>NC_054492.1:18568256-18880461 GCF_017639515.1 Carcharodon carcharias | reverse complement strand
TGCTGAGACAGTGGCATCAGAAAGCGGGAGCCAAACCATAGCCTTCCATCTTGCTTAAGTTGAGCTGTTGCAAGTTCCGGCTCCTGTAGGACTTGATGTTGGAAGGCTAGCACTTAGAGTCAAGGATGAAACAAGAAAGCTAGCTTTGGTGTCATTAACATACTTGTAGAAGCTGACCCTGTGTTTGAAAATTATGGCATTGAGGGACAGTCTATAAAGTCGGAATAGGGGAAGACTGTGGATGGAACATTCCAGTTTTTGTGGATATGTGAGGAGAATCTATGAGAGAAAAATCAACTGATTTCATTGAGAAAGATGAGATGGAAACTAGGAATTGACTGTACAGTGGGTGCATGGGAATCTGAAACAAATGTCAGTGCTGATTTTTATTTCAATATAACATTGATCAGGTAAAGATTAAAGCAAAAAAACCCACTGAATTTAATCCATACCTTTGTATTGATTGACTACCAATTATGAGAAGTGTCAAGATCATTTTAACTTCCAGTAACGGAGTATGTTTATTTTATATCTGCTTTCTGCAGTCAGAGGAGGATGAGTTGGATATGGTAAGTCTAATCTCACCTTGGACAAATGTGTGTGCTTATAATAGGCCTTGAAAGAGGTTTTAACTAATACTCATTTTCAGAGTTTGTACTGTCTGCTGTAATATTGCATGGTTTTGAGTTTGAAGTGGAAAGTACTTAGGACCGTCTATGGCGTGGAACACCAGTACATTGTACCCTTGCATTTTCGCCTTTTTAAAAAAAAAACTACCCTATTTTTGAAGTAGTTGCTAAATTAAAACCCTATAAAATCTTGGAATTATACCCATTCCTATTCCTTTGTTTTCTCCCAATAGCCAGACCCTCAAAGCACATAAGAACTTACGCAATAACAGCTAAAAACGGCCATCTTGTTCTACTCCTTTCCCAGTGTATAAGTAGCTATCAATAACTTGATGGGAATTTAAAAGTATCGCAAGGCTTCATATTGTACCTTGGTTTGATATGGTTTGTTGAAACCCTTCTACCTTATTAATGTAAGTCCATTATTAAATTACTAGGTTGTATCTCTCAGGAGCCCCATCATTGCAGTTTGAAAAAAAGATCCACTCCATACTAACTAAACATTAACTATGGACTCAGTTAAAAGTACCTAGATTTGTCCCTCAATATTGGTTCAAATATTGTCAGCCATTAAGTAACTTATATCCACCAAATACTATCGTATTTATGATTACTTGCTTTAAGACTATTGAAAGCTTTTACCTTCCTTCTCATTGATGAAACTGAATATAATTTGTATTAAAATGTATTATGAACTACAATAATTTCATAGTAGATAATGTTTGGTAGATTTTATTTTTTCTGTATGCTTTTCGGATGTTTGTGATTCTTAATCTAAAAATATTTGGTTCAGCATTCTATTGAGCTAACTCAAGTTGCCACGCTTTCTATTATTATTGTGTTACTATTAGAGTTTTAATTTGTTGGAATAATGTTTTTCTTATTTAACTACTGCATGTAATAAGGCATTTCTACCATTTACTATTTTTTTTAAAAGAAGACCCTTGTCTTTTAATCTTGTGACCCCTCTTGCTGCCCTCCCTTTTGATACTCTGCCTGTGTAGGCCATTAGTCATTTGTGAGTCTTGATGGTAGGGGTCACTCAGTAGCGATCAGGATGAAGAAACCTGGTCAACACTGCACTGAGCTAATGATAGTACCCCTGTTCTCTTCTGGCTGAGACCAGCCAACTTGGCACATATTAGCAATTGCATTTGTATCTTGTATTCACTAGTTAAACTCATCAAGCCGTTAGAGTGGCTGACTGCACATTGTTTAAAGCGCTAGTGCTGATTCTTCTCGATGGCTCCAAATCCTGACTGAATAATGCAATTCTGTGTTGTTGTCAGGGCTTTGGAACTTGCCTCAATTATATTGCACAGTGTTCCACTGCACTGTGCCAATACAAAGACCATTGTGCACATGGAACCTGTTTACGCAGAGTTGATTGAAAATTACAACAGGCCTGTTATTGAAGTTTGCAACAAAGAAGGGTGGGGCCACTCATTTCATCATATTTGTGCTGGCTCTTTGCAGGAGCGGTCAAAAACTATGCCTTGTTCTCTCCTCGTGGACTTGAATTTTCCTCTGATTCAAATATTTATCCAATAGGAGTGTTGTCCGCCTGTAGCACTGCAAATTCAACAATGGACTGGTGATGCTATCAAAGATGCCCTGCAATTGACCACAATCATCATGAGGATAACAGAGGAAAGATTTCCTCTCCCTCGACCATTCTTCTGTGCACCATTCCGCCTGGTGACCTGACAGAGAACTGGCAAAATGAATGAATGACAGACTCAAACTCTACCAACTTTCTGTTTTGGAATTAAATACTGCACCTGTTTTAATTCCTGTTAAACTGCATTGTAAACTTGAACAGAATTGGAGCGTGTCTTGTTTAATTCTTTTATATTACAAGTGGAGGAAACAGGATGTAGTGAAATTATTAAAACATTTAGATCCCAGTTTTCTCTCTTGCATGTGATTTTGAACTTGAAAGCACAAATCTCCATTAGGTCCCATTTTGGACAATGAACAACCCCCAATCCAGCATTTTCAGGTATTAAAAATCTTGGGCTGCATTTAGTTGTAAAAACCTCAGCATACAAAATATAAAATTGGACTTCTTGCTTTTGTGATGAGTCTCTTCATCCCTGTTAATGAAATTTAGATCAGAAACAGTTTCTTATAGTGGAGAAAATGAAAGTAAATCTGCTTTTCCAATAATTCCTGTACAACTCTGCCTACGGAGAGATCTATTTTATGTAAAAGTGTTTCAGTAGTATATGCTTGTATTAAATAACTCAATCTTTTACTTGTAGAACGTACAGAGGATAAGCAGTTCACAGTCAACACAGGCTCTTGCAACTCCAGTTGTGTCTGTTACTACTCCAAGTCTACCACCGCATGGTCTGTTGTATTCGACATACAACACTGGTAATCAAACAGTATTCATTTTTATGCATGACTATCTGTACTGAATTAAAGTTTTTGGGAAACTTCTTCACTGTTTAAAAAAATTAACAAAGTGACATTGCTTGAATTTTGTATGCGGTCAGGTTATAGGAGTAGAAGGCTTTGCTTATACTACCTATTAGCTCTGTGCATAACAGGCACTGCATGGTATGGTACTGAGCCACTCAGCCTTTGAAGATCGTAAGGTTTGAGTGAGGGCCTGTTCTGCTTCTAATGAAATAAGTTAAGATTTTCTTCATCACAATTTGCAAATTGTGAAAATAGCTGTAATTCAACAATCATTGCTAGCTAATTCTGAAAAAATATAATGGGAAAGATACCATTATTCATATGTTTCTTGTGGGGTAGTGGTCTGAGAAGAAAAATCCAGGTAATTAAAACTACATATAAATTACACAAATCAAACAGAGGTTAGTTGTAACTGCTTGTACATTTCTGGCTCCAGGTCAGTTGAGTTTAACATTAATTAACTTACTTAGCAAAAGAGAAAATTAATGCATTCTACTTCTTTGGAAAAGGATTTTCCAATTCCATTCCCCAATTTTCTTCAAATATTCTTGTACAATTTTTAAGGAGAATAAGTTGTTTTCTACAAAAATCTCTACTGTGAGAGGCAAATTACAGACTGTGGACCTCTTGAAAAAGAATGGGATTTGCTTAATTTATAATGTTGACATGTTATCAAAAGAATAATAAGACAAAAATAGGAGACCTATAAATGCTGTTTAAAAAAAAATTACATTATAGCTTTATGAAAATAATACAAACATTCTACCTTACCATTAAGGTCAATGTACTTACTGAACAACCATACTAATGGACTTTTACATGGTTGAAGGTGACATATTAACACATGTAGGGGGTTATTTTGGTGAAAGGGTAAATACTTATTGGAAGCTAAACAAGTGCTGTGCCGATAAGACATGCCTGCTTGAAAGTCAGTATAGCATACAATTTTGGCGTTAATTACTGATTACCAAAGTTTAAACTTGCCTCATGGTGATAAATCGGACATCTTCAGGTTCGCACTCAGATATTGATTAGACATGGGGCTGGATTTAATGCAGCCTGTCACAACGGGAATATGGTGGCTTAATAGTTGAAGAGGCTCCACAGCAGTTTCGAGGTAGCGGGGGAACCTTCCCTGATTAAGTTGGAGGACGGAAGGAGCTGACACAGGATTCCTGGCCACGGGCAGGTGGGGTGGGTGCCACTGAAAACCACCAACCCTGCCCTTGCGTCTAAAGTCCCAACCCCACCCTGCATCCACCTCATCTTTGGTCTCCGGTCCCATGATGTTCCTGGGCCTAAATGCGATGCACCAAAATCTTGTGCAGCCTGCTTAATGAGAGCTAGCAGGTAATTTAGGGGTTGATCAATTATTTAGCGATTCTGTGGGTGGCTGCTCCCAACTTCTGCTCCTTTATAAAAATGGCATCTTGCACTAAACCGATGTTTGAGTTCAAGAGCCATATTTTGGAGGCTCAATTTAAGTCACTTTGAGCTCCTGATCTTTTAATGGAAGAGCATCTTGAATGTCTTTGTGACGATATCTCTTAGGGGTGTGTATGCTGCTTTCAATGAAAAACTTATTGCACCTGAAACATTCAAAACAAGCATGCTTTCCAAAAATCAATGTTCAGAAAATTGTGATAGAACTTTGGTTTCATTTTATTTAAGAAAGCTTAATCCTATCCAGTTTTAAGACTGAGAATGGAAGAATCAACAACCCTGCTAGACTCAATTTTGACTCAAATCTAGTGAAATTAAAATTGTTACTGAAGCAAATTGTTCTTTATTGTTGCATTTATGTGCTCACAGACTCATGGAAGTTAGAATGGATTGTTTCCAGCTTTTACATTTATCAAGGATATCTGATTAAGAACAACTTCAGTACAATAATTATACCTGTCTGATTTTACCAAAGAGTAGAACGTGCCTTTTCAAAGCACTTTGGTTAATTAGCAATTGATGAAATCATTTAATGCATAGGCATTTTGCAGAATAATTTTTCATGGGGAACAAAAAATGAAGTTAAGCCTCTGCTCTTCTGTGCTCACTGGAGTATTTGCTATTTAAAGTGCAGATTCATGTAAAGCTAAAAGTAACTGAAAATGATGTTTTCCTCCATTTCCTTTGCAGATTACTCACTAACCAGCGCTGACTTGTCTACACTATCAGGATTCAACTCACCAGGGACATTGTCATTAGGACCAGTGTCTGCTTGGCAACACCACCATCTTGGACCAGCTGCCCTCAGCTCACTAATGTAAGTTCGGCATTGCTAATACAGCTTGATAGAAAGTTATCAACATTATTAAAAGGAATCTAAATCAAAAACTAATATTACCGCATTGTTATTGGAATGTCTCTGAGCTTTGGGTAAGTGCCATGTGATATTGAGCCATATAGATCCAGATGGTCCCGGGTTTGATTACTAGTCTATATTAGCTGATCTTAACTAAGCAGAGTTGGCAGCATCCCAAGCAGCCTTTGTACCTGGCCTACAGATGTGAAGAAGCAGCCAAGGTTCCTGCTGCTGGCTCCCATCCAGTAACTCTTGGCTTGAATAGCTAGTGTGGATAATGGATGAGGACATGATTGAGCTCAGCTTTGATGCCTACAAGAGTCCTAAAGGCTACAGGCACTGAGCCCATGGCCATTTGACCACAGTACTTTGAGAGGCATCATTAACCCATATTTTCCAAAATGGAAATTATAAATAGAAAAAGTTAAATAATCTTTTTCTCAAAAATCTTCAACTTTCTTAGACATTTAAGAATTCCCTCCATAATAATAGGCAAAATCACTTTCTGGCAGTCTCTTTAACTATTCAAACTTCAGTACATTTTAACCTTTCTCTAGATCTACTGACTCCAGGCTAGACCTTTATGTGCTTCCAACAGATTATTTACCTGTTCTGTTTCCATAGCAAGGAAAAGATTTAGTAGATTTTCAGGGGGAAATTGGGTGCTGACATTAAGATCCAAAGTTGCTTTGATTATCTTTTCTTTTATGTTGGGTCTTGGTAAGTGCTGGAATTGAAATTAAGTGGCGTCCAATCTGTGGCATGCTAGCACTTAGTATTAAAACCTTTTCAAAGCATCACAGATGATTTCTAGTGTTGAACACTCACAACATTTTTCTTTGAAGCTTTCTGTCTGCTCATGATTTCAGCATGCATCAGACCTGTTCTTGAGTTTGGCTCTACGACCCACAGATAGCCAAATTCCCTGAAAGGTAATTCGAGCCTCCAGAATTACCACATTATGAAGTTACTGAGCTGTAACCCACAAACTCATTAGCACTAGCGGACTATTGTAGCAAGTGTCTCCAAGTCTAAGGCATAAAATGATGAACCCCCTTGTTACTAGTTTAGGATCTTGCCTTAGCTATTGATCACTTGGAAAGAAATAATAAACCATGCATCCCATTTGAATGTTTGCATTACTTTCTTCCAGATTGCTTGTAGCTGCAAAGGTTCACCACAAAAATTGACCCATAAGCATTTTTAGCTTCCAGCTATGCGGCCAGAGCTACATTTCATAGTTGCTAGCTCAATGTTTGTCTGCCCCTATGTTTCTTTTGTTTTCTTTATTAATTCTGTTCCAGGAAGTAAAGCAGCAATGTAAATGATATCTTCTGGGGCATCCTTAAACATAACATGATCCCAAAATTCTTTCCTTGAAGAAAATTATCTTAAAAGCAAAAGTATGACACTCCTTTAAGGGACATTATTAAATATACTTTTGTTTCTCTGGTAACTATCATGGAACAGTTCTGTAAAAAAAAAATGCTTCCATTGATCAGGCATTCATTTCTTCAGCCATTAACCTCTCCCTAATGATTATCAACATTGATGCTGGGTAATGCATCCATTATAAATAAGAAGATCTCAACACCACTTAATCTACATGGTCCGAATTCAAGGGAAAAGGTGCTGACATCACCTTTTGAGAGAGGCCTTCTGTAGGATATCTGAACATGGGATAAAGTTGGAGCACATTTCTTTAATACGATGCCATTACTGAATTCCTACATTGATAATCAACTCACTGCAGCCCCAGAAGCAGTTGCAAATAATATTCTTTGACTGATGGAGAGGTCCATTCTCTATATGTTTGCCCCTTCATGTTACTCCAGATCCAGTGGTTGGAGGGAAGAACCAGAAGGGAAAATCTGGTCCAGCTCATATGAGCTTTGTACCATCCTGACATATGATACCTTTCATAGAATCTTGATTTCTCACCTAACTGTACATTCCAAGATCAAAACAAATACCTCTCCAGAGGGGATTTACTGTATGCCCTATACCTCTTGAAAAGTGATTTTAGCTGATGGACATTTGAATAAGGAAGTTTTATACTCTAGGTATTCTCCAGGTTAAGATTGTGTTCTCCAGAGTCACTCTTCCTTCTGGATCAAGTGATTGTGAACCTTGGCCTACACTTGTTCTTGAGTGCAGAATCTGGACAAATAGTTCAGTGCTGTGCTTGAAGGGCTATTTGCATTTTTGGAAGTGTTTTTCTTCAGGTTAGATGTGAAACCAGGATCCTACATCTGTCTGTGCCCAGATTAGAGTTGCCAACTGTGGATGAACATCTTCCAGGTGACATCTGTGGAAGTGATATCATGGAAAGCCAGTGGCATGGCATGAAAACTATTTTAAAAAAACAAGCTATATCACATTTCAAAGTAGCTTCCTTGAAATGTCTCCTATATTTCAATGCAAGAAATGATGGCTAAGTTTCAACTTTGTGGAGTGCCCTGTGGAGTTTAAAAGTAACTAGGAGGTCACATATGGACAGTTGCAATTAAATCAATATGCTCAATATGGGGGAAAAAATCTTCCTCTAGAACCTGACAGTTCCTCTTACCTTCCAGTCTAAAGTGGAGCTCTGCCACAGGCATTCGAACCGGGATCTTACTCCCAGTCGTAAGCTTTTTCCTCCCGGCATCAAGCAAGGCACTGAATGCGCAGCATGTGCAGTGTCAGCTACCTGCATTCAAGATGGCACAGACTAAACAAACACAGGAGAGACCTTCCCCCCACTTCCCCTGCTCTCTTCGCCTCTGTCGCGACGCATGGTGTCGTCATCATGCATATGTGCAGGCTAGAACCGGCAAACAAGGAACCAGGCCTCTTCCAATCTCCCGGAAAGCTTTCTTTGGCACTGGGGGATTGATGCCGATTCCGATGGACTCCCGGCCATTCCAGGGAGGGTTTACGATCCTGGCACAGATGGGCAGAAAGATTTCATAGAAATATTCAAAGAGCAGGGAGTTTTTTGCACTGTCCTGCTCAATATTCCTTCCTCAACAGTGCCTTCTAGAAACTTGTTTGGCCTTCATCTTATGTCTGTGTGACTTTGGATGACTGCCAAGTTTGATAAGATGATAGTCAATGGAAGGTAATTTGTTATATAAAGTGCTGTGAGCTACTTTAGTATTAAATACACTATATACAAAATTTACAAGTAAATTGCATGTAACAGACTCATTGGTTCAAGCTTGTGTACATGATACCTGGGGACTCAGCATTTCAGGATTCCACTAAGAGCTACAGAATAGGCAGATTGATCTTCTGTCCATCAGCAGATTAAAGCTATAAAAAGCATCAGCAAAGCAATTGTACAACAACAGAGGTACCAAAACTCAGCCTAAGCAAATGAAGTGAGCTCCCAACCTATACACTCTCCCAATTAGAGAGTAATTTTACCCTGGTTATTTGTTTGGGGTGGTCTAACTGGCTGACAGGTATGGTCAGCTTGCTTGGTTAGCAGTTAAATCGGGTTAGTTAAATGCCCTGTTTTCCAGAGAACTGCAATTGCCTCATCCTCTTGAAACCTAGGAAGTTTGAATCCGTTGTTGGGACAGTAACGCGATTGCTATTGGGAACCGTTTCTGTGATTCTCTGAATAGAGCTCTCCCTTAGCAACTGGTGGTGCAGAGAGAGAAATAAAATCACCATCATTTTCTGTCTGGACCCCAAAAAATCAGATATCAAGTTCATTTGTACAAAAATAGCAATGTCTACAGCAAGTCTACAGCTGGGGTATATTGTGAACACATGAACATTTTTTCTTGGTAACTGGAATTTGGTTTGATATGTTGTGTGTGTGAGTGTCACGAATATCTTTGCGCTGCTTGACATCAAAACTGGCCGTCAAGACCCCAAGCTACATTTTAGCACAGTTTTAATCTTAAACCTACTCCCAAACATCAAGAACATCCAACAATAAGCATGTTGCACTCGCATGGATTATAAAGAAACTATGGGAACGGGAAGGGAAGATGCAAATTAATTTTACTTTTTGATGAACTTGAGTTTGAAACTTGATGAAATAAATGTCCCAATGATATTATAATATGTCTCCGTCTTAAACATTCATGTTGGAGAAAAATGCAGATTATACGATTCTACTACATATTCTAGAGAAACTCTTGAAGGGAACCAAATGCAGTTACTTTCTGGCCGTAGTCTGTAGGCAGTGCTTTCTGTTTTGTCATTGTAAAGGGAAAAAAAAGTATTTTAAACCTGTTCAAAAATGGATGCATTTATAACATCGTTGCACATACTGACCAGAATAATTCTACCATCCTGGACAAGTACCTGAATTTACTGGAGCAGCAATTTGCATATTGTTCCATGCATGGTTGTAAATGTTTCATCCAGTTAAACTTTCATGAATATTGGTATTGGCCATCCTCACCTCTATTCAGAATAGTCACAGTAGACCACGTGGTTTCTGTTCTAAATTGCTAAGTACAGGATAAAAATGTGTTAAGAGGGCTTGAGCTGCTAACTTCCAAACATTGGGTGCATTTACCTTCATCACAGGAATGAGATGTCTATGTTTGGACATACAAACTGGAGCACCCAGCCTACGTTTCATTGCATGGACCAGTTCAAACCTAGCCATAATTATTTTGAGAGCAGTGCTGTTGTTGTGCAGACTGACAATTATCTGAAACACAAGAATCTTGGTTTCATGACATTGTAGTTGTTTTATTATTGGTTGCAACTTGCACCAGAATTGAATAGATTCAATTTAGTATTTTTATGAGGTTCTCTGGGGACAAGGAACTGATGATCTGCTTCATAAGAGAGGTTTCATGTCGACAAAGCTGGGAAAAGATCACCTGACTTGGTACAAAAGCCTAAAGGGACAATATTCCTGAGATTATTTTTTTCTCTTGAAGTGGATTTCAGGAATTTCCTATTTGCATGTGTAATGAGGGAAACTCTACCTGTGGTAAGCAATCTCCCAAATTCTTTTCCTGGACCATTCCCTTACTTATGACTGAAAGGACAGTCAATAAGTAATGTGCTCTTAGATCGTACTAATGCAATTCTGGAAAAACTCTGTAGCAAGTGAATGAGTGATGATAGTTAATGCTCCTATATAGTTTTGCCTTTCTCCCCTAATGGCTTTCAGGTCAGTTGCTGCTGAAAATGTAAGTTCAGAGGGTGTGAAAACTTCCAGCATGAAGCTAGATTCTATACGCAGCATGCCAACACACAGCAACATTGTGATGACTACTTTTTCCATGTCGAATATGGCAGCAGTATCATAACAGCCTGAGAGGGTCATTCAAGATTCAACTCCCCTGCACCTGTGACCTTCACTGGCCTTGCTGCTCCAGATGCCTCTGGGCTGCCACTAACCGCTTTCCTGGTTGTGGGATGCTTAATGATTCAGTGCTGTTCCTTACTAGTCCTTGGTCTGCAGCAACCATGGCAAAGGACTCCTTTGAGAGGACAGTGTTATTTTGTTTCCATATAGTAAGTTGAACAAATTTGTGAAAATGGAGGTCTGTAGTTTCTTTTTCCTATTCCAGTGGGGAAGTGCCTAGATAACACTTAACTAATTCTCACAGTGGCATGACTGAAATCAGGAATTCACAGATCAAAAAACTGTAGGATACATCTTGGGTATAATCATTTTGTGTTGAAGCTTTTCTGAGAATAAACATTAGGCATGAATTTGGTTGATGTTTGTAGTGCTTACCAAAAAAAAAAGTTTGAGCAACATTAATCTTTGGTGAAATGTGTTAACTACTTTATTTATACAAGGGTCATCGTGCTCACCTCAGCTGCTGTTTTAATTTTCTGCAGAGTTAACAGTCAGTCACTTCAGGGTTCAAACCTTTCAATCAACACCAACCAGAACGTCAACATCAAATCGGAGCCAACCTCACCCCCTCGAGACCGGGTGACGCCTTCAGGTTTCCCTCAGCAGTCCCGACATGACACGGGGCGCTCGCCCGTCGATAGTCTGAGCAGCTCCAGCAGCTCGTATGACGGAAGCGATCGTGAGGACCCTCGGGGTGACTTCCATTCACCCATTGGACTCGCAAGACCCTCCACAGATGATCGAGAGAGCCCATCCGTAAAGCGCATGCGGATGGACACGTGGGTGACATAAAGCCCCCTTTTGCTGCCATTTTGTAGTATCTCTTTTGTTACAAGAGAACTGTCCTTACATATCTAAAACAAGGACATGGAAAATGTATAAGTTAATCAGGTACTCTACAGTGCAAATTAATTGTATATTTGCAGGTGTCCCACATTTAAATTTTAGTCACTGTCTCAGTCTGGCACTTATTTGTATTAGCTGTTATCTTATACTGGTTTGCAAAAAAAAAATTTATATTCAACCCTACCATGCTTGCAAAAACAAGACAGTTGGTTGTCAATTCTGACAGTGTCCTGTGTGTGTGTATAAAAATGGTGTGGCTAGTTAAACTTTCTGCTTTGTAGAATTGAAGCTGTAGAAAGAAACAAGAGAGCAATACTGTACATAAAATAAATCTATGATATTGAACCTGGCATGGGTCTCCGTCTCTTGAAGAAGTGTTATAAATTGCACGGTGTAGAGCTGAGGGTGAACAGTTCTTCCTGCATGTGCAAAAACAGGTTGTAAAAGTGACATCACAATTTATTAAGTACATTGGAAACATGCATTAAGTACCTGCATGAGAAATGAGGAGACTGTTGGTGAATATAGCATTAAGAGAAACTTAATATATTAAGTTATAATTGGAATTTAGTTAAAGCTCTTAAGTTGATGTCTGAAATCCAAATTTGATTCAGATCACTTATATATTTTTATTAAAAGAAAACATAATACCCCAACTTATTATTGACTATATAGAACTGTATAATTTTAAACACATTCAGCTATGAAATTATTTATATATGCCAAAGTTGCATGTTGATGCTCTCTAGATACGGTTTTATCTTGTTACCTTGGATTAGTTTTTGCTTTTTTTTAAATGCAGGCTAAACCTTAAAAGCCATGAACACTTGCTAACCTATATGTAAAGAGAATTTGAGCCAAATGTTTGTGTATATAGCATCTTAACTATATCACCTTTGGTGTCAGTGTACAATGTATTGTTGTACGTTCACCAGATTAAAGTATATTTTTGTGGATTATCACCAACTTGACAGGGCAAGATCCTTATGAGTAGAGTATCCACTGGTAATTACTATTTTGTTTAATATGCTGTACTTCCTTTGGTTTTAATTATTATATATGGCAATTGCAAAAAGTAGTAAAAGTTTTATTTTCCTCAATGGCAGTGAATGTGTACAATAATTGTTATTTCTGTGCTGTATGGTAATGCTTTACTATACATATAAAAAGCAGATCCTAAATCCTGATGTTATATTTGTCATGCACAAACTTGAAAGCAAGTTCCTTATATTGTAGACTGTTGTGGATGGAATTTCACTGCTTTATTCAATTACACTTTTCTGATATACGCTGCCTTTTGTGATAAATCACTGACAGTAGACACTTGTGGTTCTTAATAAAAACAAAATACCTGCAAGGGAGTAGTGCAGGTGAGTACCTTTTGAGAGTAATAAATGTAAAAGGTTCTTTTATATATTTACAAAAAAAAAGGATTGTTCAGTGGTGAGTGCAATAGGAGATTTGACAATCAAAGGGGAAGGCCTGAGTGCACACTTGTAGAAACAGAGCAATAGAGTAAGGTTTGTACCCCTCGAATGGACTGACTTGATGACTCCCAAGTGAGCCAAGGTTAATGGCATCAAAGGGAACCAAAATCTGTCATGTTCATAGCTAGTACACGCAGTGTAATTTAGTGATAAAATATGTATTATAAAAAAAAATTAAATGGAGATGTGTAGTTTGCTGATAGGTTCTAGTGACATCACTGTAGGAACTGGTCCCTTCATTCTGCCATTTGTTCTCCATTATAACCATCTGTAAAAGACTCGAGAGATACTTTCAAGAGGATGACATCATGTTTCATGAAATGTTCTGCTAAAGGACTGCCAGTTACTAATGCAAAATGGGCCTTTTGGCTTTGGTAACCTTATATAGAGTGATTACATCGCAGAAGGAAGCCATTTGGCCCATTGAATCCATGCCGATCAATATCCTCTAACATATAATAGTGAAAATGTTGTAGCTGAATAGCCCTTTTACTTGGTTTACAACAGACTCAATTCCTTTTTTATAAAAAGAGTGAAGCAGAATCATTGTGTAAACATGACTGGCTATCAAAGTCCATGCCATTAGTATCGGTTCTACTTGAGCTGGATTTACAGAAATTGTTTTGTAAGACTTGTGTTCTTACAAAATGTATTCATGATATGACCATTACTGCTTTTTGATTCTTTTATCAGCAATAAATATAGGCGTAATACTCATTCTTTGATTTTTTTTTGAGGGGGAAATCTAACGTTTTTTTGTTTAGATAATTTTTGTAAATAGTATTTTCAAGTTTCTTCAAAATATTGGTTTATTGCTTTGCCTGAGGTGTATATTACTCCAAGTTTGGACCTCATAAAATGAACACTTAGCACACTCGAATCAAAATCACCTTTTTCATATTTACTTTTTTTCCCCCTAACCCTTTTGGTTCCACATTTATTAATTGGCTGAAAATGCATTCAAAGATAGATCATATAAGACTAATGCTACTGAGACAATGGTAGAAATTCTAATTTGCTCGCTCACTCACTGCTGAACAGACCTCTTTTAAGCTGCAGAGAAGCAGCTGAGTTGTGTAATCTGCAGAACTGAAGAAAGGCTTTATTGAATTATGCATGTAGATGAAATTTTCTGTACATTTGGTAAGAAGTTTGCTTCACATTTACTGTGTCTCCTTGTGTGCAAGTTGCCTTATATAGTGGCATCATTTACCTTTTGTTCCCAAATGATGACAATTGTCCTACATAGTGGGCATTAATGTTGCATAATTGTGTCAGTGGCATGCATGGTTTAAGATAGGAACAATGTTGCTATTAGTTGAGACTTTTATGTCTATATTAAGAGATCCTTACATGTTCAATTTAATTCAGTTTTTTTTAACTTATTCTTTAAATGTATCTTTTTCCTTCACTGTTTAAGACCATTTCCCCATGTATCTGTCTTTTTGCACTGACACTCAAAAAAACCTTTAGTTGGGTATATGACCATGTTGGAATAGGGTCTCCTTTATAAGCCAGCAGAATGCTGATTTGTGGAAGGGATCCATCTGAATGAAGGAAAATACTGTACTTAATATAAACACTTTCACAGGTGGTTGATCATTGGGGTTGGGGGGGAGGGGACAATGCATGAAATACTGCATGGAAAGGCAATGTTTGCCAGTTCCATTGCTGATAGCTAATGTCCTTTTTTAAAAAATCTATAAATTGAAAAAAGCTGGGCGTTTTCTACATAATAACCCTTTAAGGATTCTGACATTTCATAATAGCAAGGCATGGCGGACTGCTCTACTTGAAGGTAAAGCAAATAAAGTGCAGCTAGGTCAAAAATACAGAGCATTTGAGGTAATTTGCCGTCTTCTGTTTGAGAGGAAAGGAAAATAGGTTCGGGCTCTGCAATGTAAGAAAAGGGATTTGCTCCTTCAGTAAATTCAGAGCTACATTTTCTGCCCATTTTTAAACTTCAAGGTTTTGGATTTAATTGTTTTCTGCCCCTATACTAAATGACTTTGAGCGTGATACTTATCTATTGGAAGTATATTATTTGAAAACACACATTAGAGAAATTCTGCATTGTTTGCAGAATTTTGATTGTGGGAATCTGTAGTTCATTGTTTAACTACCAGTTTAAAAAAAATCAGATGTGATGGATTTCCTAAGGGAAAATAACACTGTACTATTAGCTGATCTTTGAGATAGATTTTACTATGAGTCAGTAGGAGGTGAAAGTATTGTGTAGTTAACTTAGTGTCTAGATGCATGTGACAAGACAATTTGTTTCTGTATCCTAAACAGTAATAAATCTATAGAGAGATTCTTACCAGTGATATGAGTTAGGACAATTCTTTTGTGAGTAGAAAGGTCCAGTAACTCTCAAGTGCAGTATGCATAAGTGCCCTATGGTGGCCTTTCAGCTGAGTGAGAGAATATCTACAATACTCCTGATACAGCTACTGCGCACATTTGTTGAACATGCAGTTCCTGATAGAAACTGGAGTTTCAATGACAGTGTGCTGCAGCCAACCATTACATTTTAATTTAGACTTGTCACATTTTTATTTAGTTATGTAAAATATTAATACTGTGGGCAGGAAAAGTGCAAATCACTCTCAGGGTAAATTTTAAATAACATTTATTTACCACCAGTTTCACCTGGCATCATAATCCCATGGGCCTAAGTTAATAGAAATTTAAATTGTATGTAATATTGTTAGAAACCTAATGTAAAGGAAGAAGTAAGTAAATGGAAGCACTATTAGGCTTGACTTAATCAATTAATAATGCACTGGCCCCATTGTGCTTCAAAGATTTTACAGAGCTTAAAAAATGGAAAATGACACTATCGGTCAATCCGGCCGAGGGCAATCCCTATATGCAATGCTTATCTGTGAAAACCACGGACATATGAAGGCGATGTCCATCTGCACACAAGAGACAGTAAACTAGAATTCAAACTTCCTGTTTCCGGACACTGTTTATGGAAAACTAAACAAAGTATGCAAAGAGAAAGGGAATAGAGATGATTTTCTTTTGCACAGACTTTCTACCCTCTGCTGTGCAAGACACTGCTTTGCAAAATATTTAAAATGGCTTTTATAAAAACTGATGTATTTGGTAAATGTTTGTTACTTGTAGAAATCACCGGAGCTGTTCACGGTTTAAACTTTAAGCCTGTTGGCAGCACAAGCTGGACTTTGTTGCCATCATTGAAACAAATATTGATGAGACTTTAAGTTAACCTGCAATTTCCCTGAATGTGTTGTTTTTCTTCATTATACAAAGATAAGTGAACTTTTTATCGGATGATGACAATTATGCTAGACATTGTTGTAAAAATTTGTACCCTGCACTCACTTAAGTAAAGATATTGGCTTTTACTGTGTATTGAGAGTCCATGTCAGTTATTCAGTGTAAAGTTAAAATCATTAGAATTGGTAATAAGTCTAAATTTACATGGTGTTTTCTCCTTAATATGTTCAATTAAGGATTAGAATTACATGGATATATCATGGGATAAATATCTCATAAATGTCATGTTTTAAGTACTTCATTTCAGCTGCGGTCAGTCTCACAACTTTTAGCTGGCCACAATGGATTGTTTTCACAACACACTTTGTCACGATAGTGTGATTTTTGATTGCTCTGGTGCTCTCCCACAAAGAGCATTATAATATGTAATTTTTGAATTGATTTACAGAAACAGATATATAATAAATGAACAAATATTAAAAACAAACTGAGAAACTAGAAATTGCTCATTTTCCACAGCAGCAACACTTTATATCTAAACCTATCCAACCAAGTTTTATGTGGTCACTGCTTTAATGGCAAATAAAATCAAACCACAGGATTGTTTCCATGTCATGTTCAATACAGAAAATGTTTATGATAAAATGCCAAGCAGAATTAGAGGTAAAGTAATTGTTTCCTGTAAGGAGAGTGGTTTATATACAAATAGAAAATAATCCAGAATGAGCAAGTTAATTTGTCAAAACACAAATGTTTGTGCTGACCTTGCACTACAATAGAATGCTGTTTTAGTATGAGTGAGGACAGATTAATGAAGGTTCAGGGTATAGATCACAACCTGAATGATTCTGTAATCCCTAGATTGCTTCAGTACCATAACTGAAGCCACCTCAAAGTAACTGCACTGCTCTCGAAGGTTACAGATGTAATTCATTTACCTTAAGAGTATAGAGGAGCATTTGGAGTTTGTTACCTTTTCCATAGTGTTCTGAGTGGGGCACTATAACCATGTGGAAATGTGCTCTAATTTCGACTCCTGTCCGATGAAAACCAGAAAAACGGGGATGGGAGCGGCTCAAATGAGGGAGGTCACTAACCTCTGATTACACTCTTTCAATGTTGACTTTTTTTTAAAGTGAGTGGGATACCTGAAGAAGGAAGTGGGCTGCTTTCAATTTGCAGATTGGATCCCAACTTCAGTATCAGAAGACTGAGTAGTGGAGCAATGACTGGGAGGTGAAGCATGTGGCTGGAAAGGTTGGAGTGCTGCTGTGGGCCTCACGAGGAAATCTTAGGTCTCCCATGACCTCCCCTGAACCCCCCCCCCCCCCCCCCCCCCCCCCCCCCCCACCACCACCCTGATCATATGCAAAGCCTCCTCATCACTTATTGAGGACCCCAGCTGTAACTTTCTTCTGTGGATTCAGACCCACCTGCCTGCTAAGTAGTGGATTTATCTGGGTTCAGGTGGCTGATGGCAAAGAATTGACTCCCTCAAGTGTACCGCCTGCTTCAGGGTTCATGTGCACTGTACCCACCCTCCTTTTAAAATCAGGGCCAGAGATTCTGTTAATCTGATAGTAAATATCAACTGATCATTTTATTCCATCACCATTTGAGTAGACACCAAAACCTAGAAAGTCATCCATTTGGTGACTGCCAAATTTTTCTTCATTCATGAGGTGTGCGCGTTGCTTGCAAGACCAACATTTATTGTGCCTCTCTAATTGCCCTTAAGATAGTTTTGAGCCACTTTTTTAAACTGCTACAATCCATGTGGTGTAGGTACACCCACGGTGCTGTTAGGTAGGAGGTTCCAGGATTTTGACGCATTGACAAAGGAATGGCGATATATTTCCAAGCCAGAATGGTGCGTGGCTTAGAGGCAATGATGCTTCACATACTTGCTGCCCTTGTTCTAGGCGGTTGAGGTCATGGATTTGGAAGGCGCTATCAAAGGAACCTTGGCGATTTAATGCAGTATATCTTGTAGATGGGACACACCGCAGGCTCAATGTGCTATGGGTGGAGGGAATGAATATTTAAGGTCGCGGCCAGGCTGCATTGTGCTGGTTGGTGTTGACCTTGAGTGTTTTTGAGCTGCCTTACCCAGGCAAGTGAAGTGTCAGCCATGGCTTAGTTGGTAGCACACTCAGCTCTGAATCACAAGGTTTCAGGCCTTGAGTGGAAAAATCAAGGCTGACACTCTAGTGCAGTACAGAGGGAGTATTACACTGTTGAAGATGCCATCTTTCAAATGAGACTTAGGTCCCAACTGTCGGCTTGGATGGATGTAAAAGATCCCATGGCACTAGTTCAAAGAAGAGCAGCAGAATCCCTGGTGTCCTGACCAATATTTATCCCTCAAACAACATCACAAAAGAAGCAGATTAACTGGGTCATTGCTGATTGTGGGAGTCTGCTGTGCACATATTGGCTCCAGTGTTTCCTACGTTACAATAGCGACTGCACTTGTTAAGTACTTAATTGGTTGTAAAATGCTGTGGGATGTCTGGTAGTTATGAAAAATCACTATATAAATGTAAGTTTTTTTTAAAGAAAGAATACTCCATCATACTCCTGACTTGTGCCCTGTGGGTGGTGGACTGGCTTGGAAGAGTCAGGAGGTGAGTCGCTTCCTGCAGAATTCCCAGCCTCTGACTTGGTCTTGGAGCCACAGCATTTATGTGGCCGGTTCAGTTAAGTTAATGCTCAATGGTGATATTAGTGGGGGATTTAGCGATTGTTTTGGCATTGAATGTCAAGGTGAAATGCCTGAATTATTTATTGTTAGAGATATTTATGGTCTAGGACTTATGTGACACAAATATTACTTGTTAGTTTTCAGCCAAAACATGGACATTGCCCACGTGCAGCAAGACCTGGACACAAATTGCTTCATTATCTGAAGAATTGTCAATGGTGCTGAAAATTGTACAATCATCAACAAACATTCCCACTTATGACCTTAAGATAGAGAGAAGGTCATTGACGTGGCAACTGAAGATAACTAGGTCTAGGACATTGCCCTGAGGAACTCCTCCAGCAGTGTGCTGGGATTGAGATGATTGACATCCAACAACCACAAACAACTTCCTTTGTATGACTCCAGCCAGTGAAGAGTTTCCCCCAGTTCCCATTGGCTTCAATTTTATGAGGACTCCTTGTTATCACACTCTGTCAAAGGCAGACACTCTCACCTCTGGAATTCAGCTCTTTTCTCCATGTTTGGATCAAGGCTGTAATGAAGTCAGGAGCTAAATGTTCCTCGTGGAACCTAAACCAGACATTGGTTAGGAGGTTATTGGTGGGTAAATGCCACCTGATAGCACTGTCATCGACAGCTTCTGTAACTTTGCTTGATGGATGGTAGATAGTTGAGGCTGGAATTAGCTGGATTGGATTTGACTTTCTTGTGGACAGGACATATCTAGGCAATTTTCTATCTTGTTGAGTGGATGTTGGCATTGTAGCTGTACTTGAACAACTTGATAGAGGTGTGGCTAGTTCTGGAGCACAAGTTTTCAGCTGGGATGTGTCCATCATACCCTCTGATTTTATTTTGTTGTGCATGGATAATTTGTTTAAGTTTCCAGGCCCTTTAAACCCTTTTGCACTGCTACATATTCAACGTTACTTAAAGGGGCTGACATGTGTGGATTGCAGGGTTACTTTTGGGTTGTAAAGTGGACCTGCAGCTTAGAGGGAAAATTGGTTGAAGCCCAAAGCCTTTAGCATATCCATTTCTTGATATCATGTGGAATGAATTGAATTGGCTGAAGATTAGCTTATATGATGGTGGGGACCTCAGGAAGAGGCTGAGAAGGATCACCTACTGGGCACTTCCAACTGAAAATTGCTGTGAATGCTTCGATCTTGTCTTCTGCTCTGCCATCTTTGAAGATGAAGTTGCTCATGGAACCTCCGCCTCCTGTTAATTGTTTAATTGTCCACCATCTTTCATGACTGCATGTGACAGAACAACAGAACATTGATGTGACCTGTTGGTTATTGGGATTGCTTAGCTCCCTCTACAGTACGTTGCTTCCAATCTTTCACATGTATGTAGTCCTGTATTGTCACTTCATCAGGTTGGCACTTCATTTTTAGATATGCCTGGTGTTGCTCCTGGCTTCATTGTACTAGGGTTAGTCCCCTGCCTTGATCAGTGTGGCTCCAAAAACAATCGAAGCTTGATTCCCTCCTTCCACCAGTGATGCACACAATGGTAGCACACCATCTACAAGATGCACTGCAGCAATTCACCAAGGCTCCTTCAACAGCACCTTCCAAACCAGCAATCCCCAATCCCCCACCACATAGAAACACAAGGGCAGCAGATGCATGTGAACACCACCCCTTAAAGCCACATGTCATCCTGATTTGCAACGATATCACCACTCCTTCAATGTGGCTGTGTCAAAAACCTGGAATCCACTCAACAGCACTGTGGGTCTAGATCCACCAGATGGACTGCAGTGGTTCGAGAAGGTAGTTCACCACCATCTTTTCAAAGGCAATTAGGGATGAACAACAAATGCTGGCACTGCCAGTGATGACCCATGTCCCATGGAAGAATTATATTTTAAAAATTGTACCTGTTTCGCGGGTACAAAATGTGCACCCAAGCATCCAGAATGGCGGGCAAGACACACAGGACAATACTGGGAGTGTGATGCCTGCCATATTGATATAGTTAGAAAAAGAGGCATCCAGAGCCTCAGACACAGGGTCCTTTGCTTATTAGGAACATAAGAAATAGGATATGGAGCAGGAAAATGTTGCTGAAAGTTATTAAATATCCCTTTAAAAGTCGGCCATGGCATCTCTACTGTCATATCTTTTAACCTAGTTTCCCAGTTCACTTAAGCCAACTCTGCCTTCATATACTGATAATTACACTTATTTAGGTTTAAAACACTAGTCTTAGAACCACACTTCTCACCTTCAAACTGAACATGAAGTTCTATAATGTTATGATAGCTGTCGCCTAAAGGCTCCTTTACCATGAGGTTTTGATCAATCCTGTCTCATTTTAATAACCATGTCCAGAGTAGCCTGCTCATTGGTTGGTGCTAGAATGTACTGCTCTAAGAAATTGTCCCGAATACACTCAGAGCTTATTTTCCAGGCTACCTTTGCCAATCTGATTTGCCCAATCCACATGTAGATTACCAATGATAATTACAGTACCTTCATTTTTTACACACCTCATTTTTTCCTGTATATTCTGTCCTGCAGTGTAACCACTGTTAGGGGGGGCCGATAAACTACTCCGACAAGTGACCTCTTACCTTTTCTATTTCTTATCTCTACCCAAACTGATTCTACATCTTGGTCTTCTAAGCTAATGTCATCTCTCACTATTGTACTAATGTCATCCTTAATGAATAGAGCTACTCTTTCCCAGATTTATGTCTTTTTGAAATGTCAAATACCCGTCAATATTCAGATCCCAACCTTCATTGCCTTGCAACCATGTCTCTGTATTGGCTGTCAGGATATACGTATTTATTTCTATTTGTGCTAACAATTCATCCATTTTGTTAAGAATGCTGCACATTCAGATACAGAGCCTTTAACTCTGTCATTTTACCATTTTTGCAATCTCTGGCCTCATCTGCGGTGCGCCCTTAAATTTGTATGCTCTGTCCCTTCCTGCCACACTCTGATTATCATTACTTAAATTTCTACCTTGTCATTTCCCTTTAATTTACCACATCTCCCCTCAAATGATGCATTATTCCCACTATTTACTTTTAGACCCTCTCTAACACTCTAGCTATATATGCCAGGACACTGGTCCTAGCACAGTTTAGGTGAACACTGCCCCAAATGTGTCTCTCTTTTTGTGTTTCTCTCTTTCTCTTTTTCTGTCTGTCTCTCTCTCTTTTTCTGTCTCTCTCCCTCAGTATGTCTGTCTGTTTCAATCCTGGAGGGGAAGTCTTCTTTTAGGAAAATATTAACTACATGTAGCCTAAACAGAGATCCTCAACTGATTGACTGCAGGAGACCACCACCAAAAAGCTAATTTAAAAAATGTATTTATCCTTTGCCAGTCTTGTAAATGAAATAACCAAGTACAGCATAAGGCTAACAGTCTTTTAATGTAAATGTATTGGAGAGAATGGTTGAATATTAGCTCCTTACTATCTCATCCCTTCCAAATGTCAAGCCAGATACACCAATGAATTTGTCCATTGCCAAGTAAACAGTTGCCTGCTTAAAACAACCATGCAGATGCCTTGTAGTATGCTCCCTCAAAAATTCTATTGCTCCACTGGTCACTATGACCCACTTTAGCCACCTGTGATTATTGTTCTATAAATGTGATAGTGCATTTGATAATTGTACACCAACGGACCAATAATTTTTCTTCCACATTATTTCAATATCACTAATGCTCATATTTCCCTTGTACTTACTATTCACTAAGCCTGGATTTTCTCCATGGCATGATTGTCACTGTAAGGTAGGACTTAAAACCACACTGCTGCTGCCACTGATTCTGGGGCTAACTTCATTTGAATATTATGGGAAAGCTTCCAGCATTAAACATTTTGGGAACTTTCCCATGTTATGGAGCAAAATGATGTGTATTTGGAGTCTTTAAACACTTTTCGGCAAATTACGTGCCTTGCAAGATCAAATCAACTGCTTCTAATCAGGAGGTCTCTTCTTTGGGAAATGGCAGACAGACCTGCAGGATAATGGAGTTTGTGGGAATTCCTGTTTTGGGACTGGTTACTAAAACTCACAGTGGGATGTACCAAGGTGCATGGAAGGAGGTGGATAGCATGCCTGCCAACTTGGGGTCATAAAATGTTTAACAATCTGCCGGGTTAAAGGAACCAGCCACAGCTTCCAAGAATGTACTAAGAATCCTTTCCACTCACAAACACCTCCCACTCCCTCTGTTAAATTGCTTCAAGCATGGTGTACTATGGAACAAAAACAGAATTACCTGGAAAAACTCAGCAGGTCTGGCAGCATCGGCGGAGAAGAAAAGAGTTGACGTTTCGAGTCCTCATGACCCTTCAACAGACCTGCTGAGATTTTCCAGGTAATTCTGTTTTTGTTTTGGATTTCCAGCATCCGCAGTTTTTTGTTTTTATCTCTATGGTCTACATGGACCCTTTTACACCTTTAACCTTCACTGGTTTCTGTGTTTCAAGTATTTCTGCACTCAGTCTTACATATCTGCTGATTGGTCTCTTTTCTGACATACTTTCATAAGAATGTGAGTGATAACCGATATAAAGTTTGCTACATAAGCAAAGATGATAAAAATATAGGTGAATATTCTAACTGGGTGATTCTTCAACACATACTGAAACCTGTTTGATTAATGTAATGATAGAAAACAGGGTTGAGAAATGACCTTTCATTCTATGCCACATGAAGTACTTTTAAAGAGGTGAAATAAATGCCAATGTCAGGCCTTAAATAAAAGTGTTATAATTATCAATATGTTTATGTGACTGGGTAATTTTTGTTTTGCAATAGTTTATGTTCATGGAAAAATTAATGCCTACTTCAATGTCCGTTTTCCACCTCAAAGTGTGAATTCTTCATCAAATAGGAGGATAGAGTTTCCTAGTCCTTGGGCTATGTGAGCAGTGTGCCATGAGCTTTGCACTTCATTGAAATGTGATGAGTCCCTGGTATGGATTAATCCCACTTGGGGGATGCAGAAAAGGTGGGAATAGGAGAGATTTTTCAGCTGAATCCTTTTAATCCTGGCTGCAGAGCTTTTAAATGAATCAACCATTTTCAAGTAAAGGTGGGGGGGGGGGGGGGGGGGATGGTGGGGGTGGGGGTGGGGGGGGGGGGGTTGGGGAAGGGTGGATGGTGGGGGGGGGGGCGGGTGGTGGGGGTGGGTGGGGGGGGGGGGCGGGTGAGGGAGAGGGGGGGCTGCACATGGGGACAACATTTTTGGCAACCTTTTAAAAATGCTGTGTATGTCAAGAAGTGATTTACCAAAAAAAAAAAATAGAGGTAGGAAATGGAGTTTAGGGCAAGTGATCTGGACCCTTGCATCTCCTGTTTGATGGATACTGAACTTGAGGTACAGTTACATGAGCTGACTACAAGGACAGTTGTTCTACTTGACACTCCCTTCATGGAGGACAGTAGCGTAAGCACACCAGGCATTAAAAAATATAGAAGTTGGCACATTAAGGAAGCTGCCAGGATATGGTTATATGACAGTTCAAGTGGCTGCTCCAAACATGAATGCCACAAAGTATTGCCTCCCAATGTGGAACACATTTGCTGCTACCCAGTCAAGCCTTAATCAGACAAGCTTATAGTTCTCTCGATGTGATCATGTATGCTTACACTCCACTATGGTGCTTATAGAAGCAGCAACACCTAGTGGAAACCCCTGGTACAGAGCTACAAGGATTGGACAGAGTACATTACTGTATATAACCTAACTGCATGATGTATGGTCAGCTATTAATACAATGACTTCTATGTTGGACACAGAGGTCAGCATCTGAAAGAGAAAGGCAAGCTAATATTTTGGGTGGGGCCCTGCATTCATAATTGAGGTTAAGGCATGTACATGAGTCAGTGGTTGACCTTTAAACATTGAGTTGTTGTAAATTACATTTTTATTTGTCATATATTAAACATCTGACACCTATGGACAAATATTCCAGTCAACACTCCATTATAAATTACCATGTTGACATTAATGGCAAGTGCCCTGTGACATTCTCCTGAGTGGAGATGCTGCAGTGCCATCAATATCAAAAGGATGTAATTACAGCATAACCAGTTTATTACTGCAGTTTCCATTCTTAAAATATGGACATAGTGATTCATAATGGAAATATAAAGTTAAGGAGAAAATATATGGCTTTAAAATGGGAACTGAGTTATATCTGTGCCCTGGGTCCAAATATCCTTTGGACACTAATCCTGTTTGGTGCAGGGGTGGTGGTGGGGTGGGGGTGCTGCAGTTGCCTTGGGAGTGGGGTGTTTCCATTCTGATTGAGAGACACCCCCTGCCTCTGACCACCCCCCCAATGATGAATTTGATAGCAGGATGCGTTTAATCAGATAGGAAAGCGGCAGTTGGGACCTGCTGTCTTCCCTCCTCCACCCTGATTAAGTCCGAGCCCGGGGACAGTCTTCCCACTCCATAGCCAACACCTATGTCCCCTCATATCTGCTTTGCCAAGCTCTGCCCTTCCACCCCACTTTAGACCCCTCATGCCCCCATGCCAAGCTCTGCCCTCCCACCCGCCCACCCCCAAGACATCTTTTAGAACAATAGAACACCCACTCCCCAGAGCAAACGTTGTTCGATTGACAGCTCAGGATCTCTGGTCAATTTCACAATATTTATTTACATAACTCAAATGGTTTCAAGTGTTTGAGGTTTCTTGAAACTTCCAAGAGCCTGGATGATTGGCTTATTCATCAGCCTGTCCAGACTCTTTTTTTCAAGCATAGAGAAAAGCGCGCAAATGATTACATTTTTTCAAAGCTTTTTACACATCCCATTTCATACTATGGTGCTCTTTAGTTGTCAAAAGTGTACAGCGGGTCAATGGGCATGGAAGTACCATGAGGGGTTTTTGAGGGGGTGGTTGGAAGGGCCAAAGCTTGACATAGGGGGCATGAGGGAGTGGGTGGAAGGGCAGGGCTTGGCATAGGGGGCATGAGGAGGTGGGTGGAAGGGCAGAGCTTGGCAAAGGGGGAATAAAGGGACATTGGGGGTGGGTGGAAGGGCAGAGCTTGGCATAGGAGGCACGAGGGGACTGAGGGAAATGGATGGGGTGCATGAGATGGCATGGATGGAGCATAGGGAATGTTCGGAGGGTGAAAGCTGGAGGGCCTTTGTGGTTTGTTCCTCACTGGGCAAAGTCCCACGGCACTGAGATGAGCCTTTTTTAACAACCAACCTTAGCACCTGGCAGCCCCTGTGGCTGCCTCCACCCTTCTTCCTGGGTCAGCTGGCCCGACTCCAGCTCACACCTGGACCCCGCAATGAAGATCTCGCCTTGGCAGGCTGTTCTCCCGGGGCAGGCTGTGGGCTGAGCCGGGAATTTTCCAGACTCCCCTACCTGCCTTGAGGATGAAAATCCCATTTCTCTCTCAGAAATGCTGCTAGACCTGTAGTACTTCCAACATTTTCTATTTTATCACAATTAACTTCAATTATTGAAACACAAAAATAGGTGTAATTCCTACTTTATCCCATCGTATTAAAGAACAAAATTATATTAGTATAAAAATCTATAGCAGCGATATTGTTCTTATATAAAAATATTTTCCCCTCATACGCCATGTTAAAATTTCCTCTTTAATCAGATGTAAATATAGGGCATGAAAACAGAAAATAACTGGAAATACTCAGTAGGTTGGACTGCATCTGTGGAGAAACAGAGTTAAAGTTTCAAGCCAATGACCTTTCATCAGAATTGTAAAAGGTTAGAGATGTAACAGGTTTGTAACAGAGGCAGAGAGAGAGAGAGGAGGGCAGGAATTAATAAAAGGGAAAGGCCTGAGATAGAGTGGAAGATAGGCGAGATTAAATGACTAAAGGGATGATTCAAGGCAAATGGTAATGCAACAAGGAACGGAAAGTTGGGTCTAGAGGAAGTGTAAATGGTAATGGTAGAGTCATTACCAACAGTTGCTGTTCAAAATAAAATGGGAGCAGTGGTTGTGATCTGAAATTGTGTAACTTACCATAGATGTTGTCACAAAAACAAAAATAGCTGGAACAACTCAGCAGGTCTGACAGCATCTGCGGAGAGGAATACAGTCAACGTTTCGCATCCGTGTGACTTCATCAGAACTGATGAATGTGAATGTTCTGATGAAGAGTCATACGGATTCGAAACGTTGACTGTATTCCTCTCCGCAGATGCTGTCAGACCTGCTGAGTTGTTCCAGCTATTTTTTTATTTGATTTCCAGCATCCGCAGTATTTTGCTTTTATTATAGATGTTGTCAACCTTTGAAGCCTCAAAAAATCCCTCCAAAGACTGAGGTCAACTTATACACCAAGTATTAAAGTGAACTGCTGGTGTGGATTTAGGTTGTCATCATCTTTGTCATTCACCATGTGGGGTCTGCTCTGTGTGGGTGTGTCTTATACTCCTTCATCTGTGTTGCATCTCCACAATACAGCCCGTATTGCCTACTTGATCCTGTAACTGGTAAGTAAAACATCCATATGTGGGGAGAAAAATTGAGACCGACTACTAAATGTGAGTATAGTGTGTTGTGGCTGAAAAGAGGGTAGGGGTGGGTGATTGATTTATACGGATAAGTATATGCAAAAATATGATTTTTTTGGGGTCAAAGAAATTAGGCATCTTATATGCTGTGCCTACTCATCCTATTGGTTGTATGATATTGTATAGCTCTATGGTATTGTTGTGTCTGGAAGTAAATAACGATCTATTTTTATTATAGGAAATGTAATTTTTATTCTCCATTCAAAATCCCTCCCAATGTGTCTTGATATCATAATATAAAATTTAGAGTCATCACCAGAGTTGACTGACAGTTGAGTTCCTTGCTTGAATGGAGTTTTTTTTCCCTTGAAGAGGATCCACACAAAGCATCTCCAATTCTGCAATTACTTGGCCCATGAGTACAATATGAAGCTAAATACTTGCAAGATGTAAGTTGTAACGCTGTCTGAGGAACAGGAGTTACTTCATAAATAAAAACTTCAACCTCTCTTCATAATCTAGCCTTTTTCCAGCTGGCAGCAATATGTTGGGAAGGATTTAATTTGCTGTTCGAGGCTAGAACATTTGGCAATCTTCTCTCCGAATGTGCAAATCAATGGCAACTGAAGTTGGAGGCAAGATTCATTCTTGAATCATCTACAGAATAGATTATCCAGTGTATTATCAACATATAATGGTGGTGATGTATCACAGAGAAAGAGGCACAAAAGGACTGAATTTGTTAATTGAGTTGTGTCTGATGGGATACCGCTCGTTCATAATTCAACAAAAGCAGAGCCTTTAATACCTTTATTAAAAACTGTTACTGGCACTCTTCTTTCCAGTGTGACACAAAACACTTCTATGACCTTATTAATTTACTGCATGGAATCCCAATATCATCAGCCTCCAGGTATCAGCCGTTTGTGAATTGTTGTTGGAAAATATGGATTTTTAAGTCTCCTAATTTTTCTGCTCCACCATGAGATATTCTTACCTGTGAGCATGTTTAAAGTCAATGTCAGTTTATATTTCCATATTTTTATATATATTTTTTCATTTAATGATTTTAAACTGAACACTGGCGGAAAAAAAATCACAACTTAACACAAAGCCCTGCATGTGTGCCTGTTGTCAGCTGGTTAGGAGGAGTGGGATGGTGAAACAGATGGAAGGAGGCAGCTTGTACTGATAAACAAAGTGAATCTGTGGGATTTGGATTGTGTCTACGTGGATTGAACAGTCTGTATCCACTGGGGTTTGGGAATATGACAGGGCCAATGCAAGTCACATCTTGACCCATTAGCTCGCTTGGACATCTTCTGTAGGTTTGGGGAAAAACTTCAAAGGATTTTGACTCAAATTTCTGAACTCTCTAATTATCATCCATCTTGTGTTCTGGGGTATATAATGTTTTATCCTTCACACCAGACTTGAATCATAATTTGTGTGCAAAAGTTGGTGAAAAAGGTACATGCATAACATTGCCACATCATTGCCTGGAGAATTACTATTTTTCAAAATGTTTTCATGGGATTTGAGTGTTGCTGGTGTGGTCAGCATCTATTGGCTATCCTGAACTCTTGTATGACCTTCAGGTGTTTACTGGCATGAACAATTAGTTTCATTTCTACCACCTGCAGGACAAAATGCCAAGCGTTACATCAAATCCTCTTAAGGTTGTATTGACCAATTAATCATTAATGACAAGGTGATATATTGGCGAAGCATTGATTTAGCTATAACTATTCTGAAATAACAAATGCAAGGCTTGCCTTATTCATAGACTTTATACATTGGCTTAGATATACAAAGACCATAAATCTTGACTTTTAAGCGTGTTACTCTCAAAACCCTGCATCCTAGAACTTTTGGCTGCCTAAATGGAATCTTTTATGCCACTACATCATCTCCTTTACATGCTGGATTACCTAATGGAGCTGTGATTTAGTAATCTGCAACCTTTGTAACCTCCTGGCATCTGGATAGCAAAGACATAGGTTATTATCATAGTGGGTGTTGTTGGAAAATCAAACTGAAGGAGACTTTTCATATCTCTCAAATGCTCAAAGCGCTTTACAAAATGAATTGCTTTGAAGTGCAGTCACTAATTCCGTGCTAATTCTGTTATTGTTTTCCTTGACGATCCATTAGGATGTGCCAAGAACGGGAGAAATCCAAATGAAAGTAACAGTCTATTATCCCAAATCACATATTTATGAAGCAACATCTACATACCCAAAGTGCTCTCTGTCTGCATTGAAAGATACTATAGCTTTTTCACTCCATAGAATTTGATTAACTTTTGAAAATGTATTTATTTTCAGTTCAGTTAAAGAATCAATTAAACTGACACCAGTCATGTCCTAACATTTTCCGTGGAAACTTTCCCAAGATCTAAAATGTCTTGTGCTGTTTCTGGTGAAGTGTTAGCACAAATGGTGAGATTAAGACTAGATTCTGCATCACTTCATCTAGCCAAGTAAATGAGTTGTTCATGGTGTTAGCAAAAATGGTGATTAACTTTGGACTTCTCTCTTCTAGGTGCTGCCTTATTGAGGTAACATACTCCATTTCCTTCAGAGATATTGAAAGCTCTCTAGGTGTGACTTGCAAGGAAAAAGCAATTAGTGCACTTTGTTGCATGGAAAAGCCAACTTTTTGACTTTGCAGTCACAAGCTGATTAAAAACATTGAAGCAGGTAATGTGTGACTGGAAAAGTTCCTGATTCTTGTGATTGGATAATTTCCAAATTATTGGATTTTAGGTGCCCTGTCAAGGAGTTTTTGAACATTGGCAAGATAAACCGAGCCAGCAAAAACAGTTCACTATATCAAAAAAGTAATAAAATTTTAAGATTGGCACTGTATCCAGATAACTGTTTCATGGTCACTTCTCTCTGATCTGATGATGGTTAGCAGGAGAATACCATATACATTCAATCATCCCAAAACTGTAATAAAATGTCAGCATTTATAAATCTATGCAGGAGGCTCAGTAAATACACATTCACATTCACCCAGTTCTTTAGGGATTTAGACACCTTTGTTTGTTGTCGCCTTGAAAGACTTTTCATAATGTTTAACATGACTTGGTTTGTGTCAATTAGTCTCAACATGGACTAGCCTCAAGTAGATAGCCAATGTCTTTCCATTGCCTTGTCCATCAGTTTGTGAGATCTCACATCTCTCTTACATGAACTGCCACTCATTGGAGAGCCAGCATTTTTGCTGCCAAAGACATCTGATTCACCAAGAAGCAGATCTTATGAGTAATTAACTGTGTAACTTTTCTGATTATGGCCAAGCTCTTCAAAGCTATGTGAAGGCTACAAAATACTATCATTGGACAGAATCTTATGCTCTCTCATGGCAAGCTTGGAGGAGGGAAGGGCATTTAATTAGGTGGGATGGTGGTGCCCCTGATCCTCACCGCCTTCTCACCTCTGTCAGAATCCAGTTCTGGGTGGGAAGGCCAATGGTTGATCTTCCCACCTTGCTGCCAATTGAGGCCCTTAAGTGGCCAATTAGTGACCATTTAAGGGCCTCATCCTACTGATGCTGGTATTAACTCAGCTGTAGGCAGGCTTATTGCCATGCAGTGTGCATGGTGGCCAAAATCATGCAGCCAGTATCTCACCACCTGGGATTTGGGGTAGGGGTCCCTCCATTAAAGGCATTCAGTGCCTGACTGAGGGACTGTGTTATGACCAGTCCTCAGATGAGGTCCCCCAATTTAACAAAATTGGGGCATCATTCCGGAAGTTATGTTCCTGGTGAGGAGGAATGAGTTGGTTCTCCTTTTTTCAACCCCCTTGATTGGCTGTAACAAGGTTAACTTAAAAGGGATCCCTTCCCCCCTGTTGATAACTTTTCCCAGTCCAAATGTATTTTTTTTTTTAGAAGGAGCCAATTTAACCAGGTTTTCTTGAGTCAAAGAAAGAGTAAGTTTATTAGTTACTAAAAACCCAAGAAAAATAATAAAAATGCAACATGCATACACACAGATCAGAAATGAGAAGTTAAGTGTCCAAATAAAAGATATACGATTCAGTCTTTTGCTTGTCCATGAGGTGCAGATGGTGAAACATTGCAGCTGTTAAGTTGAATGATTCCAGTAGAGCTGACTTTGGCAGTTTTGCAGTGGGTTTGGAGACACTTGCGGGAGAATAATGCGCTTGTCAGGCAGGCGTGCATCTGACTGAACGAGTGTAAAATGACGTGTGATGATGCTGGTCGAACATTCAGACATCATCGCGTGATATTTCGGTCTGTGGGCCTGCGCAGGAGTCAGCAGCACACCCGCCGACAATTAAGTGGCCTATTACGGCCTTTAATTAAGTAATTGAATCAAATTTTTCGCTGCCTGTCCATCCGTTCAGTTGGCGGGCGGGTGAAAAGGCCAAGTGGCCTTTGTGTTTTTGGCTAAACCTCATCCATAGGTGGAATGAGGTTTTGACCAGTGATTAAAGAAAAATAAAACCTTTTAACACTCATATTTAACATGTCCCTCCTCATGAGGGGACATGTTTTCATTATTTTTAAAATCTTTATTTTAAAAATCCTCAGCTCCCTGAGGCAGCTCTGTGCCTCAGGGAGCTTTTACTGCATGCACACATGCGCAAGCGTAAACTTCCCTCCCCCCACACCACCACCACCCCTTCCCCCACCCCCTCCCCAGGCGTTGCTGCAGCACACGATTCACATTGGCTGGCGTTAATTGGCCAGCCAATCATGGTTGGGGCCCAATCGCGGGAGGCAGTCTGTTTAGCAGCTGCTTCCGGAACCGTCCAATGATCCCGCCCGATGACCGGAAAATCCTGGCCTTGGTTCTGCAGGATAGCTGAAGAAATTGTCCTATTTCCCTTGATTGTGCCTTTCACTGAACCTTGCCTCCAGCAACAGAGAGAGAGGAGAGAGAAAAAGACAGACTTTGTTTGCAACTGCAGGGGTGTCTAGTGGGTCTTCTCCTTGCTGTCTCACACACAGCACAGCAGCACACTAGCACACTTTGTACTGCCTTGCAGCTAGCTTTTTAATCTGTTTATCCCTGTGTATTCCTGTAAAGGAGAAAAAAAATGTCTTGCGCCCAAAGTCTGTTTTCTTTGATTGCCGAACATTTTACACATTCTGAGAAATGAATCAACAGGAGATGGATTTTAGATGACTGCTGAGACATGGTAATCAGTCTTTCGTCTCTGCAACCACTGGAGATTAAAGTTCAATCTTTTACATCTTTCCTAGCTCCTTTTTAAGTGTCTCTGCTTGAAGAAGGCCATGACACCTTTTCAGATGCGACATTCCATATTCTCTAAGGACAGGCCTGTCAGTATAATCCACATAGGAATTTTTCCAGAAAGTGGTCACTACAGCCATCTTTTGCTCAGTGTCCTTGCTTGTATTTCCTTAAAAACACACACATCTTCCTTAAAAGGTTCAATATGCCTGTAAGTAATTCGTGGCTGTAATCAGCTTTTCATGACAGACTGGGCATTAGGAAAAGGGGGACCCACTGAGAGCCACCCTCCTGCCTACCTCCCTGCACCCCTCTCCCACCATCCCTCACCCTGCGAAATCACCCCTCTCAAATTAACTACCTGTGCTCTGGGTCACTCCATGATCCTGGGGCTCTGGTGCCTGTCCTTCCGGTAGCAGCCACAGCCTCCTTAGTGGCACTGCTGAGCACAAAAGATGCTGGCCTCTGACTAGCCGGCAGCCCTTGGTAGGTGAGAATTCCACTCCCAGGGTCTTGATTCCAGGGGAAGGCCCGCTGCTGGCCTCGTCACTGCCTGATTGCCTTGTGGTTTGGCAGGTCTTCTCAAAATAGGCAGTGAGGGTCTCTCGCTGACTTCCCAGCAGTAAGGCTGCTGTCTCAACAAGATTCCGCCAATTGACTCTTTCCATCTGCTTCCCACTATCTCTTTGGGCTTTGAACTCTACACTTAATAATTCAGTGATCTTTTGTGTTAAAAACATTAAGTCTGCAACCATTTGAATTAAGCAACACAAATATCACAGCAGGGCAGGTATTTACTGCTAAACAATGAATTTTCAGATAATTTGAATTAGGTGACTTTGAATAAAGAGTAATTGTTAATTGATTTCACCAGTGATGAGTTATAATGCCAAATATATTTTTTTATCATAGTGTATAAAGTAAATGCTTTAGAAGCAATCTTAAAGGAGCATGGTATATTTTCTCTGTCGAACTTTCTTGACTTCCACACTGTCAAAAAGTTTGAAGTTAACATTGAACAAAGACTAGGGACTTACAATTCCTGCAATTAGATCTTTCACAAATGTTGGTCCAGGAGATCTTGTACTGTAAGCAAAAAAGTCCCCTTATGTTTTAAGTTGATGAACTCATTTGAAAATGGATTCATATCACCACCAGATCTTTTCTGCAAAGTACAATTTATATGGTTAATTATTATCAAAAATTAATGGACGATAACATCTCATAAGGCAGCTCTTCATTGCTCACAAGGTATGATGTCCCATCTATACTCGTATATTATAACTTTTACCATTTGGCCCATTCATTATATATTTGCTGAACTTTTAAATTTTTGCAAAGTCATAAAAAGAAATCTCATAATATAGGTGCTTAATCCAAGTTTTTAATGGCAATATGTCAGTAATTGATCATTCATCAACCCGCTCGTTTCTTTTACAATTTGCTGTCTGAAACTCTAAGCTGTCATTATGCCAAGGCTTTCAATTGTAAGTTAAACCTTGAGTATATGCCCTGCTGGAGTATGGTACACATGATAAACAATAAAGGATGTCTGAGGCCTTGGTATCAATCAGCATTAAATGTGTATCAGGTTAGAGGCAACACTTTGTGGAATGCATGCTTGCACTCTCCACCTGGTGTAACGTAGTGTGTATAGGCTCACTATGTTTCAGCTTCCTTTAACGTTTGTCTGCTTCTTTTCACATCCTGTAGGTATTACACACAGTATTAACCTTGACTGCCATCTACTGCCATGCATGCTGTACTGCTCTCCTTTGAAGAGGGAACCTATGGAGCATCCTTTTTCCACACTCAACTTCATTCAACTGCACCTGCACTTATCATTCATCAAATAGGGGGTTGTTCATAGATCTGACTTTCCTCCACAGAGGCTTTAACAAGCTGCTAACAAAAAAAGGCTGACCCTCTATGGCCTTTGGAATGGTAGTGGGAAAAAGAATGTTCCCATTAGTGGCCATTTGGTTTTAAGTAGTTACATCCTTCAAATCCTGACTGCATCCCTTTAAGATTGTTAACTTGCCAAATATTCTGTTCCTGCCCTTTGGTGAGTTCTCAGAGCGAGGTCTAAACTAGGGTAGAAGATGGAAGCCAGGTGGTCCAGTATGGCCAACCATTACCTAGTTTGAGCAAGTGCAACGTTTGCAATTCGCCAATCTCACAGCCTGAGCCTCAATTATTCTAATAATTAATATTCCACAGCCAGTTTGCAGAACTTTCCAAGTCCCCCTAATAGCTCCCAGAAGAGTGATTTTCGTACAGGTTATAAAATATTTTTAATCTCTAAATTAATTATTTTGGTGTCACTTGAGGTCTAATCGAGAATCAATGTGTTTGTGCTTCTCTTTCTGAGTTCAATTCACCACAAATATTCTGGGTGAAATGTGAAAAACACACCTATAAACCAATGAAGTGTTAAATAGACATGGATTGTTGATCCAATAGCTTGTTCAAAAATATTATTTTGTTCAGCTAAGTTGTGCATCTGGTAAGAAAAATGACCTCCTTGATAGAAAAGCAGTTCTGTATCATGATTACAATGTCATGTGGATTGTAAATCATTCATTGGAACAGGCTGTTTCTTTACACAGGATGATATCAGTGAACCTCAGGAGGTTGGAAAAAGTTAGAGGTAGATTAAAGACATGAACCATTATTATCCTAAGCCTACAAAGAGGAGTCTGTTCACTCAAGATGTTGAATGTTGGTTTCAGATGTGCCACGGGCAGCTTGGAGGGTGTGCTTGATCTTTACTCCACTTGGCTTGGTAAGCATTGCAAAGAGCTGTTGGTGTTCTTCATTAAAAAAGCTAAACTGACTGCAGAAACCTTTTGAGTAAATGAACCAAATAAACCATGTAAAAGATCTCATTTAACTTAGAACCACCTGTTTGCAATATCCTGGGGAAGAAAGAGGTGAACCTTTCCACTTTATTACACAGAATTGTTATTGAACATTAAAAATTGTGGACTGCAATGGAGTCATTATTAAAACTTAAAACATTCCTATGTTGGGTGCATTACCTAAAAATATCTCTATTTATGTAGTATATTTTTGAAATTAAGATGCTGCTCTCAGAGGTTGGTTATGGTATTAAAGCTTATATCAAATGCAAGGTAAACCAATAGCTATCCAATTTTCAATCTTTTTTTAGCGTATGTGTTCAAAGGAGTCTTAACATGTCAAAACTTATGAAAGAATAGTGTTACAATCAAACTATCTTAAATTGCTCCTAATAAACTACTAAAAATACACTTCTGACTGGTGGTTTAAAAATGTACAGATTAAACTTTAAATTGGGTTAATATGAAAATTGGCATTTTATATGAAGAGTTGGTTTAACTGCAATATGTGTGAAATAATGAGGTGTTTGTGTTTGTACGTATGAAAGTTTTATTAGTAAAGTACTGGTCTCAGTGAGAAGTAATGTAGCTTGAATGATCTCAATATACTCCAGTTCTTGATGAAGACTTTTTGATCCAGGAACTGGAACTTTAACCCTTACCTGCATGTTGCAACTCGGAGACCAGCCAACACAACCAGTGTCAACAACCCTATTATTTTTGTAGAATTCTTTTTCTGGCTCCAACTTATTTTTTTCCACTAATCTATGGACATACTACAAGAAACAAGGGGAACAATGAAGCACTAATATCAAAATTTACAAGAATGTTATTAAACTTATCCTTAGAATGATCTTTGTAACATCAGGCATGTCAAAGGCTTATGGCTCTTTGAGTAACCTCAGGCTCAAGCCCATGCAGCTGTCAGTCAGCTCAAAACAAGTCACAATACCAGACTATAGCTCCCAACACTCACCAGCGTGACTGCTACTGGTGTGCCAAGAAAATTTCCATTATGGACATTAGGCATCAAGGCTGTTCATTTACAGAATGTGCCTGAACTTTGAGTTGGTCAGCCCCACCCCCATGCCCACCGACCCCACCCCCCTCTTCCATATTTTAACAGAAAATTGACATTGGAAACCCATTGGACCTCCATTTTCAGCAAAAATATTAAACATCAAATGCAGTAATGCATGAATCAAACTTCTTTTTGAAGTAATTACTGCAGTGTATGTTACTATTTTCAAGAGGTGGTTTATTTAGTAGGAAATAAAGCATGACAAATTAAACTTTGTACTTTGCACTTTGGCACTGTTTAATCTTTATATTTTTTCATGAATTCAAAATGAGTACCAGGGCATTTCTTTCATTAATGTTGATCTCAGAGAGAACTTAAAACACATCCCACACATAAAACGATTAACAAAAGCAGTGAGAATTCTGAAATGACTGTGCCATTATACAAGTCGAGAGAAAGCGTGAATAAAGTTAAACAAGTTTATTTAAGCAGATCTGTTTAGTAACGTAAGTATTGTCATAAAGTAGGGGTTCATTTTTTTTTCTTAGCTTTTGTATACCTCAACAATCCCATATTCTCAGCTGATAGGTAATAAAGGCCAGGAATTACTCCTCCATGTCACATGGAGAGGTGTATTTGTTTATTATTGTATGAGGTAAATAAATCACAGTAACTGCACTTCAACAAATAATTCATTAGATGAGAGATGCATTGTGACGTAATAGACAATGTGATATGATTATATAAATGCATTATTTCTAATTCTTTATTATGCAAGGACCAACATGAAGGTACTGCACAGCCTCTGACCGGAAATCTCTCATGAACTCTTTTGCAACTCCTAGAGCTCACCTATAATATTTTGTTGAGGTTAACCTGCAATGCTCCATGATCCTGGGCAGATGCAAGTAGATAAACACACATATTTACACAAGAAAGAAAGAAGAAAGCATCTGCAAATTATTTGCTCAGGGCTGGAGAGGAACTTACAGTGGGAAGGGGAGGATGTAGGTACCAACAACATAGGCAGGGCAAGAAAGACGTTCTGCATAGTCAGTATGAAGAGCCAGGCACCAAATTAAGAAGCAGAACCTCAAAGGTAAAGCCACATGCAAATTGGCATACAGCAAATAAGATTAGGGAAATGAATGCATGGCTCAAAGACTGATGTGGGAGAAGTGGGTTCCAGTTCATGGGGCACTGACATCAGTACACGGGTTAGTGAGGGCTGTACCGTTGGGAAGGTCTACACCTGAACCATGCTGGGACCAATGTTCTAGTGAGCTGCACACCTAGGGAAATAGAGAGGGCTTGGGTAGATGTAGCAAATCAAGGGGTAGAGTCAAGGCAGGACAGCAAGATAGTAATATGGGAAATGAGGGTCAGAGAATGGCAGGGAGGGACAGAGAGAAAAAACCTTAGAATACACCAACAGTCAAGGCTAGATGTTACAAAAGATAACACAAAGACAAAACTAAAGGCTCCGTATTTGAATGCATGTAGCGTTCATAACAAAGTAAATGAATTGTTAGCATACATTGAAGTAAATAAATATGATCTGATAGCAATTATGGAAACGTAGCTGCAGGATTGGGTCCTGAATATTTAAGGGTATATGACATTCAAGAAGAATAGGGAGCTAGGTAAAGGTGGAGGGTTAGCACTATTAATCAAGGATGGCATTGGTGCAATAGTTACAGATGACCTTGGTTCAGGAGATTAGGATGTAGAATTGGTTTGGGAGATGAGGAATAGCGGGAGAAATAAGTCACTGGTAGGGGTGGTCTACAGGACCCCTAATAGTAACAACAATGTAGGACAAAGTATACAAGAATAATTAAAAACTCTGCAGAAGAGTCATACAGGCTCTAAATGTTAACTCTATTTCTCTCTCCACAGATGCTGTCAGACCTGGATGAGGAGTTCATAGACTGGTTTCAAAATAGTTTCTTAGAGCAGCACTTTCTGGAGCCAAACTGAGAGAAGGTTATATTAGACTTAGTATAATGTAATGTGACAGGATTAATTAATAATCTCAGAGTGAAGGCACCTCCAGGTAGCAGCGACCACAATATGATTGAATTTTACATCCAGTTGGAAAAGGAGAAGAGTAGGTCTAAGACTAGTATTTTAAACTTAAATAAGGGAGACTACGTGGGCATCAAAACTGAACTAGTGGAAGTGAACTGGAATACCAGACTAGAGGATAGATGAATAGAGAAGCGGTGGCAGACATTTAAGAGGATATTTCAGAATACTCAAAGTATATTCCTACTATTAAAAAAAATTCTAAGTGGAGGTCCCACCATCCATAGTTAACTAAAGAAGATAAGGAAATCATCAAACTTAAGGAAAAAGCATATAACTGCTCAAAGATGAGTAGCAAGTTAGATGATTGGTCAGAATGTAAAGAACAGCAGAGAATGACTAAAAAGTTAATCGGGAGAAAGAAATTAAGCATATGAGAGGAAGTTAGCTAGAAATATAAAAATGGATAGCAAGAGTTTCTACAGGTATTTGAAAAGGAAAAGAGTAAGTCAAGTTGGTCCTCTAGAGAGTGACAATGGGGAGTTAATTTTAGAAAATAAGGAAATGGCAGATTAAATGAACAAATATTTAGCTTCTGACTTCATCATAGAAGAAACTAAAAATATTCTAGTAATAGCTGTAAATCAGGAGGTGGAAGGGAGAGAGGAATTTGATGAAATTACAATCACTAGGGAAGCAGTACTGAGCAAACTTATGGAGCTGCAGGCTGACAAGTTTCTGGATCATGATGGACTTCATCTTAGGATCTTAATAGAGGTGGCTAATGAGGTAGTAGATGTGATGGTGTTAGTTTTCCAAAATTCCTTAGATTCTGGAAAGATTCCATCAGACTGGGAAGTGGCAAATATAACCTCTCTTTTCAAGAAAATAGGCAGAAAACAGGAAACCATAGGTCAGTTATCTTGACATCTGTCTTGGGGAAAGTGTTAGAATCAATCGTTAGAGAGGTTATAGCTGGGCACTCAGAAAAACTCAACGTAATCGGGTCAGCATGGTTTTGTGAAAGGGAAATCATGTTTAGCCAATACATTGGAGTTCTTTAAAGCAGTAATATGCACTGCGGATAAAGGGGAGCCTGTAGATGTACTGTACTTGGATTTACAGAAGGCATTTGAAAAAGTGTCACATCAAAGGTTTTGTGGAAAATGAAAGCTTATGCTATTGGGGCTAATGTACTACCGTGAATAGAAGATTGGCTGGCTGGCAGAAAACAGAGTATGCATAAATGAGTCTTTTTCTGATTGGCAGGATGTGATGAGTGAGTCACACGGTCTGTGCTGGGGTCTCAACTTTTCAGAACATATCTATGACTTAGATGAGAGAAGTGAAGGCATAGTAGCTAAATTTGCAGATGACACAAAGATAGGCAGGAAAGTATGGTGTGAAGAAGACATGAGTTTGCAGATGGATGTGGATAGGTTGTGAGTGGGCAAAAATTTGTATTACTTGGGAAAATCACTTTGGCAGGAAGAAAAAAAAATGCAGAGTATTACTTAAACAGAGAATGACTGCAGAATTCCGAGGTGCAGAGGGATTTAGGTGTTCTAGTGCATGAATCACCTAAAGTTAGTGAAAGTAATTAAGAAGGCTGATGGAATGCTATCCTTTATTACAAGAGGAATTGAATCTAGAAGTAAGGAAGTTATGCAGGGCAGTGGTGAGACCACATCTTGAACAGTGTGTGCAGTTTTCGTCTCCTTATTTAAGGAAGGATGTAAATGCGTTGGAGGCGGTTCAAAGGAGGTTTATTAGACTGATACTTGGAATGAGTGGGCTGTTGTATGAGAAAAGGTTGGACAGACTGGCCTTGTTTCTGTTGGAGTTCAGAAGAGTGAGGAATGACTTGATTGAAGTACATAGGATCCCGAACAGTCTCGACAAGGTGGACGAGGAAAGGATGAGTATTCTCTTGTGGGCGAGTCCAGAACTAGGGTGCTCTTTTAAAATTAGGGGTCACCCTTTTGAGGCAGAGATGAGGAGAAATTTTTTCTCTCACAGGGTTGTGTCGCTCTGGAATACATTGCCTCAGATGGAGGTAGACAACTTCTTGTTAGGCAAGGGAATCAAAGGTTAATCGGGGGTAGATGGGAACGTAGAATTCAAAACACAAACGTATCAGCCATGATCTCATTGAATGACAAAGCAGGCTCAAGGGGCCAAACAGCCCACTTATGCTTCTTTTTCGTATGTTTGTATTATTTGTAGATGTTATTTACATATTATGCAATTGAGTGAAAAATATGCTGAAGAAATTCTGTTGAACTTTATAAATAGGCTCCTGGTTCATTATGCGGTTGTGTGTGTCACATATGACTCAATGGAAATTCATTTGTATAACTGAAAGCACAATGCCTAAAATGGCAAAGGACATAGGCAAAAATATTGAAGTCAGTTTCACTATAATAAATCTTCCAACCATAAAATATTTCACTATAATAAATCTTCCAACCATAAAATAAACGGAAACAGCCTAAAATGGGTAAACACTCAAATAATATTGGTTGTGCAATTTTGCAGATAATTTACCAAAGTTTTTAGAACAGTAAAAACATTTGCCAACTGCATAATTATGATGTTAATCTATGAGTGCTAGAGATAACAGCACTTTCATAGCAAATATGGAATATGATCACTGTCCACGGTTTACAGGAGCCTTATAGACACCAATCACATTGTCAACGTGTCCAAATACTTCCTTATCTGAGGGCATTACACTGCAGCATGGCATGCAACTTCTGGTGGCAGTAGATTCAGAACAAGACTTTGAACCATTCTATGCATGTTCATGATCCACTAGACTTGTGCCTACACCTTTTGCAAAATCAAAGTGTTGCGAAAAAGCAAATGCTGGTTATGACAACTCCCCGTATACATTTGTTCCATTCCTTCTTTGCCTTAATTGTAATCATGCATGCAAAGGTGGCTCATTTACATTGTCAGTCTTTCTAATACCAGCAAACATCATCTCCAGTCACGTCCAGGTGCTACAGACCTCATTGGCAGCACTTTGGTTTTTTTGAACCTCAACCTACATTGGAATATAGCCTTCTGCTACTAAGTGGGTCACATTCCTTTGCCACGTTTGTTCAAGACTTTTTAAACATATAAACCTATTCAGTCTATTTACTTTGGAATGAGCTTACCCCATTAGAAAGTGAACATTCCTGATGTTGTTTATTTTAGTAATAGCATAGCTGGCTCGATCTATATCATACCGGTCTCAAGTTCATTAGGCCAATGTGAATTTGCTGAAGGAAGAAAGGTTACTTTCTCCCTGTATAGTAAGGTAATTTTCTTAAAAAGCTGTTTGCCATAATTCAAACCTAAACTGAAATTTAACTTCAAAACACATATCTGTTGGCAAAAAGGTTTGTGTGTGTGTGTGCATTTTGATTGCATCTTAAGAAAATCTGGACCATGTCTGATGCAAGGCCAAAGGCAAGGAATGTATGTCTGGAAAACTGAGAGGAATTTCCTGCTGGTGAAATAAAGAAGGTGTTCTCTGCAAATGTTTTGAAGGAATTGAAATGATTTGTTGAAGGATTGTTAAATATTTGACAGATTGGGTTTATTAGTTTTGGCTTATTCTGTGTAGCTTAGTTGTGTGCTTTTCAAAGGTTTCTCTTTATTGTCTAGGAGATCTTTTGAAATCTTTAGCTTTGGTAGTTATACTGACTGGTGTCATTGATGTGCTGCACGAGAGATACTTAAGACGGGCTACAGAGCAACAATCCACTGACGAATTCAGGCAAAGCCATAAATTTAGGATAGTCAATTCTGCTTACACATATTCCTGGAAGTTTCATGTCGTGACCTCTTCCCTTCAAATACCTTGCTCAGTCGACAGTCTTTAATCCTATCTCCAATATTTTTATAACTAATTATTAAAAAGATGGATGTTTTCTTTTTCACTTGAGTGACAACAAAGCAGGCAATGCCAAGAGGTTCATTACCTCTTCCTTCAGCGTGAAAAGCAATTTCCAAGTGAATTTAGCAGATAGAGTGCACTAAATGTAGGCATACGTTCTAATATTGCACAGAAAGCTACAGCTCATCATATCAATAAATCATGAATGAAAAGATTCTCCAGCTTTCTCTTTACCCATAGACATGTTGCGGATAACTCTCGCTAAGTATTATTCCTCCCTTGCCCTCCAGTGCCCTAATTCAAATTCTTTATCACTACCTTAATTGCAATCCCTCTGACGGGAAATACCAGTCTGTTTGACTCTATCCTGATTTAATTTGAAAGTCAGTTTTTCTATGGAGTATGGCCAGTGCCTTGGTGATTTTTTTTTTTAATTCTCTCTCTCTCGAGCCACATTAACCATTTAATCATGTAGTGATTGTTGATAACTGGACATGGCTGAGGGCAGTTCGTCAAATGCAAATTCACTCTGCCTTTCCACATGCCAGTTGCTTCACATTAACACTAATAAACAAAAGTGTTCAAAGGAAAAGGAGAAGAAATCCTTTTTCTTTTAAATGCCATGATTTTTCTCCTGGGCTCTTTGCAGCTGTGTCTAGAATATTAATCTTTAATCCTGGAGACTCTCGGACAATCCAGGAAGGTTTACATTATAAATTACTATGTTAGTATTTCCATTTAATGTTACTGTCCCACAGGGTCTGATCACTAGGTTGCTCTGTTAAGCAGGTTTCTGAAATCTCTCATGACTCCATCACTGTCTTCTATATACCATAGATCATGGCATATATGTCGACCCAACGTATAAGGCAACCTAACTTTTCCAGCACCAAAAATTCATGTTTTTGCATATACTCGTGTATAAGTCAAACCCACTTTTCAACCCAGACATGTTGTACTTGCATTAGTAGTCAAGTTGTAGGAGGGGTTTTTCAAGGCTTCAAAGATTGACTTATACCCCAACATCTACAGTAAACAAATACCTTTACTTCTTAACTATCCATGGTCAATGTCACAGGCAAGTTACCTGTGGTAAAACTGTGGGGTGAGGGGCATTTACAAGCATATTTTTGCATTGCCAAATTTTTTATATTATGTTCAAATTAATGATTTTGGTATTAACAGAATTTCTGCCAACGTATTATCAAGGAGATTTATAAGAAACTGGTCAAAGTTTAACCATAATAAATGGTCTATGTGAATCATGATAGTGGTTTTGTGGCTATAAAGAGCTGAGTTACAGTGTTTACTTTCCCACAGTTAACCCTCAGCAGATTGAAAATATACAGATAGTCAGATTTTTGTGTGTGGTTATTTTGAGAATGAGGGTGCTTATTCCTTCCTCTATTTTTTTTTAGGGGTTTTTTTCTTCTACATACTTCTGAGGTTTTCCTGGCTCATTCATCAACTGGTAACCAAGAGGGCTGGTGACCTGAACCTAGGGCACAGGAGAGCAACCCTTGATGACTCTGTCTCCTGCTTCCCCGTCCTATCCTGGAGGCATTGAGCAACTATTGTGTGTCTGTCTTCATAGCAGAGGACACAAGTTCCATACCAGAAATTGACAATAACCTAGGGGCTAAAAAGTGAGGAAATTAGGGAGATTAATATCAACAGAAATAAAGTATTGGAGAAACTTAATGGGCTAAAATCTGACAAATCCCCAGGACCTGATGCCCTACACCCTAGGGTTCTAAAAGAGGTAACTGCAGAGATAGTGGACGTGCTGGCTATGATTTTCCAAAGTTCTTTAGATTCAGGAATGGTCCCACTAGATTGGAAGTTGACAAATGCTACACCACTTTTCAGGAAAGGAGGGAAAGAAAAGCAATGAGCTACAGGCCAGTTAGCCTAACATAAGTAGTTGGAAAAATGCTGGAATCTATTATTAAGGAAGTCTTAATAATGTACTGAGAAAAGCATAGAATGATTGGAACAAGTCAACATGGTTTTACAGAAGGAAAATCCTGTTTGACAAACTTATTAGAGTTTTTTTGAGGATGTAACTAGTAGGGTAGATAAAGGGGAACCAGTGGATGTAGAATACCTGGATTTCCAAATGGCATTCAAAAAGGTGCCGCACAAAAAGCTACTCGGCAAAATAAGGGCTCATGGAGTTGGGGGTAAAATATTAGCATGGACAGAGGATTGGTTTGCAAATAAAAAACAGAGTGGGCATAAACTGGGCTTTCTCAAGTTAGCAGGCAGTAAATAGTGGAATGTCGTAAGGATCAGTGCTGAAGCCTGAGCTATTTACAATCTAAATTAATGTCTTGGATGAGGAGACAGAGTTATGTATCTAAGTTTTCTGATGATACCAATCTAGGTGGAAACATAAGATGTGGGGATGACACAGACGTTGCAAAGAGATATAGACAGGTTAAATGGGTGGGCAACAAGATGGCAGATGGAGTATAATATAGGGAAATGTGAAGTTATTCAGAACAAAATCAAAAATACTTGGAAAAACTCAGCAGGTCTGACAGCATCTGCGGAGAGGGACACACTTGACGTTTCGAGTCCGAATGACCCTTCATCAGAACTAAGAAGTATAGAAATGAGTTGAAAAATAAGCTAGTTGAGGAGGGTGGGACAGGTCGAGCTCAGTAGGGGGCCAGTGATAGGTGGAGGCCAAGAAGAGACTGCCAAAGATGTCATAGTCAAAAGGACAAAGGGGTGGTTGACAGTGGTGATATTATCTAAAGGAATGTGCTAATGGGTACATTAAGGGTAGTGAGCAGGACAAGCTAGTGGCAGATAGCCCGAGTGCGGGTGGGGTGGGGGGAGGGGATCGAAATGGGCTAAAAGGTGGAGATGAAACAATAGATCAAAATAAATTTAAATATAGGTGGGAAAAGAAAAATATATTTTTAAAAAATTATAAATTATTGGAAAAAGGGGGATCGGAAAGGGGGTGGGGATGGAGGAGAGAGTTCATGATCTGAAATTGTTGAACTCAATATTAAGTCTGGAAGACTGTGAAGTGCCTAGTCAGAAGATGAGGTGCTGTTCCTCCAGTTTGCGTTGAGCTTCACTGGAACATTGCAGCAGGGCAAGGATGGACATGTGGTCATGAGAGCAGGGTGGAGTGTTGAAATGGCAAGCGACAGGGAGGTCACCCGGTCTGCGTTTGGTCTCTCCAATGTAGAGGAGACAACATTGGGAGCAGCGAATGTAGTAGACTAAATTGAGGGAAGTGTAAGCGAAGCGCTGCTTCACTTGAAAGGAGTGTTTGGGCCCTTGGACGGTGAGGACGGGGAAGTAAAGGGGCATGTGTTGCACCTTCTGCGGTTGCATGGGAAGGTGCCGTGGGAGGGGGTTGAGGTGTAGGGGGTGATGGAAGAGTGGACCAGGGTGTCCTGGAGGGAATGATCCCTGTAGAAAGCCGCTGGGGGGTGAAGGGAAGATGTGTTTGGTGGTGGCATCATGCTGGAGTTGGCGGCAATGGCAGAGGATGATCCTTTGAATGTGGAGGCTGGTGGGGTGATAAGTGAGGACAAGGGGGACCCTATTGTGGTTCTGGAAGGGAGAGGAAGGTGTGAGAGTGGATGCGCGGGAGATGGACCGGACACGGTTGAGGGCCCTGTCAACCACCGTGGGTGGGAAACTTCGGTTAAGGAAGAAGGACGACACCTGAGAAGCACTGTTTTGGAAAGTGGCATCAACAGAACAGATGCGATGGAGGCGAAGGAACTGAGAGAATGGGATGGAGTCCTTACAGGAAGCGGGGTGTGAGGAGCTGTAGTCGAGGTAGCTGTGGGAGTCGGTAGGCTTGTAATGGATATTGGTGGATGGTCTGTCACCAGAAATTGAGACTGAGAGGTCAAGGAAGGGAAGGGAAGTGTCAGTAATGGACCATGTGGAAATGATGGAGGGGTGGAAATTGGAAGCAAAATTAATAAATTTTTCCAGATCCAGACGAGAGCATGAAGCAGCAACGTAACAATCATTGATGTACCAGAGAAAGAGTTGTGGGAGGGGGCCTGAGTAGGACTGGAACAAGGAATATTCCACATACCCCATAAAAGACAGGCATAGCTGGGGCCCATGCGGGTACCCAAAGCCACACCTTTTACTTGGAGGAAGTGAGACGAGTTTAAGAAGAAATTGTTCAGTGAGAGAACAAGTTCAGCCAGACAGAGGAGAGTACTGGTAGATGGGGATTATTTGGGCTTCTGTTCGAGGAAGAAGCGGAGAGCCATCAGACCATCCCGGTGGGGGATGGAGGTGTAGAGGGATTGGACGTCCATGGTGAAGAAGTGGTGGTTGAGGCCAGAGAACTGGAAATTATTGATATGATGTAGGGCGTGAGAGGAATTGCGGATGTAGGTGGGAAGAGGCTGGACAAGGGAAGAGAGAATGGAGTCAAGATAGCAAGAAATGAGTTCCGTGGGGCAGCAACAGGCTGACATGATCGGTCTGCTAGGACAGTCCTGTTTGTGGATTTTGGGCAGGAGGTAGAAGCGGGCCATCCGAGGTTGGGAGATTATGAGGTTGGAAGATCTCCAGAGGAGATGAGGTCAGTGACAATCCTGGAAACTATGGCTTAATGTTCAGTGGTGGGGTCATGGTCCAGGGAGAGTGTCTGTGAGTTGAAGCTCAGCCTCTGCGAGGTAGAGGTCAGTGCGCCAGATAACAACAGCACCACCCTTGTCAGCGGTTTTGATGACAAAGTCAGGGTTGGACCTGAGAGAATGGAGTGTGGCAAGTTCAGAAAAAGACAGGTTAGAGTGGGTGAGAGGAGCAGAGAAAGAGACGACTGGTGTCACGCCGACAGTTCTCAATGAAAAGATCAAGAGGAGGTAAGAGTCCACAGGGAGGGGTCCAGTGGAGGGAGAACATTGGAGGTGGGTAAAAGGATCCGTTGAATGGGGAGAGGACTCCTGGCCAAAGAAGTGAGCACAGAGACGAAGGTGGCGGATGAAGAGTTCAGCATTGTGCTGAGCCCGAAATTCATTAAGGTGAGGGCATAAGGGTATGAAACTGAGTCCTTTGCTGAGCACAGAACGTTCCACATCAGAGAGGGGAAGGTCAGAGGGTATGGTGAATACACAGCTGGGATTGGAAGACAGGATAGGGACAGAGAGATGGGCAGTGGTGGAGGGTCCTGGATGGGCGTTGGTGTCGATGACTTGTTGGAGCTTGCGTTCCACTGCATCTGAAAGAAAGAGACAAAGTTTCTTGTTGAGGCGTTAGATGAGACGAAGAATAAAATGAAACTATGAAGTTATTCACTTTGGTCATAAGAATAAAATAGTGGAATATTTTTTAAAAGGTGTGAAACTTTTAAGTGTTGATGTTCAAAGAGTCTTTGGTGTGCTGGTTCAAGGACCGCAGATAGTATGCAGGTGCAGAAAGCAATTAGGAAGACAAATGCCATGTTGGCATTCACTGCAAGGGGATTGGAATACAAGAATAAAGAAGTCTGGCTACAGTTGTATAGGGCTTTGGTGAGACTGTATCTGGAGTAGTGTGCAGTTTTGGTCTCCACATTTAAGAAAGGATATACTTGCATTGGAAGTGGCTTAGCGAAGGTTCAATAGATTGGTCCCTGGGAGGAGGGGGTTGTCCGATGATGAGAGGTTGAGTAAATTGGGCTTATATTCTCTGGAGTTTAGAAGAATGAGGCAATCTCACTGAAACCTACAAAATTCTGAAGGGGCTTGATAGGGTGGACTCAGAGATTGCTTCCACGGGTTGGGGAATCTAAATTTGGGGCACAGTCTCAGGATAAGGGGTCGATCATTTAGAACCGAGATTAAGAGAATTTTTTTTAAACTCAGGATGTTATGAAACTTTGGAATTCTCTACCCCAGAGGGTTGCAAATGCTCCATCGTTGAATATATTCAAGGCTGGGATAGATAGATTTTAGGTTTCTCAGGAAATTAAGGTATCTAGGAAGCGGGTGGGAAAATAGAATTGAAACCAAAGATCAGCCATGATCGTATTGAATGGCAGGGCAGGCTTGATGGACCGTGTGGTCTACTCCTGCCCCCATTTCTTATGGAGGACAGTACTTGACCTTAGTTTGGTGCCTCCCCACAAGAGTGAACAGTGGTGCAAACTCTCCATATTACTCGAGGAAAACTCAGTAACCAGGAACCAAAAGCTACATGGATCTCTTCCATTAAAGAAACTGGTAACAGCACTCTCAGAGCTGGCTTCGTTCACAAGGGCCTAAGAAACAGATCCCAAAGTAAATGACTTACTAGCAACATCTCGCTGAAATTCAACTATTTGATCTGGGGCTCTTATCTGTTGAAAAGGATAAACAGAGAGAGTCTTCAAAATTATGAAGGGGCTTGATGGGGTAGGCATAGATGTTTCCACTTAGAGGAGATTTCAAAACAAAACAATAAGATAATCGCTAATAAATCCAATAAAGAATTCAGGAGAAGCTTCTTTAACTAAGACAGCACTAAATATGTGGTATTCACTACCCCACAGGAGTGACCGAGGCAAGTAGCATAGATGCATTTAAAAGGGAAGCTGGATAAATACATGAGGAAAATATAAAATAACGGGGAAAGGCAAGTTTGGGCCAGATTTCAGAGGCTTCCCCATACAAGAGCGATTTAACGGCTATGTGGGTGCTGTGATGGGGCAAGGCAAATCATGGGTCAGTTCTGGATGAAATGGGCTGAATGGTCTTCTTCAACTCTTTCTATCATGCAAACCCAAAAATAATTTAAAACATAAACACTCAATAAAATAAAACTTTAACAGCTCTCCACTTCCGGGGTTTCCTTCCTTCATAGCTGCATGTGTTTCATTAAGTATCTTATCAGAAATCATTATCAATACTTAAAATAACTATCATCAGTTTGCATATTAAATGTGAGTCTTTACTGTCCTCAAAACTAGATTAAATGGCCTTAGATGTTAAAACTCACCACCAGATGGAGCTAGAGCCATCCAGAGAAACTGCTTCACAACCGTCTGACTTTTACTCATTAAAGTTGCAACATTCTGGAGCCATTTTAATCAAAGTTAGCACTGCATTGCCAAACCGTTCCATTTTTATCATAGAATATCCTCGTAAAAAAACATCCTGGCGGGTAGCAGTGTTATTGAAATGGCCCTCTTGGGAGTGTATTGCAAAAAAAAAAAAACACCCCCACACATTATAAAACTCAATTGGGGTGAAATTCCTCTCTTCACTAATTTTAGTGAAAACAATGTTTTGTCCTCACACCAACCTTTCTGCCATTAAAAGCCCAGGAATTTCACTCCCACTTTTCAACTGAAAAAGATGCTTAAATAATTGCAGAGGCATCGCAAACTTACGAGAATATTAATCAGGTACGCAAAATGGGGAACGTCCGTCCAACGGCACAGTTGGTTTCTTGTTTAAAACATGTTTGCAGTGCTGTAGAGTGCAGCTGACAACACTGTGCCTGGTCAAAGGCTTTGCCTCACTGATAGCAATTGTGTTCTGGATGACAGTCCAATATAACGCAGGTAGATTTCTGGAGGGCTCGGGGAGGGTGGTGGTGCTGGGGGGCTTGTTAGCATAGGGCCGTTGAGCTACAAGCAGCAAATGTGTACCCCAAGAATGCCCAGAGGCTCTGTATCATCACAAGGATGGACAAAGCGAAATTGGTCCATGGGAAGGATGGGCGATGGTGTAGCAGGAGGTTGTTTTGTGGGTTCTGAAAGAGCACGTCTGCTCCTCCCCACATCACAAAAATAAATGAAATGTTACATTCTTAGTTTATCTTTAGCTGGACTGCCATCTAAAACTACAGAAAAAGCAGGGCATGCACTCCGCCTGGAACTGTCCTTAAAATGGCAATTGGCATGCTGTGTACATTGCAGAATCTCGATTTACACATCAAAAGTATGTACCACAAGCCCTGGCAAAGATATGGATGGGATTACTGCTGTTTCTACTGGCCAGGTGGTCTCAAAATCTTGCACTTTTTTTAACTAAGCAAAATTAAAAATTTCCGTCACATCATATACTTTGGGCTCCATTCACCTTGTTTCCATATATTGCTTGATTCACCTCAGGTGTTGGATATTTCTCTTTAAGTGGTGTTCTGTAAATAACATGCAAGATGGAACATATGTTTATATTTATAAAGGAGCAAAAAGTTTATGCACATATAAGCAAACTCATTGGATGAAGTGTTTCTTTCTCAGGACATTGTCATGACGGAGATCTCCACTCATCGCTCCCTTACAGATCTGCTGTGGAAGTGTTGCTGCAATAGGTTATACATGAGACGAGGGAGGCCCTTTTTGAAATAGGGGCACATAGGGCTCCAGAGATCTGCCAAGACTCAGTAAAAAAAAAAAAGCAGCCAGGAGGGAAATATTGTCACAGTAATTTGTTTGGTGCAGCAACAGTGTCCAAATCGAATGAGGTTTCAATCAGGCATTTCAGACACCTGGAGCCCACCCACATTAATAAAATCAGCCTGCCCTAATAATTACAGTTAGTTTTCCTTATGCAAGGCGGGCATTAGACACTCTTTGACCAACTTTGAGTGGGCACTGCACCTAATTGGAAAATAAGGCTAACATGTGTCTTTCAGAAGGTATGACATTCTGTTAGAGGATAGTCTTATCTTGCAAGAGATATCCAATTATATCCTTTCAAATAAGATTAGCAGCAGATAGATTGCTGTAAACAAACATTTTGGCAGGTGCCAGGTAAATAAATATTCGTTTGTATGATGCAGAGCTCCTGGTTGCAATTGAGGTGTACACGAGAAGTGTGCAATCCGTTCCTGTTGATATAGGTGGTGACATTGAAACACATTTGGTTATATAGATGCAAGCTTTGACTAATTTTACCTTCAGGAATCCTGCCTGTCAGGTTGCTGAGTTGTTCAATTCTCCAGAAAGGGCCCAATTGTGCAGAATACAGCAGGTCAAGTAAGAAACTGAAAATCCAGGGTTCCTACACCACTGCTAGAAGAGTCATGGATCAGACTTTCAGTGACCTGAAGCTAGACACGGACCTTGTTCGAACTGGGGAGACGCAAACGTGCCTTAAAAAGCCCAGATCTGACTCTCTTTCCGCCAGTATAAAGATAATTGCCAGTACAGCTCCCGCCGTGGCTTAAGTGGTAAGTGCATTGCCTAATGTGGAATTTTCCACATCAAATTCAAGATGAGCTGAATATCCTTTGGACAGAAACAAAATAATGCAGTATATGAAGATGTTTTGATCAATACATCATATAAATATCTATTTCCATATTATAACTGAATCACAACAAGTTGGAAAGGCTCACCTTGCTTAATCCCTGATGTGTGCTAAGTGAACCAATCTCACTTAGGATGGATGAGAGAGCTTGGTGGGGGGGTGGGGGGGGATTGAAATAGGTGCTTATGATCAATCATTCCAAAAGCTAGGGAGAACAATATTAAAATCGACACAAATCAAATGCCCAGCACCCATGAAGGCATGTTAAAATTTTATTTTATTTTTTAAATAAAAGGTACACATTATCTGTAAGGTTATTTAGGAACTGATTTAACAATGTAATAACAATAAATGTTTGTTGCTGAAAACCTCTTGATATTTTGAGGCTATTTTCTCCCCCCCCAACTAAAATTGAATGAATTAGGTAAAAGTCACCTAAATTTCAACACAAAGGGCCATTCAGCCTATTGTGCCCATGTCAGTTCAATGCCAAAGCTATGCACTCTGATCTCATGTCTGTCTGTACCCTTTAATATTTACTTTTTGAATGCCTCCCTTTTAAATGTCACAGTTTAACTTCAATTGGCATTGCATTCCAGTCTAACAATCCATAAAAAAAGTCCTTTAACCTTCCTTTTATTTCTAATATTAATGCCAAATTTATGTTCTCAATGATGCCGATTCACCATTGAAATTGATATTTTCCCCCTTGAATCTTTTAGTAAATTTGAACACTTCTTTAATGCCCCTATTAACTTTCTCTTATTTTTTTCCCTGATGAAGCTACCAAGTGAATCTGCATTGCACTCTTTCCACAGCCCCAAAATCCTTTCTCTAATCAGATACCCAAAATGGCACATTCTAGCTGCAACCTGACTTAAGGTTTGAACAGATTCATCACCATATCCTTGGATTTGTATTCAGTGTGCCCCATTCACAAAACACAATCGCTCTCACTCATTTTAACTAATGTTTTTTAGTGTTTCTAAATGTGCACCAATCTCCTGCAATTAAGGCTTTATTCACCTGCACTCTGACTTGTCCATTCAATTGAGCATTGCTCCACTGAAGGTATATTTCCAATTTTGTTCTTTTTCCCAACTCCATATTTATTCGCCATGACTTAATTTTCCAAATGCTCCCTTAATCTGTTTCCTATATTACAACATTGACAACATTTCTAAAGCACTGGCTGCAAAGCGCTTCGGGGTGTCCTGAGGTTATGAAAAGCATTATATAATCATTAGTTTTTCTTTATGCCCTCTTGCAGCCGCTTACATTTTCTTTTGCAGCTTTTTATGCTCCTAATTCAGAAGTATTCGCAATTCAGAAGTATTCACAAATTTTGATACGCCCATGGTCAAATCTTTTATGTATATGGAGGAGGTCCTAACAAAAATCACGGAGGCATGCTGCCAATCCATTTAGGCTTTACTTTCTGCTTTCTAACTTTCAGCCATCTCTATGTACGCTGCAACTTTACTCTTATCATCAGAGTTCTTAAACTTTGTAACAAGGTTCTAATGTGGCACTTTATTGAAAGTTTCTTGAAGTTAAAACTTACAACCTCATCTGCATTCTCTTCATCTATATGTTTGGTAATTTCCTGGAAGAATTTGATTAAGTTAATCAGACATGATGCTCCATTTACATCCATGTTGACCGTTTCAAATTAGTCCATAGCTTTTGTTATGATCACTGGCGGTTTTTCTCCTATTGACAGGAGGGCAATTGGTCTTAGCCTATCCCTGTCTCCCTTTCCAAATGGGTCCTTTGGCAAAACACCTTGTTCCAAAGAATTGTTTAAAAAATAAATGTTCAGTGCAAATGCTATTTCATTGCTGACACTCCTGAACGATAGTCATTGGGGATCCATCTCCTCCCTGCGTGAATATATAAAATAAGTTTAAAAATGAGTTGCATTTTTGTTGTAAAATTCATTTATGGTGACAGATCTATAGATAGGTCTGAAAACACTGCATGTCAAATGGTGTTAGCTTGCATTCATTTGGACTACTATAATTTCTTTGCTTAATTAACATTTCACAATTCTATGAACAAAATGGATACAACCTAATCAGAAGTTTAGCACAAAATAAATACGCTTCTAGTGATTTAATACATACAGGTAACATCCAAGGAAAACTCTGTGCCATTCTGAAAGCTTCTGTGTCAGCAGAAGATAGCAGCAAAAGGTTTAAACTGGCAAAACATTATAGAGTGTAACGTACGTTCAGCTGCCTCAATAACTCAACAGGTAGAAATACGGTCAGACAGGTTTCTGCAAAAGCAATATTTCTAAATGTATAATGTGCAGATATAGGAGGAAACTATTCATCTAATTATGAAGCAAATGAAATGGGATGCAGAGTTATGAAGTTATTTGTCAGAAAGTAGAATTTTCCTGAATGCCAATCTTCTTTTACAATGTTCTGATTCTTACTGTTAATTGCCATAGGCATCAATTCTTACATTTTTTTTTCTCGGAATACTTAAAATTAGATTATTAGTTTATTTCTTTCACAACAGCAGATTACTTCAAAACCACTTCTGCTTGGACCTCGACAAGTCAAGACCACCCAATCCAAATTTAAATTTCATCAATGGAAAACAGAAAACGTGCATCATCTCTCCAAACAACACAAACCTGAATCAAAGATCAATAGCCAGTATGAAAAAATAAAGGCTCAACATGATGCCAGCTGAACATTAAGTCATGAACATTGTGAACAACTTTTCTGCAAGTGACTGGAATGCTGGTTCATGAAAATGGAATAGTTATATGCTTGTCAGCTAGCATCAACTTCCAAATACAATGCAGCTCTTAATCTGGAACTATTGTAAATCCAGTTCATGTCACTAAAAATATTTCAGGATTTAACCGTTGAAAATTGTAGGTACAAAACTAGATGGCTGCTATTATTTGGCACTGGGATCCATTGTCTAAGATATGTCACATTAACTCAATTCTGTACTCATCTATTAAATACTTTTATAATAATTCTCAGGAGTACTAGCACAGGCACAAGTTGTCACTATCAATTGCACTTTGTTTGATTAGTCCGTGGTTTACAAGTGTTGGATTCAACAGTAGTCATCAAAACTTCAGGGAAACAAATAAGTAGTAACTTGGCTACTCAAGACAATTTGGTTGCAAACTCTACCAGTGAGTTCATTTTACTACATTATCATGAGTAGATAAGTGCCCTGCAGGGGTACCACAAAGAGTTACTGAAAATCAGGAGATGATATGGAAATTCAAACTTCAGTTTAGGGCTTACACTGGGCCTGTACAAGCAATTCCAGTGTCACAGTAAAGGTCTAAAGTGGAATACACATCCCTTCACTGGTACAGGCATGCTATCTGTACCGATCCAAAACCAATGACTTTGAACATCCCAGCCAGTTACTGTGTACTGTTATCATGGATGAAAAAAACATGAAGTTGTAACTTTTTAGTCCATCCCATTCACCCATTTGAAAGTGTTGCAATTTTGGATTGTACTGTAGTTGAGATAGTGCCATTTGGTCTTATTGTTGTGCCAGTCATCAGCGGAGCTGTTGGGTCCACAGCACTATCAGTCTCTTGAATTTTGAAGTACACCACGTAAAATATTGGGACAATAATGCCCACTAAAAGCATGATTACCACAGCATTCCACCACCGAATACCCCAGTCGGCTCCATGATGAACATCCTTTGGAGATAACGGGGCTGAATTAACTCCATTGGGTGTTTGACAATAAACTACTTCTTCTAAGTGATCTTTACATTGATCTGTGGACTGGATGATTTTCTCGATATCCTTGTCAATTTCCTCAAAATATTCGCTTAACTTATTTTCGCCTGTTCCTTGGTCCGCTGCAGCACAGCCCTCTGCAAACGTAGAGGTTCTGTTATTTGCAGAGATAACCTGTCGCCGTTTTGCCTCTTCGTGTGCTTCTGTCAATAAACTGTGCTTTTTCACAGGAATTTTTATTGTTTTTAAGGCAAAGAAGTCTTGCTCTCTGATGAGGTGGTTCACTCTTTTGAGATCTGCAACCTAATGCAAGCAAACAAAAGTTCATTTTAATCCATTGAAGTATTTTCGGAAACCTAGTTACAATTTCTGAACATAAGGTTCAGAATTCACTGAAAGTTTTTAGGACAGTTGTTTTTCCAGCTTGGAAGCTTTGCTCAGAAATGTTAAAAAAAAAATCCTATTTGCTGGATGATTAAGCCTTTAAAATGGGAGAATTTTGTTTTTGCCTTGGAACTTTAATATAAAATGGAAGAATAAAGTTAGCTAGAACAAGAACCATCTAGCACAGGCAGGATATCCCACTATAAGAACAGATTTAAACATGCAAATATGCAATTTCAATGAAGCATTGGTGGACTCGGAGCCCAGGTTACAGAGTTATGGATATGCTGGTTTACAGAGGGTGGAGATTGGGATGCTGGCCAGGAAAGCAGCGGAAAAGTCAAGTCTAGAAATTTCAAATGCACAGAAGAGGGTTTCACCGAATATTTGGATAGTCAATAAAAAAGTTTGAAATTCCACCCATAAGACTCACCAAGGATGTTCCAAAGCTAAATCTTTCACCAGTCGTCATGTTTGACAGCCAGTGATGAACCTGTATTTTAACGACGGAGTCTTAACAAAAAGCATTCAAATCTTGAAGGCTGTCTAGCAATGATCCTGCTAACCTGGAAGGTACAACGTAGGCCTTGTTCAGGGACAAATACCACATGTGCACTGCAAGGATTGCACACTTGAAAGGTTAAAGAGGAACATTGCTGTCTAGATCCTACCTGTAAATAAAATCCATGCCTGAATTTAAAATTAAGAGTCTCAGGATCCAAGTCTCATTTTGGCAGAATCTACAAGGATTCAAGGCACAATATCTAGGTTTTCATTAAAACACTAGGGACACTATCATTTTCAAATTGATGAGTTAAGACAATGTTGCACAATCTAAAAGGACCCTCCCCAAGAGGCTCATATTATAAAAGTTGCAGCTTCACTCTTTCTGAGCTAATTGTAAGTCCAGCACAAAATAAAATTTTCAGTAAGACACTATTTAACTCTATAATTACCATCACAAGTATCAGCTCCTATCCAGCGAACTAAGTGCAAATGTCTGAAATACAATATGTCGCCTCAGCAGGGATGAAAAAAATCCTGACAGGGCTTCCTGATTACTCCACAAGTGCATCAGCACACTTCTTGCACCAGTAGCAGCAAGAGTGGGAAAGCACACAGCAGGACCTCCCTCCCTCACTGAAGATGGCTTGTACAGTACAATCTGTGTCTGTGAGGAGATTATAAACTAAACATGTTTAAAAGTATTAATTGGAGGAAACAGCTTGCACTTATACAGCACTTTACACTACCTCAGGATGTCCAAAGTGTTTTGCAACCAAATAAGCACTTTACAGTCACTGCTGCAATGAAGTCAATGAATGTTTCCAGGGGAGACCTATTATACAGATATCATCTGAGTTTAAAGTAAACTGATAAGAACAATAGAAAAGAAATATTTTGGGGTGGATTTTCCTCAAAATTGCTAACAGGGCTTCTGTTTATCCCTATGAGACCCCCAGAACTTGACCCATTTTCCTGGATCAAGGTTTATTACTCTTGCATTGTGGTCTCTTGGATGATTCCTGCTGTCAAGAGATCCCGCTAGTTACATCAAGGAAACTGTGGTGTTACGGTGAAGGAGCTTAACAGGGACAGAGGGAACTGTAATGTACACAGGTAAATGAGCAAAGGCCTGGCGTTAGCTAGCAAAGGTTATTTGACCCAAGAATAAAACACGTATTATCGTGACTGTGATCTATGAAAAGGAAATTAACTTGGTTGCATGTAGTAAGATTTAACAAGCTTGGCTAACTTACTTACCGAACAGCCATATTGCAAAGCAAAAATATTGAGGTTGTCGCCGTCAACAACCTCTCGAACCAGAAACACTGTACTGTTGGACTTTTCCTCAGTAACACTGGACCACTGACACTCTCGACCTCTGGGCCGCAGTTCAATGCTATCCTTGTCTTCGTCTGACGACTCACCAGATGTTGCTGCGTCACTCCCAAATAGATAAATTTGACCATCTTGTGAAGTGTGAACGTCTACAGGTGCCTGGAAGGATCTTGTCTGCCCATCTTTCAGTCTCATCATACTACTGATTCCTATAAGAGAAAGAATTAAATCTTGGGTTTATTCAAGCAAGTAAATCTTCTTGTAATCCTGAGGTGCAAGGGAGTTTAGTTGTGTGTAATGAAATGAACATATGCAGTTGACTTTGACAACAGTACTGTACATATTACAGAACTTAACAGAGGCATTCTTTGGCTTTTTCTTTTAAACTAGTATAAACAACAGAATCCTAGAGTCAAGGGGTTATCAGGGGCTGGCAAAATGTTTTCAAATTTAACTCATTGCAGTACAGTACAAGCAAGGCAAACACAGACCTCTGAGAATATACAGTCACTGTGGGGGTAATCAAAGTTGCTTTTGAACTTCTGAAACTTTGTTTATATTGTATTTTTGAACTAAATTTATTCCAGCAGTAACATGCAAAATCTGATTCAGTTGTACAATCTACAGGTCGCAGCCTGATCTTTTGGTGGGGCTTTTGTATAAACAATGTGAAGTGTTTAGTCATTCCTTAATAATTAAGGACGCACACATACCCACACACACACGCTTCTGAACCCCCAGCTTCCTGTGTAAAAAACAGAAGGTTCCTTTATTCCTAATTCTACGCCAGAGAGCAACACATCCGGGACTTAGCACACCTTACTGTCAGGTTTTTTATATAACACTTTTTAACTAAAATGTCCTTTCACAAAAAAAGCATAAACATTAAACAAACATCACATGATGTATACGTATTTATTATGAATTATTGTGCTATGTTAACTAAAATTAAACTTCTGTAACAACTGAACTGCATGGGAAGGGTTAAAAGGCCTTGCCAATTAAAATGTATATCCTTGCAAAACAAGGATATGGGTTGTGCTTATCCTAGCTTGGATAAGGATATTGCTGACAGGAAAATGAATGTTTAAGCTTTGACATGAAGCTGTGTATATGATGTGCATGGAAAGGCCAAGCTGGTGTGGCAAACAATGGAAAAATAATGGAGGATATTGGAGAGAAGTGAAGAGGACTGCAAGAAAATGGATGTCTGCACTCAGTGTGCAATTAACTTTTGAAAATAATGGACTGAACAGGAATGAACAAAAGAATCTTGGGGATAACTAAAATAGGGAAAAAGACTACAAAAACAGAGAAGGATGGGTGAAAGCGAAGGGTGATCCTCAAAAGAAAGAAATTTCAATATTGAAACATTAGTACTGTAAGCATGCCAGAATTTATATTGCAGTTGGGCTATGTATCAATATAATAAAAATATAATTAATATATCTCAAAGATTAATAAGTAACTAGTGTCCAAGTTAGTTCAATAATGAGAATTAGTCAAACCAAGTACCCCGTTCTTGGTTCCAAACTGAAATCTGAACTACTCAGTTTGATTCTCTCTTGGCTAACTAATTAGACTACACTAATGAGCTCCTAATACAGGACAGGAGAAAGTATTTATGTTTTGAGGTCGAAACTGAAATAGAGTTATTAGTAGTGGAAATTTAGTAGAATAGTATCACATCACCATTTGTAGTAAAAAGTGTTACTTGTAAACATTTTTTTTGTTTTCACAACAATGTAGTTTCCATGTCACAGAAGAGTATAAGGCACTGATTTTGACAGAAAAGTATTTGTCACTAACGTCACAATCTCACAGGCTTAAAATAACTCATGTTTTGTTATACATGAACTAATGAACAGCTTATATTTTCTAACTGTGAAATGACACCACCTGTACCAGTATAGTTGCTTTTTACTGATATTTTACTTTCAGGTTTACTGGTTACCTAACGTCACCCTCTTGTGTTCTACCTATGACCTGATTCCTTCTACATCGGGAGCAAAATCATCTGCAAATATATGCATCAATTAAAAGCAGGTGGAAGCAATACAATAAATACCAGTGGGATCACGTCAAAATTAAGAATTTATTTCGTGCAAAGGTAATGACATTCAAATAAAAGATAAAACGCTTTGCGCATAAAACATTTCTGAGAGATGACAGTGAATTATTTTGAAGTGCAATGACTGTAGGCAAATGTGGCATCAATCTTGCACACAACAAAGAGGTGAATCACCCAGCTATTTTTGATAGTATTTCTTGAGGGAAAAATGCTGGTTTTTTTTTTTTAAAATGGAATCTTTTAACATCTACTTGAAACACTGGATCATAAGACCATAAGACATAGGAAAAGTAGGCCATTGGCCCATCGAGTTTGCTCCACCATTCAACAAGATCATGGCTGCTCTGATAATCCACAACATCCATTTTCCTGTTTTTTCCCCCATAACCCTTGATTCCCTTATTGATTAAAAATCTGTCTATCTCAGCCTTGACTATACTTAATGACCCAGCCTCTACAGCCCTCTGGATAAAGAATTTCACAGATTGACTACCCTCAGAGAAGAAATTCCTTATCTCTGTTTTAAATGTGCTTCCCCTTACTCTGAGATTATGCCCTCTGGTCCTAGACTCTCCCACAAGGGGAAACAACCTGTCAGCATCTATCTTGTCAAGCCCCCTAAGAATCTTATATGTTTCAATAAGGTCACCTCTCATTCTTCTAAACTCCAATGAGTATAAGCCCACTCTACTCAACCTCTCCTCACAAGAAAATCTCCCATATCTGGGATCAACCTAGTGAACATTCTGTGGACTGCCTCCAAAGCCAGTATATCTTTCCTTAGAAAAGGGGACCAAAATTGTTCACAGTATTCTAGGTGTGGTCTAACTAGTGTGTTGTACAGTTTTAGCAAGACTTCCCTATTTTTATACGCCATTCCCTTTGAAATAAAGGCCAACATTCAATTTGTCTTCCCTATTACCTGTTGAATTTGTATGTTAGCTTTTTGGGATTCACGCACAAAAGCTCGCAAATTCATCTGTGCCGCAGCTTTCTGCAGTCTTTCTCCATTTAAATAATATTCAGCTCCGCTATTCTTTCTGCCAAAGTGTATACCCTTACATTTTCCCCACATTATATTCCATCTGCCAAGTTTTTGCCCACTCACTTAAACTGTCTATATTGCTCTGCAGGCTCCTTGTGTCATCCTCACCATTTGCCTTCACACCTATTTTTTTTTGTGTCATCCACAAACCTTGCGATAGTACATTCACTTCCCTCATCCAAGTCATTAATATATTTTGCAAATAATAGATGCCCTAGCACTGATCCCTGTGGCACTCCACTACTTACAGGTCTCCAACCCGAAAATACCACCCTGATCCCAACTCTGTGTGTTCTATTAGTTAGCCAATCCTATATCCATACTTGCTCCAACACCATGGGCTCTTAACTTATTAAGTAGCCTTATGTGCAGTACTTTATCAAACGCCTCGTGGCAATCCAAATATATTACATCCACAGGTTCCACTTTATTTATCCTGCTTGTTATCTCCTCAAAAGAATTCTAATAAATTTGTCAGGCATGGTTTCCCCTTCATGAAACCATGCTGACTCTGCTTGATTAGATTATGTATTTCTAAATGCTCTATTACATCCTTTATAATAAGTACATTTTCCTAATGACAGATGTTAAGCTAAATGGCCTATAGTTATCTGTCTTTTGTCTCCCGCCCTTTTGAATGAAGGTGTTACATTGGCCGTGCTCCAATCCTCTGGGGCTTTTTCCAGAATCTAAGGATTCTTGGAAGATTACCACCAGTGCATCCACTATCTCTGCACTACTTCCCTTAATACCCTAGGATACAACCCATCAGGTCCAGGGGACTTATTGGCCTTTAGCCCTATTAGTTTCCCTAGTACTTTTTCTCTAGTGATAGTTATTGTATTTATTTCCTCCCCCATCTCTTTTGCCCCTTGATTATTTAGTATTTTTGGAATGCTATTAGTATCTTCTACCATGAAAACTGAAGCAAAGTATTTATTCAACTCTTCTGCCATTTCCTGGTTCCTCATTATTATTTCCCCAGCCTCATTCTCAATTTGGCCTCTCTCTTCCTTTTCATAAAGAAGCTCTTACTGTCTGTTTTCATATTACTTGCTAGTTTACCCTCAACGTTTAAGCTCTCCCTCTCTTATTTTTTGGTCATCTTTTGTTGGTTTTAAAAATTTTCCCAATCCTCTGGCTTACCATTAATCTTTGCCACATTGTATGTTTTTTCTTTCAATTTGATACTGTCCTTAATTTCCTTGGTTGGTTTATCCCCTTCCTTGAATACTTCTTCCTCACTGATATATATCTTTATTGAGAGTCATGAACTATTTTCTTAAACGGCTGCCATTGTTCAACAACCGGCTTTTCTGCTTAACTGCTTCCCCAGTCCACTCCAGCCAACTCTGCCCTCATTCCATTGTAATTACTCTTATTTAAGTTGAGCACATTGTTTGCGACCCAGGTTTCTCACTCTCAAACTGAATGCTAAATTCTACCATATTTTATGGTCATTTTTCCTAGGGGGTCCTTTACTCAGATCATTTATTAAACCTGCCTCATCCCACATTGCCAGATCCAAAATAGCCTGATCCTGGTTGGATTCACAACATATTGTTCTAAGAAACTTATAATTCTTGCTTGTGTTTACCTCTGCCAAATTGATTTTCCCAATCTACATGAAGGTTAAAGTCACCCATGATTAATGTACTGCATTTTTTACATGCCCTCATTATCTCCTGATTTATTCTCTGTCCTACAGTATAGCTACTGTCAGGGGGCCTATAGATTACTCCCAACAGTGTCTTCTTCCCCTTGTTATTTCTTACCTCCACCCATTTGGATTTTACATCTTCCGATCCAAGACCTTTTCTTGCTATTGTACTTATTTCATCTTGTACTAAAGCTATCCCACCACCCTTTCCTTCCTGCCTGTCCTTTCGAAAAGTCACATACCCCTAAATACTTAGTCCCCGGCTTTGATCTCCTTGTAACTAAATCTCCGTAATGGCTATAAGATCATGCTCATTAACCTCTATTTGTGTCGTTAATTTATTTATTTTCTTCTGAATACTACATGCATTTAAGAGCCATTAATTTTGCCTTTTTACCACGTTTTCCCTTTTGACCCTACTTGCTGCTTTTTTTAAATGTTTGTGTGCTCTGTCCCTTCCTCTCACACTTGGGTATTATACTTAAATAGCTGCCCTGCAAGGCTGCCATGTCCTTTTGCTTTGTAAGCCTATGTATCCCCTTTCCAGAACCGCCCGCACCCTATTTAATTTAAAGCCCTCTCGACAGCCCTAGTTATTCGGTTTGTCAGGACACTGGTCTCAGCTCAACTGAAGCCCATCCCACCAGAGCAACTCCCTTCTACCCCAGTACTGGTGCTAGTGCCCCGTGAATGGAAACCCATTCCTCCCACACCAATCTCTGAGCTATGCACTTAACTCCTTGACTTTAGTTACCCTATGGCAATTTGCCCGTGGCACAGGTAGCAATCCCGAGATTACCACCTTGGATGTTCTGCTTTTTAATTTAGCTCCTAGCTGTAAGAATTATTTCAGCAGAACCTCCTTTCTAGTCTATTGGTAGTTGTCGTTGGTGCCAACATGGACGACAGCAACTGGATCCCTACCCTCCCATTCCAAGTTTCTCTCCAGCCCTGAGACGATGTCCTTAACCCTGGGACTGGGCAGGCAACACAACCTTTGGGGCTCATGCATATGGCTGCAGAGAACAGTATCTATCCCCCTAATTATACTATCCCCAACCACTACTACGTTCCCATTTCCTCCCCCACTTGAATGGCTCCCTGCACCATGATGCCATGGTTAGCTCGCTCATCCTCCCTGCAGTCCCCGCTCTGATCCACACTGCTTGCAAGAACCTTGTAACTGTTGGACAGTTGCAGGGGCCGAGGCTCCTCGAATACTACCCCCTGGGTCCCCAAACCTGTTTCACCTGCAATGACACCGTCCTGTCCCTGATCACAGACCAAATTTATATTACCTAATCTGAGGGGTGTGACTGCCTCCTGGAGCAAAGTGTCCAGGTAGCTTTCCCCCTCCCTGATGTCCTTAGTTTAATGTCTCATTCGAAGGAAGGGATAAGCACTTGTTGGGACTTTGCTACTGCAGAATTAGCTTTTAAATCATGTATCCCTCTATGTAAGCATCCAGCTAGGTACAGAGTATTACTTAAAGACTATTATCACACCCATGACTTAGCTAGTTTCTTCTAAAGTGCAAATATGGAAATCTACGCAGCCCATCAGAAAACCCTGGCTAGCAAATAATGTGTAGCTTTTCTTTGTTCTTACATCTCCAGGGAGTCTTTAAATGAAGTTATTGTCCATTCGTAGATTTTAAATGCTTATTTTGTAACACAGAACATTGTACACATTGTACGACAGGCAGTACAATCCACAAGGAATAGTATAGCTGCATTTAGGATTTGACAAATAGATGTTATGTACAGCAATAACTAATATTTCTACTTGCAGGATAAAGTTTTCAATCAGCTTATGTAATTCATTAGGGAAAGGACTACTTCCTTATAGGGCAGTCCACCAGACTTTGCAACTTCTAGTTGCAGTTCTAGAATCTTGTACTAAACAGCGAGAGTTTAGGTAACAACTTATTCAGGCTGCAATAACAGCAACTGGCATTTATAAAATGCCCTTAACACAGAAAAATATCCCACGGCATTTCATGGAGGCCTGGGGAGAAAGGCACCAAGCCAAAGCTGGAGCGGTTAGGGGGGGATTTCTCACGGCTCGATTAGAGGTGGGTTTTAAAGAGAAAGAGGAAGGGGTTTGTGTCTAGAGTGTGTTAGGGAGGAATGATGTCATGGAGGAATTTAAACACAACAAGAATTTTAAATCTGAGGCACTAGGAGACAAGCAGCCAAAATAGGTCAATGAAAATGGGAATGACAGACAAGTGGAACTTGACATTGAATAGGATATATGGGGTAATACTGAAGTCTTCATATATTGGTATATGTAAAATCAGCTCATTGTCCAATATTCTTTGGTGTCGACATTCAGAAAAGTCAAAGCTCACATGATCAAGGAAAAACTTGCAAGCTGATATTTTGGTGCCATTAATTGACATTGCCGAAACCGTCTCATAAGGTATCAGAGCATGACACCAGGATTTATTGTGCTTTTACAGGTTTGAAATCAGGATCTCAATTTGGAAGATCTTTTCATGTGTGAATGCTTCAATATCACACAAGTTATAGATAGGTCACTCAACATTGCATTATTCAGCATGTTGGAGAAGACTGATTGTTATTGTGGTTAATGAAAAACTGAGGATATTAGAAAATATTTTAACCCTCCAAATTAAGTCCTGGAATAGGAAACTAAAAGAGTTTGGTGCAAATGATTAAATTACTATACTTTGAGGACGGAAGCCAAACTAGTAACCCATTTTTAATTCCAATGGTTATTTCGGGAATATTGCAACATCCTTAGTCTAAACAGCTGATGCCATGACTGCAGCATTGACTTGAATGGGAGTCAGGGAGAAATCTCTACCAATGCAATCAACAGCAAATTGCATTCAAATTTATGTTTGCTTCAGGGCTGTCCAGTTAAACAATGACCATGGTTATTTAAATACAAAGATTTCCATACAGTTGTATGTATATCTTTCAGAGAAAGAGGGGGCAGGGGTGGGGATGGGTGTTAAGAGAATCCAACCCTAACATTATCAAACTCACTGGTAAGGGTGATGCTGTTGTGTGGCAAACCAACTGCTATTCTGCAGAGGCTGAATGCCAACTCTCCAACACTTCTTCCTACCTCCCACTGGACCATGACCCCACCACTAAACATCAAGCCATCGCCTCCAGGTCTATCACTGACCTCAACTCCTCTGGAGATCTTCCCTTTATGGCCTCCAACCCCAAATAGTCTGCTTCTATCTCCTTCGCAAAATACACAAACTGTTTGCCCTGATAGGCCTATCATTTCAGCCAGTTTCTGTCCTCACCGAACTGATTTCTTTCTTCTTGACTCTGTTTTATCTTCCCCTTTCCACTCTCTTCCCACCTACATCTGTGACTCCTCCAATGCCCTCAGTCACTTTCACAGTTTCCAATTTCCTGATCATGTGTCCTGTTTACCATGGATGCCTAATCTTTCTACACCTCCATCCCCAAAAGGGCATTGGGAGCTTTTCGCTTCTTCCTTGAACGGAGGCCCAACTAGTCTCCATCCTCCACCACTCTCCTCTGTCTGGCTGACTTGTTCCCACATTGAACAACTTCTTTAACTCCTCTCACTTCCTCTAAATAAATGGCATTGTTATGGGTAGCTGCATTAATACTAGCTATGCCTGTGTCTTTTTCTGGGGTATGTGGAACATTCCTTGTTCTAGTATTGGCCTTCTCCCTGCCCTCTTTTTTTCAGTTCATAGACCACTGCATTGATGCCTTTTCCTGCTTTTGCCCTGAATTAGGAACCTTCATCAGTTTTGTTTCCAATTTCCACCTTTCTCTCACCTTCACAGGGCCCATTTCAGATTCTTCCCTCCCCTTCCAACTTTTCCATCTCCATTTCTGGGAGAAGCTATCAATGAATATTCATTTTAAGCACACAGAATCCCACAGATACCTTAACTACACCCTGCTTCCTGTAAGGACTCAATTCCATTCTCCCCGTTTCTCAGCCTCTGTCACAACTGTTCTGATGATGCAACCTTCCATACCAATACTTCTGGCATAACTTCCTTTTTCTTCAACTGAGGATTCCACCCCATCATGGTTGACAAGGCCCTTGACTGTGCCCAATTTCCCACACTTTTGCTCTCAGCCCTCCCCCACCCTCCCAAAACCATGATAGGGGTCCCCTTGTCCTCACCTTCTAACCCCAACAGCCTTCATATTTAACAGATCATCTTCTGCCATTTCTGCCATCTCCTGCGTGAAGTTACCATCAAACACATCTTCCCCCTCAGCATTCTGAAGGAACCATTCCCCTTCCCATGACACTTCTCCATGCAAGGACAGGAGATGCAGCTTCTGCCTTTTACCTCCTCCCTCCTCAGTCCAAGATTCCAAACACTCCTTCCAGGTGAAAAGCAGTTTACATGCATTAGTGTTTCACTGCTCACAACGTAGCCCACGCTACTTTGGACAAATCAAGGGCCATTGGATGACTGCTACGTGTAACATAGCAGTCCGCAAGCGTTACCTTGAGCTTCTAGTTGCCTATCACTTTAGTTCTCCACCTTGCTCTCACATTGACCTCTCTGTCCTTAGCCTCCTGCAGTGTTCCAGTGAAGTTCAGTGTAAGCTCAAACAACACCATCTCACCTTTTGATTAGAATATGTTACAGCCTTCAGGACTCAGGACTGAGCTCAACAATTTAAGAGCGTAACCTCTGTCCCCATTCTGTTTCCTTTTTCTTTGCAGGTTTCAGTTTTACTCTTGTTTTTGCTTTGGGCAGCAGTTCAGCATTCTGATATTTGCACTTCCTTTAGACAATTCTTTTGTTTCTTTAGTTGTCCCATTACCACTCCCTTTGCTCTTGCGTCACCAACCTTTTTGTCATTTAATTTCTTTCATCTTCCACCCTCCCACAGACCTTTGACTTTTATTCTTTTTCCACTCTTCCCCCTTTCACTTGCTTAAAACCTATTACATAACTAATTTTTCTCAGTTCTGATGAAAGGTCATAAACTTGAAACGTTAGCTCTGTTTCTCTCTTCAGAGATGATGCCAGAACTGCTGAGCGTTTCCAGCATTTTTTGTTTATTTCTTTCAGATTTCTAGCTTGCACTATTTTGCTTTTGTATTATATATTCCTCTTGGTGATTTTTCCCTTCCAATGGTTCTTATTCCATGATGGGCAGATAACAGAAAACGCCAATATCACCTTTAGGCAAGCTTTATGCAAGATCCAGGGTTTTATTAAGAATTCCTTGGGTATTAACAGAAAATTCAGATTGATTTGACTCGAGGTATTGGAGAAGTTGTTGCGATCATAATTGCCTCAGTTTAATTTTTTTTAATGCAGTACAAACACCTGGAACTAGCAGGTAAAGTTATTTTCTGTAACCTAGCAGGAGGCTTAGTTCAGTTTTAGCTACAAATTAGTGACTTAACTCATTTCTTTGATTTGCAACGTCTACACTTAACCAACTCCAAGCATTTTCCTTGATAATACCTGCGAGCTTCTCAAGCATTGTTTACAAAGCTGACCACAAATCTGTATTGAATAGCTAGCTGTTGGCAAATGAAACATCAAAATGTACAGCAGTATAATCAAAGTATTAGGGTGCACCAATAGGGTGCTTTTACACAAATGCTATTGGAAGCCGCTTTGCATCAATGTTGAAGTTATAAATCTGGAGTCAGTGCTTTGCTTGACCTCAGAGAAAAGCAGTACAAGACTCCTGGGAAGAGACAGCTTCACACTGACTGAAAATGCTCAAACATAGAGCAGACCAGTCAGCATCTGTTTAAAAATAAGGGGCTGCACATTTAAAATGGAGATGAAGTGAAATTTTATCTCTCAGAGGGTTGAGAGGCTTTGGAATTTTCTTCCTGAGAAGATGGTGGAAGCAGAGTCTTTTAATGCTTTTAAGGCAGAGGTGGATGGATTCTTGGTAAGCAAGGGGGTGATAGGTTATCAAGGGTAGGCAGGGTGCAGATTTGAGGTTACTGTCAGATCAGCCATGATCTTATTAAATGGCAGAGCAGGCTTGAGGGGCTGAATGGTCTACTCCTGCTCCTTGTTCGTACGTTAAATCAGACAACTTTGTTTTCGGTGCTGGTTCTTCTCTCCACAGATGCTGACATCCCTGTTGGGCATTTTCACCACTTTCTGCTTTCGCTTGAGATTTTCAGCATCTACAGTATTCTGATATTCGCACATAGTTGCATATCGCCTGGATTGAAATGTAAGGAATGTATTTTCAGTGCAGTGTCAAATTAGGTACAAAATGGGCGCAAGGGTCCCCTGAACCTCCCGCATATTTTTTAAACCTCTCTGCAATAGATTGCAATGTATAAGGATGTCTCACTGCATTAACATTTAAAATTTGAGCTGCTGTGACAGGAGCTCTGTACGCATGCACACCATTCTCACCCCCTAAGCAACAGAATTGGAGTTCCATACAGGTAGTGTAATGACAAATAGCAGCTGCCAATCTCATGTCTGTACCTCCAGATTAAATGTGCCCACAAAATGCTGGATGTTGTGAGCGTATGGAAGGATCATCATCTTATCTGTCAGCAACATAACACAAATGTGGCAATGAGATTCTGGCACTCAGGATTGGCACGATTTCCATTTCCTGATCCACACCTGAAATTCCCTTATCCATGATCATGTTTTCTAATGGAAACCAAATCAGTTAACCTGGGTCTATTAAAACAGGTAACAAAGATCAAAAATTGATTAGCATTTTTAAGTCAGAACAATATAGCATGCACTGCAGCAGTGGCATCATTTGCCTGTCTTCCGTTTCACTGTGCCAGACAGAATTAGGATGTGGGTTATATCTAAACTCCCCACATTGTACAAGCTTACTCTTAGCTAGGCCTTAGAAAAAGGAGCTGATTGGAGGTCAGATTCTTCCTGAGAAGAAAAATGAGAGAAATGGAGGAAAAGCAAGGGACAAACAAACTTTAAGCAAAGAAAGGTGAATCACCCCAGCACATTCTCGAACATCTCTCTAAGACAAGCTCAACAGGCAAAATCCTAGAAATAAATCATGCAATCTTTCCTCAACCATTGTAGGAACTGGAGAAAGAAGAGAAAAAAAATAACCTGCAAAATTAACAAATGCATGCATCTTGTGCAAGTGATTTTTGTAGTGAATTTTCTCCTTTCCTCACCAGCCCACCCTTCTTGTTCACCAATTGCAATGGTATCCCAATCTCTGCATAAGTGGAGATGAGGGAACAGGTGGCCTGCCTGTGACCAGACCTCTGCCAATGAGCTAACTACTACAAAGTAATCAGTAGCAAGTTTCCTTGAAATTTGTGCTGTCTTCCTGTGATTTGGTCACTTGACCTCTCCTCATTACTTGGTTGCAACAGTGCAGTTGTAGTTGGCAATTTAGCAGCATAGAATGACACTGAATATGCTTTTCTTTTAGTTAAAAAAACCCTCAAAAGATTTGATACAAAGCTGTAGACTTGTGGGGCCATAAAGGCTGCTAAACAACAGATTCATAAATGTCTTTCATGGATGGGAACTAGCTGTCGTTGAATGGTTGGCCTGTGGGTGACACCAGGCCATTTAATTATACAATTGCCAGAGATAAGCAAATATGAACAAACGAGATAGAAAGTAATCCAGCTTATGTGGTTTCAACAGCACTAACATGCATGCACGCACATGCGCACACCACACACACAAATTCAGTTTTACTGGGTTATGGTGGAGATACCAAAATGGTTTTAGTCACTGAGATCCAACCTGGCTTAGTTATACAGTAGTCCAAACGACCAAAACCAGGGCACAATTTCTCATCTTGTTTGTTTGCAACACAATATAAACAGGACAAATGGAAGCCAATGTTACAAGTAATCCATCCTTGACCATAAAGTTGCTTGGAGTACTTTGTGACTTTATTTCTCAGCCTTGGGCATTGCTCAGTTGCTGAGGAAGGTCCACTTGCTGATCTATGTAGAAAACTGTATTGCTGATCTGCAGCAATCTGCAGATGTCATTGGCAGACTGACAGATCAGCCTACCTAAAAGAGATGCTACCTCTTCCTCTGGGATGCTGATACCTCTAGAGGTCCAGCTGAATGTCACATCTTCAGGTGGGTCCTGGTATCTCTGAAAGCAGTAATATTGCTCAATCCATTTTACCAGCCTGCCAATAGAAATTGGACTGTCTAGAATAGCACTGTAAACAGGGATGGGGAAAATCAGTTGTTCAATACAGGGAACTATAGTTTCACAGTACTATAGGTTAGAAACTCATCGGATGTGTGTTTCATGTCACTGACCATTAGAACCACAATATTTACAAATCAGGATTTTCTTGGCACTTCGTGCTGTTTGCCTACTTGTAAATAATCTTCATAATTAATCATATTGAATGCTGTGAACACAAACCAAAATTCCAAGGATCCAGCTGCTGTTAGTTCTTTTGCCTCTGGGGTCAATTCTACCGAGAGAAAGCTGCACAAAAAATCTCTTCTGGCTCTTGGGAATTAACTTAGATAGTTACAACTAAAATTCCAGTGAGAAAAATTCCACACTAAAACACTGCCTATTACTCAAACACTGCATAAAATTTAGAAGGGGAAGGATAGATGCAACAAAAATTTTTTTAAAAATGCTAATGTAGTCAGGAAGCTCTTCTTAGGCAATGTAAGAGTGTGGTGAACTGAGTCATCTCGTCTCCTTCCATCAGTTGCACTCCAAACCACAGTGTAAGTAAACAGTAGGTTCAGGAAGCAATGGCATCATAGGTCTACTAAAATGTAGGTAAAATGTAGGTGAATATTCAGCTGTCAGATTGAGTAAGCCAGCTTTAATAATCCAAGTGTGGGGAGCTGGGTCTGTGCATTTGCTCTATGTAGGGCTCATGTACACATGAAGCTGAGCACATCAATGGAGACTAGCTCCCAAGTCGAATGTAAAAGTGGGAGTGTGTGGCACGGATGTCACTTCCAACGTTGGGGGAAATACCGTATATAGAATAAACCGGAGAAGATTCTAAAATTGAGGTAGAATCAAGTGAACTTTACCCTAAGATAAAAGCAAAAAACTGCAGATGCTGGAAATCCAAAACAAAAACAAAAATACCTGGAAAAACTCAGCAGGTCTGGCAGTATCTGCGGAGAGGAGCACAATTAATGTTTAGAGTCCGAATGACCCTTCAACAGAACTAAGTAAAAATAGAAGAGAGGTGAAATACTTCCTCTTTCCCTATAATCTCTTTTTCTTTTAAGTGCGTATCTAATTGTCATTTAAGTGTTACCACTGAAGCTGCTTCCATTATCTGGGTGAACATCACATCTTCAGCTAAGTTTTTGTATCTCTGGAAGCAGTAATGTTGCTCAAACTATCTTACACCCAGCCCAATATTCCAGTTGAGGCCTATCCACTGTCACAAACACTATCAACTCACGATTCATAAGGGATGATAAGATTGTGTGAACTGTCTTCCCCATTTAGACCTTTAGGATTCGATACATTCCACAATAGTAGTACGAGGTTTTCTTAAATCAATTCAAACAATCTTGCCTGCTAAATGTCAGCTTTCAAAAAACCTAAAACCACAAAGGCCTAGAGTTCTGCATGAAATAGGCTGTTAGTGCTTGACTGTAAAATTCTTACATTCTTATTTGATAAATTGTTCAACCGCAGTAGTAAATTATTTGTGAAGCTAACTAGATACAACAGCTTGAACCACACTTTAGGCTGTGCAAGTATACAAACAATAAATGAGATTAACACATTGCCACCACAATAAAGAAAAGAGCTATGGCAACTAACGTTACAGAAGTAGGAAACCACAAAAAGTTATATCATAATTACATACAGTAAATAGGAGACAATTCATCTCATCTTTGTTATGGTACTTACACAGTCACTGACTAACCAAATCCAAAGCATATCACTCTGCTGCAGGGTGCAACATTGGGATAGCATCCCTGTACATTCAGATAAGAGTATCACGTAAAATAGAGCAATGGTGGGTAAATAGAATTGAGATACAGATTAGCCATGATTCAAAAGAACAACAGGCTGGGCTTGATGGGGCTGAATGGTCTACGTCTATGTTCCTAGATACAGATGCTTTGCAGCAGTATTGACAAGCAGGCCTTACAATGGCATTTTGGACTGCTAAAACTTTACTCCTCACAATTCAGTCACTTTTTTGTGCTAAACTCCAGTGCTTGACCTGAACTGCACACAGTATTCAAGGTCTGGTCTGACCAGAAAACTATACATTAGTATAAAATAGTGGGACAGTTTTTAAAGATTCTTTCATAAGATGAGGATGTCACTAGCAAGGCCAGCATTTGTTGCCCACCCCTAATTGCCCTTAAACTGAATAGCTTACTAGGCCATTTCAGAGCGCAGTCAAGAGTCAACCACATTGCTGTGGAGTCTGGAGTCACATGTTGGCCAGTCCAGGTAAGGCTGTCAGATTTCCTCCTCTGCAGGGCATTAGTGAACCAAATGGATTTTTATAACAATCAACAATGGTTTCATGATCACCAATTCTGAGACTAGCTTTCAATTCCAGTTTTTTTATTAATTAAATTTGAATTCCACCAGCTGCCAGTGGTATTTGAACCTATGGCCCCAGGGCATTGTTCTGGGTCTCTGGATTACTAGTTCAATGACATTACCCCAATGCCACCATCTCTTTGTGGTTGGCACAAAAGCTTATTGGTGCTACAAAATCTTTTAGAATGTTCATGGACTAAGCAGTCCCTTTTACTGTTCTTAGACACCCTGGGCGATATTCCTACTAAGGTGTGTGACTGTGCAGGCCTTGTTCCGTGATAAATAACACACATATGTGCAAAAGATTTGAAGGACAATGCACTGATAAATTTGGCAGCCCACAACAACTAAACGTTAAAGGGAAAATTGATCTTGGGTGTCTATTAGATGCAAGTAGAGAAACATGCAGTACAGCACTTAGGATCCTCACTGGTAGACCCCAACCTCATAAATTAGTGCTGTAATTGTTCTTCATTGTAAGAGGGCTGGTTTCAAGAGTTTGTTCGGCACAATTCTGGGGTCTTCCAGGCCATGACTTGGGTCTGAAGCCCTTAGTGAGCCCTACTTCTGTCCCTACTGAGATCTGGATGCCAGTTTTGTTGCAAGTTCTGTGAATGCAAAGGAAGTAGGAGCACTTGGAATCCTGGTCTGAGAAACCCCTCCACTGGGCCTGTCTCCTTGTGGTGTTCTAGGCCTCGTATAGAGTGAATGGAAGTTTCACCCAAGGCACGAGCTGAAATTGGTATTGTCTCCAGTTCTGAAGAAACCAAGAGAGTTTGAGTCTTACTTGATTGTCAACCCTGTCTGGTCCCTTGCATCCACTTTACTCCCCCACTGCAGCCCTGCCCATGAGGAAATTCAAGGCAAGCTAACTTCCCTGAATGTTATTTGAATAAGAGTTTCCACCAAATCCAGCCATACACATTTAAATTCTGAAACTCAAATCTCGTGAACATGAAAAAGTGACATAATTCTCTGAATGCAGATACCAACACTACTCTTACAGCAAAAATAATGGGAAGTTAGTCCTGAATAATTATAATGAGTGCTATTCCACTAAACATGATAAGTAAACTGCATCAATGTTTTCCAGCACCATTAAACCACAATTCAAGTTAATTCAACAGTGGTTCTGACAGACACCAACCTGCATGATAACACATGTGTACAAGGAAACACATAATTAAATGTCTACAAAAGTCACAACAGTAAGCATAATGTGTATGTTTTAATTCAATAAATGAATAGAATTTTGTTCTCGAGGCCTACAGCTTCATCAGAACCAGCAGGATCGGGTCGATTAAACTATTCTTTTTTGATTTATTATTCCAAATTACAGTATAAAAAAAGAGCAAGACTAACATGCCATCTGGAAGTGCTATCTTGTTTAAGTTAACTAGTCTCTGCAATTAAATTACCCAGGAGCTTTTCAATCGAGCAGAGTTTATGCTGCTGGACAGCTCCACTGAAAATACAAACTTCCCATTCCCCTGCTTCTCCTATTCCCAGCTGTAAATTTTATCACCTAAAATCATGTTCCCAAATTGTATTAGCCTATTTAATCATTTTTTAACCCAATCGTGTTTCTTTCACAAACTCAGTTGGAGCATGCAAAAGATGTCAGTAATCTAGGGCTCAGAAGCAAAATCTGAGCGAAAGCAGCCGAGGTGGATCTCAAGCTGCTTGAGAAGTATGGATCTTATTTAGCTAAAAATAAACTTACCTAACCTGACTTACATTGGGATTAGTGGAAACAACGCAGGGTTAGGAACAATAGACAAAACCATTTCCTGGTGAAGTTTCTTTACATTCTAAACATGCTGGTTTTGTCAAGAGGAAAGAAAATGGAATCTTAACCTTCTAAAAGTAACTGAGGCAGGATTTATCCAATAGACCAGAAATTCCTCCACTGACGCTCCTAAATATTTACAAGTCATTCGTTTTTTTCTAAATTGTTTTGTAGGTTTGAGGAGTTTCAGTAAGCTCAGAATTACACTGAAACTTGGGAGAGAATAGTTCTACTGTACTTGAATGTTACTATTCTTCTTATTGTAAAACAGGGCTGAAAAGAGGGCTTCTTTTTATTTAAACCCTGCATGTATTGACACTAATTGTTATCATTGTGACTGACATTCTATGCATTTCCCCGTGACATAACAAGAGAAGGATTTTACTGATATTAAATGAACAAGACACTTCTGCACAGATATTACAACTGGTTTATTGTATTTAAAGATGCGTAGAGTAATCTTTACTTATACTCAGAGTATTTGACATTATTTGGATTAGGGCTGAAAAAATCCATTTATTGCACTAATGTAAAATACAGGTTAATTTATTTATTTTCACATTTGTACAACTGAAATTTTTTCTCTGATCTTTCCCTCTCCTAAACATACCAACTACAAATCTCATCTCTCAAAACCCAATACAACTCGATTTTTAAAGACTGAGATCAATATATTTTTGGATATTGAGAGAATCAAGGGTTATTGAGATAAGGATGAAAAGTGGAGTTAAGGTAGAAGATCAGACATGATCTTATGGAATAGCACAGGAGACTCAAAGCCTTTTCCTGCTCCTATTTATGTTCTTATGATTTCTTTCACTTTAAAAATGGTGCATACTTAAGCTCAACATTTGCTTTTAAATATATGGCCCAGAATTTGCTGTATATAATAATGAGGTTATCAGTGGTCGCCATCATAACAGAGGAAATTGGATAGCAACTTCCCACATCTGCACAAGTGCAATTAAATGCAGGAATCTGGAAGTCACTGTCACAGATACCCTGCTCCTCTGCAGAATGCACTATAATAAATCAATGCTATGGTTTGAAAGGTGGAGTACTTGCCGACTCGATTCCATTAAAGATACCAGGAAAAGTTAGTGATTCAGGAGTGAAAGGATTTTTAACGGTGTGATAAATGATAATTACTGCCACACAACTTCTCTGGTCCTGAAAATATAATTTTAGGAACGTGGAGTTTCATTCCTTCAGAAGTTAATTAATATTGGAGGTTTTGTTTTTACTTTTTCTAACATTTTAATCCCTCTCTCTCTTTCTCTTCCATCTGTCTTCCCCAATTTTTATTTCACTTTCTGTACTTGATTTAAATCTAATTTATTCTTCCTGCTTGTCTCAGTGAGGACTCTTCAATCTGATTGATTGAAGAGCTTTGTTGTTTCTTTGTTCACAAAGGCCATAGATGCCCTCTAGAGGGCACTGTGTTGGATTAGACCCTGGAGTAGATCAAATATCTGCTCAAAAGCCTGCAAATACCTAGTGGGTAATTATCAGCAAGGTAAACAATGAGTACTGTTCCTTTGCCACTGACCACAATATTAGCCCAAGTCTTTGTATGTAAAGAAATTTCTGAATGTGCAAATTTTTCTCACCTTACGTTGAAGCAGATGTGGCTACTGCTCTCATGAGAGCAAATTAAAATGGAGCTTGTGTACAGGGTCTGCTGCTTTTAATACAGATCATGAAGAAATTGTTCTGAATTCTTCCTTCTGCCCCAAACTCAATTAGGTATTTCCAATGTTTTCCATTCATACCTTAATTGTATTGGGTGAGAATGCTTAATGCATGTTTTCACTATTAACAGCAGAAATCATTACCCATGTCTCTGATCTCCCTCATGCAAAAACATTTGAGGTTTGCATGCTATACTGAAACATGCAACTGAGCAGATTATATGTAGCATTAAATACTTAATTTCATATCTATTCCCTGATTTCACCAAGTTTAAATTCTAATTAGTGTCTCATAATACTTTATTATGAAATCTAACATCTAGCCATTAAAAGGTCTGTTTGAAACAATAAAAGATTATTATACAAAAGGGAATCACAATTACCAACAAGAAACTACAGTAATAACAGGTACAGGTGTGAAAATGCTTGAAAGTAACCAATCAGTAAGTAATGCAACACTTCTCCAATACATCCAGCAACTCAAATTATACCAAACACTTGTATTAAAACATGAAACAAATGATAAGTCTACTTATTGAAAACATGCGACTAATATTATTAACTTTCTGGGGAACAATGTGAAAAACAATCATCCTGAAGCACATAGAAGTAACCCAGTTGTGCACAGTAAAACTTGATTTTCTTTTTGCTCAACTTTCTTCCCTTCTCTCCTTCTCTGGGTTTAAGAATGTGACTACTCCTCTTGATACCTCACCCAAGTGCCAGCTTCGCTTGTGAGTTAACATGATGTGGGGTGTCATGACTGAGCTTGATCTCCTTCTTCTCACCTATGATCCCCACGCCCACACTCTTTCACCAGGAGATACTAAACAACAAATCAGGAGCAGTAAATCCATTGATTTGTCCATCATTATCTCAAAGACACAGAGATCCCAATTGAACAACTTGAGCCCAAACTGAGATCACTTAACTGAGCACACACAAGACATTGAGAACTTGTCACATAATGTGGTAGTTACACACTGACACATAAATCTCAAGAGGCTAATAAATCTGCGAAAATCTTCCTATTTCATTAGAGGAGCTGAAAAACTAGGGTGCCTTGTATTTCACCAGAGCATCCCATTATCAAACACAATGCATTCTTCCATGGCACCACATATGGTAAAAGGGATACACAACATCAAGCTAGCATTTGAAAATGAATTGTACTGTCAGATATTCGCACATGTATACGATTTAAAAAAAATAGACAACTTAATGAAAGCTGATAAACTTTTTCCCCTAAGGAAGTTTAAGCTTAGTAGCACTTCTTTTGGAACACCAGCCTTTCATTATAACAACTTCTGCACAACTGCGAATGTCAGCCTTAGCTCAGCGATCTCACTTATACCTAAGTCAAACAACATGGGTTCAAGCCCTCTTACTGAAGGAATGCTGTGGTGCAGTGCTTCAGATGAGACGATAAACCTCAAGTGTACATAAAGCTTCCCATCAAAGGAGAGGTGGGAATTCACTCAGTGTCCTTGTCAAGCATTGTTCCTCATCCACCATTGCGTCATGACTTTTGAACCCTTGCTGCGTGCAACCGTCTGCCACATTTCCCCACATTACAACAGTGTTTACACTTCAGGGTAACTTTATTAGCTCTAACATCTTGAAGTTATGAAAGGCGCTATGTAAGTACAAACTCTTTATCACAAACATTGTGGCATTGAGAGACAGAACGTTTATACGTATGAGAAAAACAAATAAAACCCACTTTCCTCAAACTACAGGTATAACTTTTAATCAAACAAATCAATTTACTAGGTATTTTGACAAAGGGTGCACACCAGCAACTTTAATTTCTCTATTCTCTCCTTATATAAAGCCTGGCCAGCAGAGTCTTTGAAATGGTGTGTTGGTTACATGTCTCCAGGGCCACTACAGGAGCCAATTAAAATATTAACCTATTATTTGATACTCCTGGCCTCAGCACCTCTGTCTTAAACACTTTCCCCGACCCAGGCTCAATGTTATTAGGCTTCAGTGGTAAAATGACAATTAGCCTTTATAAAGCATCTCTAACAGTAAAACATCCCAGGGGCGTAATCATACAAAAACTGACACCGAGCCAGGGGAGGTAGGAGATATTAGGGCAGGTTAACAAAGATTTGGTCAGGGAGGGTACTTTATGAAGGGAATTCCCTTCAATCAACCTTTGACCTGGAAGATTGATGCAAAAACTGCCAATGGTGGGGTGAAGGGAATCTGCGGATTCCAGACATTTCACCTTAAATGACATAACTGAGATGAGGAACAATCCTTGCAGCGAAAATGCAGTGCCATCCTCCTAACAGTGCTCCAGCACAAAGCTCTATTATTCGGGCCATGACCGCCACCCCCTACCTCCCCCCCACCCCCCCCCACCCTCTGCCTTCCCTCTCCCCACCGCCCCCCCCGCCTCCCCACTTCCCTCTCCCCACCGCCCCCCCGCCTCCCCTCTCCCCACCACCCCCCGCCTCCCCACTTCCCCCCCCCCCGCTTCCCCCATCCCCACCCGCTTCCCTCACCCCCCCCCCCCCCCCCCCCCCCCCCCACCCTCTCTCTGTCTGTGGAAGGTGCTGAGCGGTGCATTTTCCAGATTCTGCTTTACCGGTGAGGCTTGTCCAGCTTCAGGTGTCCCGGCCAAAACTCTTTGAGGTAAACTCACCCAAAACATCCAGCTGCCCCCCCACCCGGGGAAAGGGGGCTGACAGCGGAGCTGAAGGCCCGGACAGCACCAACTGCACCCCCCGCCCCACCCCCCCGGGTCAGTCAGAGTGGGGGGAGGGGGAGCAGGAATCTACTCACCACAGTCAAACCCTCCATCCAAGCTCAGGCAGGGTGGGCGATCCGAGGTCCCGTTCACTTTGAGGAAACGGTTCGCGCGTTCAGGCTCTCGGGCCTTGTCTTCCCCGCCCAGCCACAATACACGCCGTCCCCTCCCGGTTCCCTCCTCACCCCGAGCGGCCGCACTCTCCCCGCCGGCACGCCGATTTTCTTTTCCCCTTTCCCTCTCCTCCGCCGGCCTCTCAGCCTCCCCTGCTGATCAGACCCAGACGCCAGCCGTGATTGGCGGAAGCGCCGGCCTATGAGTGGCTGGGGGGGGGGGGGGGGGGGGGGGGGGGGGGAGGTGGGAGTGGGTCAGCGGACGGTCGCTGGGCCGAGCGGCCAATGGGAGGCGAAGGCGGGGCTTCGGCAGCAAGTTAGGGTGAGGAGGCGGCAGCGGCCACGCATGCGCTGCCAACGTGTCGGCGCGAGACTGCGCTCTGGCTCCTGGAGGGGAGAGGAGTGGCGTCTCTGCAAGTTTCCCCTGGGGCAGTTCTACAGCCTGGCAGCAAAGCCAATTGCAAGATGCAGAGGCTGCAGCTGCTCTGGGGTGCATGCCACCCCAAGCTTGCCCAAGACAGGAGGTCACCGAAGTAACCTCAAGCCTTAGATACATGGACTTTTCAGTGAACCCAAACTCCAATTCTACCCTTCTTGCCTTACCCCAAATTTCACCACCTCCCCTCCTCTCCCCTTATCCCACCCCTTCTCACTTGTTGGTCCAAGCCAGAGGAATTGCAAAAATGCAGCAAAGGGGGCTTGAAGCCAGGGAGCTGGGGAGTGTAAAACAAAAACAGAATTACCTGGAAAAACTCAGCAGGTCTGGCAGCATCGGCGGAGAAGAAAAGAGTTGACGTTTCGAGTCCTCATGACCCTTCGACAGAACTTGAGTTCGAGTCCAGGAAAGAGCTGAAATATAAGCTGGTTTAAGGTGTGTGTGTGGGGGGCGGAGAGATAGAGAGACAGAGAGGTGGAGGGGGTTGGTGTGGTTGTAGCGACAAACAAGCAGTGATAGAAGCAGATCATCAAAAGATGTCAACAACAATAGTACAATAGAACACATAGGTGTTAAAGTTAAAGTTGGTGATATTATCTAAACGAATGTGCTAATTAAGAATGGATGGTAGGGCACTCAAGGTATAGCTCTAGTGGGTTTTTTTTTATATATAATGGAAATAGGTGGGAAAAGGAAAATCTTTATAATTTATTGGGAAAAAAAAAGAAGGGGGAAACAGAAAGGGGGTGGGGATGGGGGAGGGGACTCACGACCTAAAGTTGTTGAATTCAATATTCAGTCCGGAAGGCTGTAAAGTCCCTAGTCGGAAGATGAGGTGTTGTTCCTCCAGTTTGCGTTGGGCTTCACTGGAACAATGCAGCAAGCCAAGGACAGACATGTGGGCAAGAGAGCAGGGTGGAGTGTTAAAATGGCAAGCGACAGGGAGGTTTGGGTCATTCTTGCGGACAGACCGCAGGTGTTCTGCAAAGCGGTCGCCCAGTTTATGTTTGGTCTCTCCAATGTAGAGGAGCTGGGGAGTGTCCTGATAATATAAAAGCCAAAATACTGCGGATGCTGGAAATCTAGAACAAAAACAAAAATAAAAATACCTGGAAAAACTCAGCAGGTCTGACAGCATCTACAGAGAGGAATACAGTTAACGTTTCGAGTCTGTATGACCCTTCATTAGAACCAAGAACTTAGTTAAATATTATTATATTAGAAAATATCAGTAATGCTGAGAGACCGGCTGAAAGCAGCGTTGGACAGAATGGAGAAACTTCACATCATCAAGAAAATTGAAGAACCGACAAAATGGGCGAACCCAAATGTAATTGTAGAAAAATCAGATGAGAATCTGTGAGTCTGTCTGGATCCCAGAGACCTAAACCAGGCAGTACAGAGAGAGCATTACCAGTTGCCCACAGTAGGAGAGATCAGGTGGAAGCTAGCCGATGTTAAATACTGTTAGTCTTGGATGCAAGTTCAGGCTCCTGGCAGGTCAAGCTAGATGAACGCAGCTCCTATCTCTATACCTTCAACAAACCATATGGGCAATACAGGTTTTTATGCTTACCTTTTGGGTATTAATTCAGCTCCGTTGGTGTTCCACAGAACAGTGAAGCAGCTGTTTGAAGGGTCAGTGGTTGTGGAAATCTATATAGATGATGGGGAGCCTCACGAGAAGAACACAACCACAGACTGAGGCAGGTGCTGTCCAGAGCCAGAGAAAGGAACCTCAAGTTGAAGAAGGAAAAGTGCAAAATAGGTTTTCATGAAATCAAGCACTTGGAACATGTGCTAACAAGTGAGGGACTGAAGCCAGACCCGAGTAAAATCGAAGCAGTCATGACCAAGCCGCCCCCAGAATGTAAGAAAGACTTGGAGAGGCTTTTGGGAATGGTGACCTATCTTGGGAAATTCATTACAAACGTATCAGACCTGACCACACCTCTCAGAGAACTTCTACAAAATGATGTGGAATGACACTGGGAATAAAGTCACCAGGAAACTTTGACCAGTCGGAAGAGAACACTAACCCAGGCATCAGTGTTAAGGTATTACAATGTCAGTCAGCCGGTCAGGATCTCAGTGGACGCTTCAAAGACTGGCCTGGGAGCTGTCCTCTTGCAAAATAAGTCACCGGTCACCTCTTCAAAGGCAATGACTGAAAGACAGCGGTGGTATGTCCAAATAGAGAAAGAAATGCTAGCAATTGTGTTTGGCCCAGAACGCTTCCACCAGTTTGTCTATGGCAAAGACGTGGAGGTAGAGTCTGACCATAAGCCTTTGGAAGCTACACTTAAAACACTCCTGAACTGTGAGCCACCAATACAAAGATTACTAATGCGCCTGCAGAAATCAGAGTTAAATACAAACCAGGCAAGGAAATGTACATTGCAGACTCTCTGTCATGTGCATACCTACCCATCATGGAGGAAGAGGATAAAGGAACAGAAGCACAGGTTCACATGCTGACAAAGAACTTACCTGTGGTTGTAACCAAACTGGATGAGATCAGGGAAATGACCAAGAATGACCCCACCCTGAGAAAACTGCAGCAGATCGTGCAAACTGGCTGGCCCACACATCGGAGCGGAGCCCCTTCTGCTGTACAAGAGCACGGGAACTTCATGTAGCAGAAGGAATACTTTCCAAGGGAGAAAAGATCATAATTCCTGCAACACTGAGGAAAGAAATACTGCAGTGCATACATGAAAGTCACCTCGGCATAGAAACATGCAGAAGAAGAGTTTGAGTTGTGATGTATTGGCTTGGGATGGGAGGACAAATCGGAGAAATGGTGAATGCGTGTGCGGTGTGCCAAAAGCACAGTAAATTGCAACAAAAAGAACCACTTAACTACATAGTGTTCCAGAGAAGCCCTGTCAGAAAATTGGAGTGAACTTGTTCACGTGATAACAGTGAGTACCTACTACCAGTAGATTATTACTGAAAGTTTTTTGAGCCTGTGCTGCTAAGGAATGATAGTAAGAGCATCACTGTAATAAATCATTTAAAATCAATTTTTGCTCACCATGGCATACCTAAAATGCTCATCTCAGATAACGGTCCACAATTCTTAGGCACCGAGTTTCGCAAATTTTCACAGGACTGGGAGTTTTGCCACACTACCTCAAGCCCTAAATATCCACAATCCAACAAAATAGTGGAACATACCTGCTGAAGAAGGCAAAGGTGGACAGAAGAGACCCCTACCTGGCTCTGTTGGATTTCAGGGATATTTCATTAGAGGGCATTGGATCATCTCCAGCACAGCTCCTGATGGGGAGAAGACTAAGAACTAAGCTTCAAACTGATATTTCCAGTGAGCTACAGCATGCAGGACAGCAGAAGCAGAAACAGCACTTTGATTGAGGCGCTCGACCTCTGCCTGACCTGAACATGGGAGAGACAGTGAGGATTCAGCATGAAGGGATCTGGAATCCTGCTGTTGTCACAGGAATCACTGGTGAACCAAGATCTTTCATAGTGCGGACTCCAAATGGACAAAGCATAGGTGAAAGCGGAAATTCATATGGAAAGCAAACAAAACACAACCCTGCTTTGTACCAGGAAGTGTTGCTGAAGATCAAAAACCAGAATGCATCAGCTAGGCAACAGATAACCAGACAACGCCTGAGAGTCCTGGAAACTATCCAGTGGGTCATAGTGATACAGAGCTGAAGAAGGCTCCTTGTCCTTCAAAATCACCTCTGTCACCATTCAGAACATACAGTGGAAGAATTGTGAAAAAACCACAGAGATACAGAGATGAGTAAAAGACAAAAAAGACTAATCAAACAGAATGAGCAAGAATAGATAAGAGACTTTGTGTGCTTGAGTTGTATAAAAGTTTTTTTTAACAAAGGAAATGTCAAGATAATAACTGATTATGGTTGTGGACCTCAGTATTAGATACTATACGGTACTCTGTACTATATACGGGGTCACCTGACCTGGGGCTTGAAGGTCAGATAACACATGTTGGAGCCTGTCTTGATACAGTTCAGACACTGCAGATATGGGTTCATGTTAAGCAAATGTGTTATCAATAAAGTTAGCTCAGCTACAATGTCAATGGCCTGTGTGCATCATTAAAAAAAGAAACACGAAACAAGACAGAGAGGAGAAAGGAAGGGAGAGCAGTCCATGTGCAAATGCAGCAAGACCTAGACAATATCCAGGCTTAGGCTGACAAGTGGCAAGTATCATTCGTGCCACATAAGTGCTAGGCAATGACCATCTCCAACCAGAGAGAATCTAACCATCGCCCCTTGACAATTAATGGCATTCCCATTGCTGAATCCCCCACCAACAACATCGTGGGAATTACCACTGATCAGAAACTGATCTGGACTAGCCATATAAATGCTATGGCTACAAGAGCAGGTCAGAGTCTAGGACCCCTGCAGTGACCATCATCTACAAGGCACAAGTCAGAAGTGTGATAGAATACTCTCCGCTTGACTGGATGAGTGCAGTCCCAACAACAATCAAGAAGCTCAATACCATCTGCTTGATTGGCATCACACCCACAAACATTCACTCCCTCCACCACCGATGCACAGTGGCAGCAGTGTGTCCCATCTACAGGATGCACTGCAGGAACTCACCAAGCCTCCTTAGACAGCACCTTCCAAACCCATGACTGCTACCATCTGGAAGGACAAGGGCTGTAGACATGTAGCAACACCACCAACTGGAAGTTCCCCTCCAAGTCACTTACCATCCTAACTTGGAAATATATCACCGTTCCTTCACTGTCGCTGGGTCAAAATCCTGGAACTCCCTCCCTAAAGAACTATGGGTGTATTTACACCACATGGACGGTTCAAGAAGGCAGCTCACCACCACCTTCTCCAGGGCAACTAGGGATGGGCAATAAGTGCTGGCCTAATCAGTGACGCCTACATCCCATGAATGAATTTTTAAAATGAGTAGCGTGCACTTGCTCTTCAGTGGCCTTTTTCTGGATGATAGTGCAGAGGCTGTAATGCTTATGTCGGATGGATAGTCTACTGGTCCTGTCTCAGCCCGCTATCTTGCTGGATAGCAAGGAGGCATTGAACAAAAGCACAGTCAAAAAGAAGGGCTGTCAGAACTCTTGAAAGATGGGAGCAAGACGAGGAAAAAGATGCTGAGATCCTTTGGGTTAATGGACGTAATGGCTAAAGCAGCAGCCAACCTGAAGGAAGAATGATAATTAGGTCTATATGTTCTTTCTGTTGCTGTACGTTACACTGGATAACTTCCCAGTGCAGCAATGAATCCTCAGTGGATGGAAATCTTAAACCTTTATTGCAATGGAAACAATTGTTGGATTTGAATGAAAAAAAGCTAAGGGGGATTGTTGGAGTAGTGGTAATGTCACTGAGCTAGTAATATTAGGCTAATGATCTGGGAGCATGTGTTCAAATCCCACCATGGCAGCTGGTGGAATTTAAATTTAATCAATAATCTGGAATTGTAAAGCTAGCCTCAGTAATGGTGAATATGAAACTATCATTGGATTGTTGTAAAAACTCATCTGATTCACTCATGCCCTTGAGGGAAGGAAATCTGCTGTTTGTTCTACGTGTGATTCTAGGCTCCCAGCAATGTGGTTGAGTCTTAGCTGCCCTCTGAAATGGCCTAGCAATAAGGGGTTGGCAACAAGTGCTGGCCTTACCAGTAACACCTACATCCTATGAAATTTAACAAAGAATTGTTTCAATAAACATGAGTTCCCATTTATGTGACTTAACATCATCAATGCACGATCAATTGTGCATTAGCACAACTCATTTTCAGTGCATTCTGGAATTAGAGTAAAAGGATTAAAAACTTGCATTTATAAATACCTTTCACACCTAAGGACAATCCAAAGTACTTTGTCAACAAAAGTTATGAAAAGTTTTTAAAAATTAATTCATAGGATGTAGGCTTTGCTAGCTAGGCCAGCAATTATTACCCATCCCTAGTTGCCCTTGAGAAGGTGGTGGTGAGCTGCTTTCTTGAACCGCTGCAATCCATGTGTTGTCGGTACACCCACAGTGCTGTTAGGAAGGGTGTTCCAGGATTTTGACCCAGCAACAGTGAAGAAACAGCGATACATTTCCAAGTCCAGATGGTGAGTGACTTGGAGGGGAACTTCCAGGTGGTGGTGTTCCCATCTATCTGCTACTCCTGTCCTTCTAGTCGGTAGTGGGTTTGGAAGGTGCTCTAAGGAGCCTTAGTGAATTCCTGCAGTGCATCTTGCATCTTGTAGATGGTGCACACTGCTGCTACTGTGCGTTGGTGGTGGGAGGAGTGAATGTTTGCGGATGTGGTGCCAATCAAGCGGGCTGCTTTGTCCTGGACGGGGTCCAGCTTCTTCAATGTTGTGGGAGCTGCACTTATCCAGGCAAGTGGGGAGTTTTCCATCACACTCCTAACTTGGTGCCTTGTAGATGGTGGACAGGCTTTGGGGAGTCAGGAGATGAGGTACTCGCCACAGGATTCCTAGCCTCTGATCTGCTCTTGTAGCCACAGTATTTATCTGGCTAGTCCAGTTCAGTTTCTGGTCAATGGTAACCCCCAGGATGTTGATAATGGGGGATTCAGTAATGGTAATGCCATTGAACGTTAAGGGACGATGGTTAGATTCTCTCTTATTGGAGATGGTCATTGGCTGGCACTCGTGTGACGCGAATGTTACTTGCCACTTGTCAGCCCAAGCCTGGATATTGTCTAGGTCTTATTGAATTTGGACATGGACTGCTTCAGTATCTGAGGAGTCACGGAATGGTGCTGAACATTGTGCAATCATCAGTGAACTTCCCCACTTCTGACCTTATGATGGAAGGAAGGTGATTGATGAAGCAGCTAAAGATGGTTGGGCCAAGGAAGTAGTCTATGACATTTCATTTTAAGGGCATCGAAGTGAAATACCAGATGGATATTATTGTACCACTCCAATGAGTCCAATAATTAAGTATGGGGCAGAATTTTGTAGAACACATGACCAGTTTTGGTTTCCATTTAAATCTGGGGCTAGCCAACATAGCAGAGTTGCAATCCCTACAAATTATCAAGTAATCTTTTGTGAGATATTGTACTCTCATGCATATTGTAAACCAATCAGGGAAATTATACTGTTAAGTGATGGACTATGGCCTAATGCTGGCTCAGCAGCACACTCTAATTTAGGAACATAAAACTAAGGAGCTGGAGTAGGCCATTTGGCCCTTCAAGCCTGCTCTGTCATTCAATAAGATCACGGTTGATTTGATTGTGGTCTCAGCTCCACTTTCCTGTCTGCCCCTCGTAACCCTTGACTCTACTGTCTATCAAAAATCTATCGAACTCAGCCTTGAATAAGTTCAATGAGCCAGCCTCCACTGCTTTCTGGGGAAGAGAATTCCACAGACAAACAATCCTCTGAGGGAAAAAAATGTTCCCCTCACCTCCGTCTTGGCCTGGTTTAGGTTTCTGTCTGTTTGTTAGAATGATTGCTGCTGCTAGAAGCTGCATCTTAAAAAAACCATATTTACACATTTACACATACTTTGTGCTCTCTACAGTCCCATTTTTTTTTAACTTTAAAACTTTGTTCTGTGCATTAGCTTGTCTCTTAAAATGGGAATGCAGCCAGTCTGATATCTTTGGAAGGAAGCAGTGGAATAATGCCAGCTGACTGCAACTGGGGAAAAATGCTGTCAGAAAATCGGTGCAGTCATCCTAACTACCTGGGCATAAGGACATTAGTTGTAGGGGGTTAGGATTTTGTTCCCAGGAGGACCTCAACTGTTAACAGTCATGTCTGTACTGGGCGCCATTTTTGGTCGTTCACCATTCATTTGCAATGGTGAAATGTTCACTGCCACAGCTCAGATAGCTCAAGTCCGGCAGTTTAAACTGCTGAATCCACTTGTTGCAGGGGTAACCCGATTGAAAAGTTTCCTGTCAGCAAAAGTTTCCCATAAGCTTTACCCGACGGAGAGGGTGGGGGAGAGTTTCGTGTTCGAAAAGCTGCTCAGAGAGCCTCCTCATTTCATTTCACGGCATACTCTTGCAGTGGTCAGGCAAAACCCGTGAAGATTTTGGAAGAGATGGCGGCATTTCCAAGCGTTCCCGCACAGTTCTAAACCCTGGTGAATGATTGTGAAATCTTTCTGGGCAGGATTTTCAGTTCGGTGGGCGGGCACAATTGGCAGGCCCGGGAGTGGCTGGGGAACTGGCCGCCGACTACCATTTCACGCTGACTGGCCAATGAGCCAGTGCTAAAGGCTCACTGAAGAGTTCAGCGCTGCCGGAGCGAGGGCGGGAGGAGGGCTGGCACTGACGTAAGCGCGGGCGCGGGGGGAGGGCTGAATGAAAGCTCCCTGAAGGCAGAGGGCTGTCTTCAGGGAGCTGAAGAATTTAAAAGCATTGAATAAAGATTTTAAAATGCAGCAAAAAATGCCCACGCATCAGAATCAGTCTCCTGAACATACAGAGGATGAAAATTCTGTCGAAACATTTTTATTATTTTTTTAAAATTAATAACGGAAACCTCATCCTACCCTTGGATGAGGTTTCATCGAAAGTGCAAAATCCACCTGGCAGATTCGTCCATCTGCCAACCCTAAGGTTGGATGGACCTCAGAAAAGTCAGAGTCAACTGGAGCTTAAATGGGCTTAATCGCCCTCTTAATTGTCGGCGGGTGCACTTCCGACTTTCGCGTGCACCCACCGACCGAAATATTCCGTGAGCGGGAGATGACGTCGGGATGCTCATCGTGCGCTATTTACGCTCGAGCGGGTCAGGCACAAGCCCGCATGCCCAGCTAAAAATTCTGCCCTATGTCTTATTCAGATGTTTCCAACTTGTTTCCTTGCAAAAGCAATGGCTCAACAGCTTTCAACAGGCTGATGTAACATTAAAAATGTTAACTCAAATAAATAGCCTTGAGCCTAGGTTAGCTTGTAGAAGGAAATAGTTAATCAGAAAATGAAATGGACCACATGTCATAACAAGCTACATTCCTCTTACTGATTCTGCTGATACCGAGTTTGTATGATCCCAATGTTTTAACATGAATATGAAACAAAATCTTAACATATTTACAGCAAGCCAACATACTTTCCTTGCTTTTTGTTCACTCTGGTTTTTATTCAATAGCAGATCATTTATTTCAAGTTTTTGGGAGTATGGACATCCTTATTGTTTACAATAGCATTTTCATCATTGCAATGAAATATGTAGGGAGGGGTCAACCAGGGGTGAGAATGACAAATCGTTTATCTAAATTTGTTTTCAGTCTTATTTTCTCCAAGTCCACTGCTTTCAATGTCTATCAAGCACCCTTGTTTTACACCAACGTCAGCATTAGGCTTGTTGACTACATTTAAGCTTCAAAAATCAGTGCAGAGCTAGGTCTGTTCTGCCTCAAATTCTAGGTTCCCTGTTTATGCATTCTGCAGGCTAACCCTGTCAGCCACCACAGCTCAGCCTGGACATGTGTGCACACTGTTCCTTGAGATAGGTCCAGCCCTTGGTGATAATAAGTTTGAGTGATTTTATTCATACCTCTCACACTGCACTACTAAAGCACAAATTGGACCTATTGGGCCTATAATAATTGGAGTTTAGAAGAATGAGAGGTGATCTTAGTGAAATATATACGATTTGGAAGGGGACTTGACATGATGTTTCCCCTTGTGGAGGAATCTAGAACTAGAGAGAGTAGACAGGAAAGACCTGTTTCCCCTATCTGAGGGGTCAATTACCAGGGGGCATAGGCTTAAGGTTATTGGTAGCAGGATTAGAGGAGAAATGTGGAAAAACTTCTTCACCCAGAGGGGTGAAGCATCTGGAATTTGCCTAAATTGGTGGTTGAGGTTGAAATGCTCAACTCATTTTAAAGGTACCTGGATCTGCATCTGAAGTGCTGAAACCTGCAAGGCTACCCACCAGGTGCTGGAAAGTGGGATTAAAAATGAGCGGCTAGTTTCTTCTTGTCTCTTCTTTTGGCTGGTGCAGACCTGATGGGCTGAATGGTGGGCTGAATGGCCTCTTTCTGCACCATAACATTTCTATAGTTCTATGGTTCTAACTAGGTGGGTATGGTTTCAAAGTAAGGAGTCCCCCAATTAAGATGGGGATGAGGAGGAATTTCTTCTCTCAGAGGGTTGTTAGTCTTTAAAATTGTCTTCCACAGAGAGCAGTGGAGGTTGGGTTTTTGAATATATTCAAGGCTGAGTTGGACAGATTTTCGATCTACAAGGGAGTCCAGGATATTTTGTGTAGGGGTTGGGTGTGGGGTTAGGCAGGAATTAAGGCCACAATCAGACCAGCCATGATCTTATTGAATGGCAGAGCAGGCTTGATGGGCCAAATGGCCTCCTCCTGCTCCTATTTCTTATGACCTTAATCCTGTTTGGCGCAGTTATCAGCTCTTATAAAAGGGATTTAGGGCTGGAATGATCTCCTGGCCTAGTTTTGACCACCACATGGATCTGAGTGGAACTCCTCAGGATTTTCTGCCCCGTTTTGGCCTGTGTTTTTATCTGTTTTTCATCTCTCCCAGTGCATTATATGGTTTTTGGTAGAGGGCAGAATGCATAGATATATTTTTTAAAAGACTTGCATTTAAATAGCACATTTATACCTTAGGATGTCCCAAAATACTTTATAGTCAATAAAATACTATTGAAATGTAGCATAAAGCAGGACTGGATAGTTTGGAGAAGTATATTCTCCTTTGAGAAGATAAGGCTGAGAGGGTATTTGATTCAAAATCACGACGAGTCTGGACAGAGTAGAAAGAGAGTAACTGCTCTCATTGATGGAAGGACTGAGAACCAGAGGGCACAGGATTAAAGCGATTGGCAAAGAAGGCAAAGGCGACATGATTTTTTTTAATACAGTGAGTGGTTACATTCTGGAATGCACCACCTGAGAGAATTCAAAAGGGAATCTGGTAAGCACCTTGAAGGGAAAACAAATTCTTGTGCTACTGGAAAAGGGTGGGGGGGGGGGCGGGTGGGGGAATGAGATCAGATAAATTGCTCTTGTACAGAGCTGGCAGGAACTCTACAGGCCGAATAGCCTCCTTTTGTGCTGTATCTACTCTATGATTCCATATGGTATCACAATTGTGTGGGACAACTAGATTGACTTTACCTGTCCACCATTGTTCATAAATAGATCTCCATGTCTGCATTGTGGGTGTTTGTGGAAAGCAGTTGAGAAACTGCATTCATTCCTGGGGAAGACTGTAATTATATTACCCCCACTGCTTTACCTGGAAGATGACTTGGCATTTGTTACAGGGTCACATGATACAGTGGCTATCTTTACTCCCTATTAAAAACATAGCAAACTGCTACAAAAGACAGAACTCCAGGGCGGATCTTCATCACACAGGGAGAGAGGAACCAACAAGCAGAGCCATCGAGCTGCTGTGTAACTAGGCTAAGAGAGGGGGACATCACATTCCTTAGAAGAGAAATAAAGGACCCGCTCTGTGCCCCGCAGCCGGTTCCACCTTCAAGCTGACCTGAGAAAACCAACCTCCTGCTTATCAACTACAGGAGCCATCGCAACTGCTGAGTCATCTCTGCAATTTCAAAGCCTTCACTTCAGACAATGTAACAACAAGACCATGCACCAACAGACCTGCATTGAAACAGAGACTGAGATCCATTCCATTTATATCAGTATTGTTTTTACCATCATCTGCACTTAGTTTTTTGTGTGAGTGAGAGTGTGAGTGAGAGAGTGAGTAACCTCCAGGGCAAGGTGGTGAGAAATAAACAAAACTTTTCTAAATATGAAAAAGGTCTTCCTGCCGAGCTTTTTAAAATTGACTCACTCGCTCCAAAGGGCAAGAAACACACAGTCACAAGTAAATAAAAATGATCGTGGTTAATAAAAGGTAACACCATAAAACTGTGCGGGACAATATGTATTTTAAATTGCTAAACACTTGTGCAAATAGCATCCCAGAGATCAGACCAATGTGGTGAGTTGGCACCAAGTCTTCATCATCAGGATCTGGATTTGAATTGGCTCAGACCTAAAGGATGAAAGCCTCTGGCTGCTGTTTATGAAGTTGTTATGCATAAAAAAACTTTTCTCAATGCAGTTCCAAGTGCTAACCTGGTCACCCTGAGACACATTTGCATTTGCTTGTGAAATTGTACTTAAAATGCAAATCTCAGTTTATTGAAAATACAACTAGTTAATATCAGAATGTCTGCCTCAGGCACCAAGTTAGTTTTGAAAATGATGCTGTGTCACAGGAGTCTTGAGTCTGGTTGGTAGTACTCTCTGAGTCAGAAGATTGTGCACTTCAGGTTCCACTCCAGAGACCAGAGTGCAAAGATCTAGACTGACATTCCAGAGCAGGACTGAAGTAGTGCTGCACTGTCAGAGGTGCCTCCTTTTGGATGAGATGTTAGGCCTTGTCTGCCCTCTCAGGTGGATGTAAAAGACCCCATAGCACTGTCTCAAAGAGCAGGGGAGCTACGCCTAGTGGCCTGGTCAACGTTTATCCTTCAAACCAACATGAGAAAAGCAGATTTTCTGGCCATTAACACATTGTTGTTTGTGGGATCTTGCTGTGTGCAGATTGGCTGCTACGGCTCCTGCATCACAATGGTGATCACACTTCAATAAGTACTCTATTGTAAAGCATTTGGAACATCCTGCTGTCATGAAAGGTGCTTCATAAATGCAAGTCTTGTTTTCTTTAAAAAGTTTCACTCAATCTCCTTACTGTGCTCTGTGCTAAGATTTTAAAACAATGAAGAATAGAACCCAACAGGCAAATACTTGTCTGCATCCTGTATTGAAGAATGTGTTGCTATTGAGTTGTGGGAGTTAGAACTATACACAAGAAAGACTTAATAACAGGGGAGCAGTTTTACCGCAAGCTGAGAGTGATGGAATGTCCAACAGTGAAACTTGCTTGACAGAAGGAAAAACCAGTCAAAATTTTCAAATCCCAGTAAAAATCAGTAATACTGGCACCAGTAACACTGGATTTGGTGTACAAGACCAGTTTGGACAAGTTTTACTGGTCCCCTTCATTTACAAGTTTTACTGGCTTTTCCTTCTCACCTGTCACCAGGCAATAGATCGCTATACGTAAACTGTTAACTGCACAAACAAAATACTCCTACCCCCTCCTAACAAGACAGTGGAAGCAGAATCAGTAGTAACCTTCAAAAAGGGAATCGCATAAATCGCTGAAGGAGAAAAGTTGCAGGGATATGGGGAAGGAGCAGGGCCGTTGGAGCTAACTGGATTGGTCTCCGAAAGAGCTGAAGCAGACTGGATGGGCTGAATGGCCTTCCTCTGTGCTGTACGCTTTGATTCTATTGGCGGAATTTTGCATTGTGGAGGCTCAGTCCAATGGAGGGCAGGAAAGTCGGCGTGACTCCCACTGGGTAGCAGGGCAGGTGAACACGTGCCATCTTACACTTCTGAGCTCATCAATTATGCATCAGCGAGGAGCTCAGCGAATCTCGTGGCAGGGCTGGCAGGGCCTTGCCCATCTCGCCATTACCTCATGGGGTCGAATTTGCTGCCAGAGGAGGTGGTGGAAGCAGGTGTGATAGTGGTGTTTAAGAGGCAGCTTGACAAATACATGAAAAGGATGGGAATAGAGGGATACGGACCCCGGAAGTGCAAAATGTTTTAGTATGACGGGCAATATGATCGGCGCAGGCTTGGAGGGCCGAAGGGCCTGTTCCTGTGCTGTACTTTTCTTTGTTCTTTGTTCTTTGTCCTGGCACCATTTGTAAAGGGCACTAGGGCACATATTCACTCACTGCAGGCCAGGAGCTCCACACTACTCCTCCAGAGTCCTCGCAACCACAGCTCGTCCTGGAGAAGCTCGCGTATGTGAGTAACCATATCCTGGGACATCCGAGCGTGCCTCCGGCATTGCCTTTCACTCGTTTCTAGATAAGAGCACCGCCAGTGATACACCCATGGTCAGGCCAATGCTCGCTGTTGCAGTGGTTCATGTTCGCCAGGATCTTGACCTTATAGAGGCCCCACTGCCTCTTTCTGCTCAGGCCCTTGATCCTCATGGCCCTGTGCCAAACGGTGATGGGCCCTCCTTCTCCTCATCTGGATGAGAGCCAGTACCAAGGCAGTTTTTCCTGCAGCCTTCATCATCGACACCTTAGTGGATGTGTGAATGAATTGAAGTAATACATTTAGTGAGCATATCCTTTACAGGTTTCCCTCCATCTCAAGGACAGCAGCCCAGTGTTGAGCCCTTCACCTGGGCTCCATCTAGACATGGCACCCCCGCCCATTCATATATGAAGGCATATGGAGACATTGCTCTTTGACCAGGGAGACAAGAGCCATGTGCAAGAAGCCTCACTCAGACACTTATCCATTTATCTCCACCACCCTTGAAACTCTATAGAGAGACCATTGCCTTGGCAGGATATATAGACTAACCACATGATCCCTTGTTAGCCATGACCATCCACCCAGGAGGACGGAGGTTTGGAGTCCTGAGTTGGCTGCCCTCCACCAGCTGTGCCCCATGGAGGCATCGACCTCCCTCAATCCCTTCATCCTTGCCTCTGACTGCAGCCGATGACAAATGGCACAGAATGAATGGCAGCTCCGCACCTTGCTGGGATCTCGATGTTCTGATACCCAGGAGTGAGGAAGAAACCTGCTGCAATATGGGCTTCACCCTAGAGAGGAGAACACAAGTGAGCATCTTTGACATCCAGTTGCACATAATTATTAGGCTGTCACTTTAGTCATCCACTTGCGCTGACCTTGAACTCCACCCACCCGTAAAGATCCTCTGCGAGGGATCTCACTGACTAACTGCACAGTCAAGGTCTGTTTGGAAAAATGGTGCACGTTGCCTTTCAAACTCACTCCACCACCTTCCTTTCTCCCCCTGTCACCCACCAACTCCTCCCCATCACTACAGACCCACCCAATATCACCCATTCCTCTACCCTCTGTCAGCCTTGAACCTCCCCCCATTACCCTATCACAATCCACCTCCACATGCATTTCTTCCCCTCAGAGCTGACACCCATTACCCCCATCCCCATGCCCATCCTGACCCTACCCCCTTCCGTTATCCGAGCCACTTGACTTGTCCCCTTCCATTACCAATCCGATGAGACCTTCACCTCCCAGTGTCTCACCCTGGACCTGTCACCCTACTGCATCATACTACTTCTTCTGAGTGTGACTGTTCCCTCCTATCACCAGTACCCGAGGATCCCACGGTCGACAACATTGCTCTGGCCCTCTAAGACACTTTTGCCCCCACTTCCCCCAACTCTTCCCCACCCCTTTCCCCTGACATTCCCTCTCCTTTCCCGGATATTCCCCACCCCGCTGTCCCCAGAAACTCTCCCCATCCTTCCCCCGTAAGCCTGCCTCCCCTGTCCAGTCGTCACTCCAACCTTCCGGCTTTCAGCTGCCTCTTGTGTCCAGCCTTAGCGCAGCATTTGTTAGCGATACTTGAGTGAAGTAATGTGAGGTCTCTAAGAAGGAGAAAGCAGCATCGACGGACCTCAAAGCTGTGGAAGGGGTGAAGCTCGCCACATGCGCACCACTTGTATGGAGTCATAAAACTGGATGTTCTAAATCCTCAGGGAACTTAATTTGGAGGGTGGACTTAACTCTGGTGAGGTGGCCCTTTAATTAACATGCATGAAATGCTAATGCGTGCAAATAGCATTCTTGTCCTTGTTCGTCAGGAAGCTCGACCCACCTATTACCTGCCTTTAAAGTCGAGACAACAGGATTCCAAAGGTGATCCTGCTGTCAGGAAACAGATTTTTTTGCCTCCTGCCATATTAAGTGCCCCTGCCCGCCATGATTCCCCCTGTTGGTGGGAGTGGAAAACTCCACCCTCTGTTCTACCTGTTAAGATCATAGGAACAGGAGGAGGCTATTTAGCCCCTCGAGCCTGTTCCATCATTCAGTGAGATCATGGCTGATCTGCGTCCTAACTCCTGAGGCCTTTGCCTCATAGTCCTGAATACTTTAGGGGAACAAAAATCTATCAACCTCAGTTTTAAAATTAACAAGTGGTCGAGCATCAATTACCATTTGTAGAAGAGATTTCCAAACTTCAGTCACCCTTTGCATGAATGAGTGTTTTCTAATTTCACTCCAGAAAGGTTTTTAGACTAAGCCCCCTAGTCCTAGACTCCCCACCCAGGAGAAATTAATTGCCTACCTTATCCACCCTATCTGCTCCCCTTAATATCTTGAAAACTTGGGTCGAACCCCCTCTTACCCTTCTAAATTCCAGGGATTACAGCACTAGTTTGTGTAATCTCACCTTGTAATTTAACCTTTGGAGACCGGGTATCGTTCTGGTAAATCTACCCTATGCTCGCTCCAAGGCCGGTACACCTTCCCTGAGATGTGTTGCCCAGAGCTATTCAACATACACTGATTGATGCAGAATCCTGACCACGTGTGGCTAAGATCACTGTAGTTCCATTGAGGGCATGATGTTAACTCTGCGCAAGATATAATGAGTTATAGTCTCATCCAACATCTCCCATATGGGAAGTTTTCCATTTCCCAACACCAACACAGGCATTCTGATGAGCATTAAACTTATTTGAATAAAGTTAAGTTTTATCGGAGCAAATCTAATTTGTTAGAACAGCAGAGGACTGATTTTCCTCTCTGAATCAGAACCTGCTCCTGGCAGGTCTAATGTACTGACAAACGTTTTGGGATCAGGCTGCTGTCTAGGAACTTCCTGTTCTGTGCAGCCACCAGGCTTATTGCTGGAGACAGGTTTATTGCTCCAGTTCCCTGAATAAATATTATTATTTAAGATTAACGATCAATTATGAGTATTGTACTTTCCCTGGGTGTCTCACATTTCCTCTGCAAGTGTAAAGGTCACTGATCAACTACCCATGGGCAGGATTTTACGTGTCAGTGAGTGGGGGGCAGGGCCCACTCGCCGACGTGTAAAATGACGCGTGGTGAAGTCAGGCGGAACTCCCGACATTACCACGCCCCGTTTAAATTTTCAGGTAGACGGCAGCGAAATCAGCTGTGTGCCCGTCAACCTGTCAATGGCCTCAATTGGCCATTGATAGAGTCAATTAAGTAATTAAAGGAACTGCCCATCCAACCTTAAGGTTGGTGGACAGGCCAGGAGCCCCAGCCCGTATTAGAAAAAGCATGAAACCTCGTCCACGGGCGGGATGAGGTTTCACGTAGGTTTTAAAAAGTGTTAATAAAGTTTTTGTAAAAATTATGGACATGTCCCAACTCATGTGACATTGGCACATGAGGTGACATGTTAGGGGAGTTTTACTCTTCTATTTTTAGCTTTCTTACATTTAGAGCCAATCTCCCTGAGGCTGCACTTAGCCTCAGGGAGATGAGTAAGATCTTGCGTGCGCATGCATAAAAGAGCGCACTCTCGATTTTGGGATTACCCCCCCCCCCCCCCCCGCCCACACAGGGAGTGCACAGCGCTTTTTTATGGACGTCACGCTGAGTGGGCCTAAATTGGCCCACCCATGTAAAATGGCACCGCGTTCCCGATTGGGGAGTGCCGATCAGAAGTGCACCTGTGCGTGCCCGCCCTTCAACTTCAACCCCGATGGGGGAGGAGGGGGGGCGAATTCAGCCCCATATGTGTGTGGGAAACCCTGTATCCATAAAATATTTGACTGTGGTAGGTGACAATGGGGCCTGTCTTCTTACCTTGATGCAGAGTGGTGCTCCTCAGGCTATATAACCTATCGTCTCTTTCTCCAGCAGAGAGAGAGAGAGAGAGATGCCTATGGTCCCTTGTGGCCTTTGACTCTGGCTAATTACTGGGGCAGCAAGCTCCCCATTGATTTTTTTTAACTAGGGAACATTGATTGTCATCCAGAAGCCCTGATAGTTGGAATACTGGCATTTCTGATGGAATTCACATTATCACAAATTTGCCTCATTCAATGATTATTGGAAGATAAGAAATAGTAACAGGACTTGGCCATTCGGCCCCTCAAGCTCACCCTGCCATTCAACTAGATCTTGGCTGATCTTCAGTGCCATTTTCCTGCAGTATCCTCATAATCCTTGATAACTTTAATGTCTAGAAACCTATTAACCTCTGTCTTGAATATACTCAATGACACAGCCCTCTGGGGTAGAGAATTCCAAAGATTCGCCACCTTCTGAGTGAAGAAATTCCTCCTCATCTCAATCCTATATGTCCTACTTCTTATTCTGGCAACATTAGTTCATTGGTAGCATTGGTAGGTAATTGATGGACAACTATCTTTCACCTTGTGAGATGAGGGGTTTTATTGCATAATAATTAATACCAATTAAAATGGTCTTCATCATTGTTCATCATTGTTAGAATTAACCAGTGATGTTTTATTATCAAACTGTGCAATTAAATTCATTGTAATTGGCAATAACGGCCATTGGAAATATTTATATGAATGAAGATGCTGCCACGTACATCATGGGTTAGGTTACAGGAATGACAGAAGGCTTACGTTTAATTTTATAATAGATTTACTTTTAATTGCATTAAAAAATGTGTAAATATTGTAAATCCTCAAATTGCTGCTTGCTTGATAAACAAATGTTTACTTTATTATGCACATATGCTACTTATTATCAAAGTGAGGCATGAGCTGTACCTTACACCAGAGCTCTGCTGGAATTACTCCTCTCGGTTGCCGTAAAGGGCAGATGGTGGTGCTTCGTGCTGACCTGACATGGTATGTTCCACGTTGTCGCATGGGTTATCCAGTTATTAAATTCATCTTCCAATCTCAAAAAGCAATACCTATAGAAAGCTAATCTTCTGGAAAGGATGTATTACAATTTAGGCTTCATCAGGATTGCATTCATAGCAAATTGCGGTTTCTATTAGTGGAGCTGCAAACCCCAGGATCAGAACCTGACAAACTTTGATGTGCCATGAATAGGATTCTCGGGACTGCCAATTACCCTCTTCCCATGATAGTTCACATTGGAAATTACACAGATTATTCAACTTGCACTCCTGTTCTATGCAGCAGTGCACATGGTTCGGACATAATGTTCAGGCTAAAACTACAAATACATTTTATCACAAAAAAGAAAAGTATACAGAAGCAGAAAAGTACAGTGCTTAAATTATATTAATCCTTAAACAATCAATAGTGAAATAGACACTATGGAAGAATTTAAAAGTAACTCCTACAGAGCATGTTTCTGAATACAGTTTAATAACTTATAATAATTCTTATATAGAGCAGCAACAGTTCTGCCTTTCCTCTGGTATCCATTGCTGTTTTTAACACAGCCAGAAAACTAGCCTGAAGTTAGCTGTGGTTCAGCTGGTGGCACAGTGACCTCAGAATCACTTAAGGTTCTAGATTCAGGTCTCACTCAGGAACCTGCAACAACTTATGCACAAGAACCCCCAAGTCCTTCTGTTCCTGTACTCTCTTTATTGCCTCTCCTCATTCTTCCCTCCAAAATGTACCGCTTCACACATCCCTGTGTTAAATTTCATCTGCCAGAAGGCAACAGACGAGGATGAATGGCATAATAAGATTGTCCACCACTTGATGACTCAAATTAAGCCTAGGTCCATAGCATGAAGCCTACATTATATTATATGGTGCAGCATCAGCAATATAGAATGGAATGCACTGGAATAACCCTTCATTCCTTTAAGACTAAAGCAAAGCAAAATGTGCCTTTTCCACACAATATTCAGGTTTTATGAGGCTAAATGAAAACTAATACTCCAGCTTATTTGAATTATACCACATTCCACTACATACATGTTCACAAATTTGGTAAAGCCCAGACTTGGGCTATAAACCAACAGACACATTTATTTAACATTAAATGAACAGTAACTAACACAAGCAGTAATTACAACCAATATTATTCACAAAATGTCAAAATAACAAAGCTTCTCCTGTGCAAATGTTTAGCATAAAATTGACCCTTGAAACACAGCTGCTTTCTTATTAAAAGTATCAAGTTGAATAGAATGACAATTATACAAAAGTTTGTTAAAATGTTCAAGAACATGGCATTTAAAATTGCATTTCTGATTGTAGCATATACAATGGAAATGCTTTTTATGCATATTATCCTGAACTCAGAGGCGTTATAGGTCTCAGCCCTATGTGCCCCCCAAAAAAAGGTGCCAGCATCTAGGGGCGGGATTTTCCACACCCGCCCTCTGCCTGGATCTTCTGGCTGGGGTGCTTCCTTGCCCGTGATGGGTCCCACCCGTGACAGGGCCGAAAAATCCCGGCCTAGGTGTCCAGATACCCATTTCTTGCATGTCCTTGAGTGTTAGGAAGGTAAAGGTGCAGTAAACATAGCCAACCACAGGAGGGCAGCATTAAACCACATTAGTTACCAGCTTGTTTCCAATATTCATTGCAAAACTGAAAGTATCTCCTATACAACATATAGGGAATTAAAAGACTAGATAATAAATCTATCAGGTAAACAATCTACCAAGTATTAGCTTTACGTAAAAGTGAATGCTTTATGCTGTGATAAGTTAAATTCTGGTTTCCTACATTACAACAGTAACTACACTTGAAAAGCACTTCATTAGCTGTAAACTACTTTGGGACATTCTGAATTTGTGAAAGGCACTATATAAATGCAAGTCTTTATCTTTTTATTTTTTTTTCACCCTGCTGGTAAATCCCAGGGACCGGCTGCCTCTCTGCATCAGCTGTTTCGTTCTTAATTCATGCACCAGGAAGCTGAAACAAGCGTTAATATTGCGATAAAGAGTCACTTAAACACCAGGAGTATCTTTACTATAATCATGTTGCCCCATAATGGAGTGGGTGGGTTTACTTGTATCTCCTCAATGATATTTATTTCTAGCATGGGAACAGTCCCATGGTTCCACCTTGCCTAAATGCCCACTGTTCACATCTGAGCTTCGAGATTGTGGACCGAAGAGCGAGTAGCAGCGGGAGCACTGGCTGATTTACCCTATACCTGACCCCAGAGCCCTGAGGCCTATCGCTGCTGTCCCAAGACCAGCGAACAGCATAGGCCAGGAATCAAACTTGGTAGCTCCTCTACGCTGTATGGCTCAGTTCTCTAGATAGACTCATCAAGCCTTTGAAAGAATGCAAAGTTACCATTAAAGAATTAATATGATAGATAAAGGATAGGAAAGAAAAGCATTGGTTTAAAAAATGGGATTACAAATTGGACTGCACCTTGTTTTTTCCTATTATTAAATGCTTTAAGTGATTATTTCCATAGTTTAGAATTAGTAATACAGTAATTGACACTCCTGGCACTAGCCCCTCTATTACCATAGCACAGTGAAAATGAGTGTCAATGGAACTAGGAGACTGCAACTTCCCTGCAGCAAAACATTCGACCACAGTTACAGGACTGTGTGCATGTATCATAAACAGTTATATAAAGGTCATAAAGGCAGCAGAGAACCTACAGCATATATCCAACAGGATGAGGTTAGGGATTTTATTTCACTTTTTTTTATTCCTTCTGTCGCTGGCTGGATCAGCATTTATTGCTCATCCCTAACTGCCCTTGAGAAGATGGTGGTGACCCACCTTCTTGAACCACTGTAGTCCAGGCTGTGTAGGTACACCTGCAGTGCCATTAGGGAGGGAGTTCCAGGATTTTGACCCAGGATTTTGAGGAGAGATTTGAGCTACTGATCTATTGATTCCAAGGCAGAGAAGGCTAAGAGGAGATTTAATAGAATGTTTTATTGAGAAAAGGCTATTAGCTTTCCTTGGGAGTCAGTGATGGGGTATCAGAGATTTAAAATGGTCACTGAGTGAGCAGAGGGTTTGGGAATCATTCCTTGGAGTGTTGTTGAAACGTGGAATGCTTTGCTACAGGGATTTGTTGATAGAAAAACCATGGCATCCTTTGAGTGAGAAGAGGATACAGAATTGAAGCAAAGGGATATTCAGGACTATGGGGAAAGAGTGGGGCAGTAGATTGTTTTGGATTGCTGTGGGAAAGGCACAAGGGGCTGAGTGGCCTCCTTTAGTGCGGTGAACACCAGTGGATCTAAGGACTTGTTAGCATTCAAAGGGTTAGGCCACAATGAGAAACACAAGCACTTGCCAGTTCCATACATTTTTAGAAACTTTTCTTTTGCTGGTCCAAAACCTCTTTCTCCCTCTCTCATGTTTACTTTTCCTTATTTCTAACTGACACATCCTCTTCCAAGTTATTTTTATTAATACCAACTGTTGAACTTTGTTTCCTGTGTTCCCATTCTAAGGTCCAAATTGTAAGACTGGCTCCAACGACCAGTTGATTGAGGTTAGGACTTTAAAGATTAGCCAGGTCTGGCTATAACATAATTGTTGACATCTTTTGAAGTGGTACTGACCCGAGTTTGGAGCAATACTCATTTATTGGTTGTCCTTAGGCACTATGTTTCAGGCAAAATGAATTAAAAGTTGGAGCAGCTTGGTTAGCTGCAGAACTGGAATGTGTAATCTAGGCTGGCAGTCTCATGCTGTGCACATGTGGCAGGAAATCAAGCCTCTATCTGTCCCTTCCATTAGCTTGGGTGCATGTTAAACATCCCAAAGGACAATTCAAAGGAGGACAGAGAGTTTACCTGGTGCCCTGGACCAACAATGCCACCTCCCCCACCCCGACAGACCCTCTATCAGCTCAATGAACTATAGGCTCACTGCTCTTCTTGTTCCTTATTCTTTCATGGGATGTGGCATCACTGGTAAGGCCAGCATTTTTTGCCCATCCCTAATTGCCCTGTGAGACTTGCTAGGCCATTTCAGAGGGCAGTAGAGTGTCAACCACATTGGTGTGGGTCGGCAGTCAAACGTGGGCCACCCTTTCACTCTCAGTCCTGCCATGGTACAGGCAGCTGCCGATGGCTATTCATTACAGGTGCACAACTACAGTGCTAACAAATTGGGGTATCATTGCTAGATTTAGGGTCCTAAAGCACTCCATTCTTCAGAAGCATTGCAAATGAGATATATTCAAGACCTTCATTCTTATTTACTTCTTTTTAAATGAAATTTTATTACATTAAAATGGCAGGACATTTCTTCCAATGAACTGTCTGTCAAGAACAAGTCAATTTTATATGTTGCTTTCAGCCTACTTGACTTGAATAAATGCAGGATTTATTGAAAAATTGATTACCTTAATGATATTTAAAGCATGCCTAATTAAGTCTAAGTAACTTATAAAAGCTAGACTATGACCTGCTCCCTGGTTTAGTGGGTAAATGTGTTGTGCAGTTCAAGGCCTATACAGCCAGAGAGATTCAAGGTTCAATCCCTGGTCAATTCTCAGTTAGCTGATCTCAGGCAGAGTGGTAAAGCAGTTGATCTATGGATCACTGAGTTGAAGGGATGAGGGAGGATGTGAGAGAGATTAGACAAAGTTGTGATAGTTTAACTGTCAATCTCACTGTCAGGTGAAAGGTCATTTGAGTGATGTAAGGGGAACTATTGCCTGTGGGTTTATATTCTTCATGATAGAAAGGAAAAATGAGAAAACTGGTCCACAAAGTTGCATTAGCAGTGAATTACATTTCACATTTAAATAGCTTATGAGCCGATTCTTGTGGCCTTCCTCCCAACTACAACTTTGTCAATTTAGTGTCCTGTAATCATTAATGGTTTAAAGTTTCAAAAAAATATATATTTTAGACTTTCAAGCCGTATTAAATTGGATCAATTGGAAATAGTTTTCATTTTTGAGGAGTTTTATCTGTAGATTTTTCTAGGCAGTTCTTTTGTCAGTATTGTACTCATTTTAGGTGGCAAGTTCCTGTTTCCTTTGCTTCTAGAATGTTATAAGTATTTAAGGGGAGGTGGTGGCACACTGGTAATGTCACTGTGCTTGTTATCCAGAAGGCCCAGACTAATGTTCTGGGGAAATGGGTTCAAATCCCATCATAGCAGCTGGTGGGAATTTAAATTCAGGGAAGCTAGTCCTGTTATGTTCACCATGAAACAATCATTGATTTTTCTAAAACACTATCTGGTTCACTAAGGAAATCTGGCCTGGTCTACATGTGATTCCAGACCCACAGCAATGAACAGACTCTTAACTGCTCTCAAGGGCAATTATGGATGGTATCAAATGTGATGTCCACATCCTATGAAAGAATTAAAAAAATGCTAATGATCAATGTTACTGGGGCTCAGTTAGTAACACTCATGCCTCTGGGTCAGAATGTTGTTGATTTAAGCCCCACAATGAACTTGAGTGAATAATCTTGGCTAACATTCACACAGAGAGAGTGCTATTTTGTCTTTAGATGCAACACAAACTGGCCAACATTACAACAGTGACTACATTTCAAAATATGCTGAGTGATAAGTGGTGTATTTTTCATATATCACTACTACTCATGTAATCTGTTCAGACCGTGCAGGTTTCAACTCTTTTAAAATAAGTTTTCTTAGGTTGGCTTTTTAAGTTGAGATCTTCCAAAACTCTGCTGCCTGTATCCTAACTCTCACCAAATTCCGTTCATCTACCATCCCTGTGCTTGCTGACTTACATTGGCTCCTGGTTAAGCGACCTCTTGATTTTAAAATTCTCATCCTTGTTTTCAGATTTCTTTCTGGCCTTGCCCCTCTTGATCTCTGTAATCTCCTCCAGCTCCACAAACTTTGCGATCTCTGCACTCTGCTAAGACTGGCCTCTTCAGAACCCCCGATTTTCTTCACTTGGCATCTGTGCCTTCGGCTGCCAAGACCCTAATCTCTGGGGTTTCCTCCCTGGTCCTCTCTGTCCACCTCTGTCTCCTTTCTTAAGATGCTACCCAAAAGCCATCTGATTGACCAAGTCATCTGCCCTAATATCTCTTTGTGGCTCAGTGTCTAATCTTGTTTGATAATGCTCCTGTGAAACGCCTTGGGATGTTTTATTACACACGAGGCCCTATTTAAATATAAGTTATTATTGTTTATTTGGATCACACTGGTGTGCACTGAAGACCTGATTGTTTTTAAATTTAGTGTTCTGTCACCACAGGTATCCTGCAGCTTGCACTTCCTTGCATAAGTATGGTGTGTCGTTAATAGGATTCTAATCCAAATCATAGGCATCAAGCAGCACAGGTAGGTCTGTGAGGAATCATAGTTTATTTGCCTGTTTAAGTTTAATTACAAAGTAGCCCTATCCCTGATAATCCGTCACTAGTCAGGAAATAACTGATGGCACATACAAGCTTGAAGATAGTTCAATCTGGACTTTGTTCATACGCTATTAATAATGCATCACTGCTGCTAGACTCCATGCACATGATGTAGGAACAGACAGAGACAAAACAGTACTGGGCACTAGTGCACAGTGTTTGAAAAATGCAGCATCACCTAACACCTGGCCCAACATCTCATTAGTTGCCCAGCAGGAATAATGTAGAAATATAACCTTTTAGTTTTTAACAATGATAGATTTAGAACCTATTGGAAGGGTGAACACTGTTTCCACCTAGTGGTTGATGCACAGTGACTTCCCATATTTGATATCATAGAATGGGGTTCAATTTGACGTGGACGTACAACAGATAGAATGCACCTGTACTGTTAGAGGCACATACACTTAAAACATACAGATGAGAGATTTGCTAATTGTATTTTATACCTTGTACTAAATATGTATATGAAACTCCGTATGTAGTGTCAACCTCAAAAATTAAGGTTACAACAGCCTAATCATGAGATTGCATATCACATCAGTCAGGATGTCACATACACTGGCAACTAATCATCTCCTAAGGTACCTCAAGCCAGATTGCTTATTCCTCTGGCTCCCTATACTGTGCTCAAGGCATCCTTTCAGCTAAGATCCTACACCAACATAGCCCAGTAATATTAATACATAAAAACACTTCAGTAAGTACTACGTATAATATCTACAAAACAAAATAAAACCATATAAGTGTATGTTTCAAAGATTTAAATTGATACGCAGAAACTATTGTTGCAATTTTGCCAATTTATCTTGTGCTATTTTGACTGAGCTGAAGCATGTGCAGACCCTAGGGTTTGTTTATACTGATAGATGTACCAAATCACTTCTTCTGCCAGGAGGTGCTGAATTAACCAGCCTGCTGACTATTGGCTTTCAAACTTTAACCTGTATAAGGTTGGATAAGTCATTATATTGATTAGATGTGAATCTCTCATTTCGCATTGGGTGTTGTGCTAGACAGATGCAGATCTGCTTCAGAAACACAAATAGATAGGAGAGGAAAGTGTAGGAGTTTGTAAGAGTTTCCATTGTTTATACTCAACTAATATTTAAAAGTGAGCTGTAACCTCTGGAAAATTGGGAATAGGAGATTAATTTTCTCAAAATATCACAAACCATCAGAGTGACTAATCTTCTTTAATGATTAAATTGTTAAAATAACTGAGAAAACTTTAGGTCTTAAATGATATCAACAATATGAAACGGTTTGCTTTTTTAATTGAGAAGAACTTGCGTTTATATAGCCCGTTAGAACACCCTGATGTTCTTCACAACCTTCTTTTGAAGTTTGGTCACTGTTGTTATGTAGGCAAATGCATCAATTTGCTCAGAGCAAGGTCCCACGAATAGGAAATTAACAAATTAACAGGTCACCTAATGGCGAGAACCCAGGAGACCTCCATGTTCTCCAAATAGTATCATGGGATTGTTAACATTCACCTGAGCAGGCATATAGGGCCTTGGTTTAAAGGCTCAACCAAGAGATGGCACCTTGACAATGAAGCATTCCTCCAGTGCTGCACTGAAAGAGTCAGCCAAGATGTTGTGCTCAAATCCCGAGCAGGACATTATTCTGCAACATCTTCCTCAGAGGTGAGAATGTAACCATGGAGCCAAGCTGTCATTCAAAGGACTGTGCATTCTCAGTGTGTTCCTCCTCAGAGTATACAAATGGGTCTCACCCCATAAGTTTGTTGGCTGTGTGCTATTCAGTCAGGAGTAAAATCTGCACTGCAGCATTCCCCATCATTTGTAATTATTGCAGAGAATTAATGCCCATGTCTTCAATTCAAATCCTTTTTTTTAGGAAGTGTGATCCAAATGTACGTAATTGTGCTCTTGTATGCAATTTCTTTAGCATATCTTTGAGGTTCACTATCTAACATTCCATCTTCCAGCTGCCAGTAAATCTCAGGGTTAATTTGGAACTAAGTCCCTGAGCTGAGAGGTATTTGGGATCTCTTGATGTTAGTCTGCTCCCTTTATATCATCTTTGACCAAGGTTTGCAAAGTTCATTGGACTTGACAGAATTACTTTATTCTTTGTGTGAAAAACTAACATTGCTGACCTTGATTGTCATAGGTCAGCAATATATTTAACCATGCAGCTGACCCATGGTTAAATGCATTAAAGCTGCAAGTTCTCTTCTAAATGTTGATGGACTTAGTCATCCAAAACTGACTGCATGATAATTGATCTCTGATGAAGAGGATATTGTGACCTTGTGACCTTTCACATTGAACTTTGTTAATTGAGCCATTAGCTATTTGAGTGCAACCCACATGTCAATTAGTACCGTACACACCTGATTAAAGCTGAAATTAAAACCACCACATTTTGTCTTATTTGCCTGATAATGTTTACTATGAGCATAGGACATTTTCATTCAGCATTGTTTCCAAAAATTAAACAGGAGAATGACTCAAATCAGATTTGGCAAGAGTACACAGGTTGTAGACTGCAGAATGCTTCAGTAATCTGCACTGAGACAGTACAGTAATAAAACAATTTGTAGCTATATAGCGTTATCACAACAAAACATCCTACAGTGCTTCATGATGCAGAGGCAAAGAAGGAGACAGTAGGGATGTGCTTGGCTCAAGAGGTGAGTTTGAAGCAGTGTCTTAAAGGAGGAGAGAAAGAGGTAGAGAAACAAAGGAAATTGGGGAGACATTTTCTGGACAAGACGGCTAATGATAAGCTCATCAATTGTTGGTTGAAGGAGGTTTGAGAATGTAGAAAAGGCCAGTTAGATGAATGCAGAGTTAGACGAGGGCTGAAGGGCAGAAGGAGGCTAGGGTACAGTGAGGACATGGAGGGATTCGGACACAAGAATTTTAAAGTTGAAGTGCTGGTGAACTGAGAGTCAGCAATCACAGAAGCTGATAGCACCTCCACCCTGTCAACCTTCAGGATTCTGCACTATGCAGTACAATGGATCAGGTGTGAGTATCAAAGGCATAGCTGTGCACTGACCACTACATTATTAGCTCCATAAAACTTACTTAGGAATTGAATCAAATGAATACCTTGCACTAAATATTAACACAATTAACACAAAATGAATTCAAAATACAAATACTTAATGATAATCAGACTCAAAGCCCCAAAGTTTTAAGTAAAGAGCTGGTAGGAGCTAGGAGGAAGGGAGGGAGAGAGAAGGCATTAGAGTAAATGCACTATTGATAACATTGGAATGTTGAGGACAAACAGTGGTTGAAATAGTCTGCTGTAATTCAATTTCTAAAACTTTTTTTCCCTTAATCCTTGTCCTGTCCTTACCCCACCTGAGCATGTGGCATTTTCTGTCTTAAACTTGGTGGAAGATGGTAACCATTGAGTGGATTGTTAGGCTGGTTTAACACTGTAGTATTTGGGCCTCAAAGTTATACTGTGAGACCATTAGTGGGTGAATATTCAATGCATTCTCATTGTCCACTATTTTACTGGAAATGTGAACACAGAATGTGTTCACAAACAGAGAAAAAAACACATGCTTCACGGTCCCATGCGGATATTCAGCTGGCAGTATTAGTTAAGGGTTAGGGAGAAATTTCTCAGGACTTTATCCCCTTGAACATTTGCCTACAATTGGTTGTCTTCTGCTAAGAATTGAAAGGGTAAGGTAGATGAATGGAGGATAGAATCCACAATGCGGAGAGAACGAGAATGTATGGACTGAGTGGTGACTACTTTCCGTATTTATTTATACCAAAAGTTGAAGATACAGACTGCAATTTCTATTGTAGTCATTATGAATCCTTATAGGTTTGAAAGTGAAGGAAGTGATTATAAAAGTACACACACATTGCGACTGGTTGATTCATTACCTGAGCCATGTCCTTGTATTGCCAGTGGCTTATAAACATTTACAGGTGGAATTATAGAAGCATATGTTTTAAATTGCAGGTGCACTATTATGGCTCTGCTCAGCAAAGACATTCACAATGCAATACTTCATCAGTGCAACTTCATCAATGATTATAAATCTACTTCAGTTGCAGTACAGGAAGAAACAGCAGAATGCAGACAGCTAAGAGCTGGCAGTGGGACCTGGGTATCCAAGAAGGCATAGTAAGAGTTGAGTGCTCAGGAAGAAACAGTGGGATTCTGTGGGCAACCAAGGTGATGGCGGACATGTTATTTGACTGTTATATTTCTCACCTCTTGTACCTTTTGCCAAACAGGACAGCTACAAAGTAACAAGTCATTTTTAAAAAAATTGTTTTTGCTGCTTTTTAAATAAAGTTTGTCAACCCTTAAATGGCTGTTTCACAAGTGTGGTGTGAGGCGTCATTTTGTGAGCGTCATGGTTGGGAATGCTTTTGGCTTTTTATATCCATGTTAGTAGAGAGGAGAATATCGGGGGATGCACTAGAGTCCAGAATCGACCTACCAAGGGTAACCTTGCATTGTGGTTACTGCTGTCCAATGATAGCTGTGCGTCTGGACCTAACTCAAACACCCCACTGACACCAATAGAAAAATAGCTTTTAACTTGTTGAGTAATTGTTTGTGAGGCTGGCATGCATCAGTACCTTCAAAACAATGGAAATGTCACTTAAATGCCCAACGCCAGATGTATTTTTAATGTTTTTGCATGCTCCTATTGTTAAACAATGGAAAGTCAAAGCAGGTATGTCATAAACAGTGATCTAATACCTTGTTCGAAAAGTAATTTGTCCTGATCCTCTTGTTGTAAAATGAGTTCTCACAGCCATCATTCCTCAAGGGCTGGATTTTTATCCTTAAGACGGGTAACGGAAATTGGAAAAATTCCTGGCTCGCACCCACCCTCCCCCACATCCCCCAACCTCAGGACAAAGTGCTGCCAAGGACAGGATTTTCATTGTAGGGGTGTGGCGGGTATGGGCTGTAGTCAGGCCAGCCAACCTGGAAACAGGTTCAGAGGCAGCCGCAGGGGCTGCCGGGTGTGGAAGCGGGCTGGTTAAAAAGCCCGCCTTGGTGCTGTGGGATTTCGTCCCGGTTAAAATAAAAACAGAAAGGCCCTCCAACCCTTAACCTTCATGTCTCCTCACCCCCACACACTCCCCATGCACCATCCACGATACCTCATGCCCCCACCCACCCCTATGGCCCCTCATGTCCCAATGCAAAACCATGACCAAACAACTCCATGCCAAGCTCTGTCCCCAAACAACCCCTATGGTCCATCATGCCCCCCATGCCAAGCTATGCCCCCACCTACCTCCATGACTCTCATTCCCCCATGCCAAGCTCTGTCCCCAAACACCCCCTCTGGTCCATCATGCCCTCTATGCCAAGCTATGACACTTGCACATCCATTCACCCACTATATACCGTATAGAACCAATGAACCCTGTAGTGAAAGTAGGGTGTGTAAAAAAGAGCTTTAAAAAAGTCATTCATTAATAACTTACCATTTTATTAAAAAACAACTCCTTTTTACTAAAGCCCAATAAAAACATTAATCATCCAGATCCTTTACAGTATCAATACTAAAATTGCAAGCAATTGAAGCCTCTTTATCCTGTGTAAATAAACATTGTACAAATCATAGAAGAGATCAGAGAGCCAGAGCTATCAATTAAGCAATGTTTTCCCCAGGCCTCAGGATCTTAGCAGGATGTCTGGGCTCTCAGCCCCAGAATACATAATGAAGCTTTTTTTTTACATATCCTAATGTCACAATAGGGTTTATTTGTTCTATATAGTGGGGCAAGTGGGCATGGAAGTGCCATAGCTTGGCACAGGGACATGAGGGCATCATGGGGGTTGCTGGTACAGGATGAATGGTCTCATCGGTTCCGCCAGAGTAAATTACTCTTCTCATTCACTCTCAGCTCACACACTGACAAACCCATCACACATCCACAGGGATCTCACACCTCAAGGGACAACACCACTAACTCTCACACACACCCTCACATCTCCATCAGGCTCATATTCTCCGGAGCTCACATCCTCATTCCCGTCCATGGCTCCACTCACCACACAAACATTCCACGCAGCGCCATGTGTCCTGCTCACACTCTCTCCATCTGTTCCCATGCAGGGCAAGCCTGCTCACATCGGCAGGGGGAGGTCCCAAACTAGGGGTGGAGCGGTCCACATTACGCCCCTCACTTACTTTGAGGAGCGTGACATCGTGCTGACTGGTGAGGATGTGGACCCTGCCTGTGGCGATGGTGAGGTCAGGGGTGAACACCCACTTTTGGATCCTGCATCACATCACCCCTCCCTCAATGCAAATTTGAGTGCCCCCTCTCCTGTTTTTGACTCTGCTGCCATGCACTAATGATCTCTACTTTGGTTCACAGGGAGCTCTGTGAAGGGACCGATACCCTCAGCCAGCCAGTCCCTCAATTCCATTCACATCCTCATCTGTAGCCAAGAAGCTTCCTCCTCCAGTGAAGAGGTGGAATTAAGCAGCCCAGAAGATCTGTCACAGCGCTTACCCACACCCTCAACGAGCGCAGAGACACACGCCTCAGTGAGACCTAGATCTAGAGCAGGCTCAAGTTCACAATCTGGTGGTCGCCGCACAGACATGTGTCTGCAGCAGGAGGAGGCAGGTTCCGCCGAGCTCCCAGGCGCTTGCAGGGCTGCTGGGAAGAGGCATCCCGCTGGGGTAAAAATACCTCCGACTTTGTCCTTAGCTTCTGGCCAGGTTGGTTTCAAACACACTGTAATTAAACAGGTGGCCTCCTGCTGTATTTACCTTTTCAATGTAGCGTTTGAGCTCCTGGTTTAACTGTGCATGAAGTTTCAATATGCTGCCTGCGCATGTAAAGCTGTTCGCAGCAATCAGCTTTATGTCACCAGCATAATCTTGTGTTCATTGTAAGGTCAATCCTGGGGTAATACAGTGGGTAACTTTGATCTTCTCAACACATATTCCCAGGCTGTTCAGACTTCAGAGAACAGGACAGTCAACAGAGAATAAAGATTCAGGAATGACATGTTGCCTTATTTTCATTTTGATTCATATCATATTGAGATTGAGGATGGTGCCGCCTGCCTGAAATTGTATGTATATGGCTATGATCATCCAATATAGTTGTGAGAAATGGCCTGAAAATGCTTGGAACAAATTCAGAGCTTTGCTTCATACATTCATTGTGAGCAATGTATCAAATGTTTAGACATCCTAACTTCACCTCATTATATCAAACTTGCTTAACAGCTTCTTCATAAGTGTTCTACAGATATCCTATTATAATCTGGCACAGAATTACTTTTTCTTTATCTTGTGGTTTGTGTCCCTTGGCAATTGGCTCATCTAGATTTCCTTCCACTGCACTTTGATCTAATCTATTGCTTCGTTGGAAGCTCTCTGGAGAACAAGCTGAAGCATAAGTGAAAATATGCTTTTCAATAATGCACAGTGTTGATACTGTTATGCTGAGGTACCCATTGAATTTATCATTGGGCAGAAGTTGCAAGCTTAAAGATATAGATTTCAGGACATCAAAGACGTTTTTCTGATCTTGGTTTTTTAATGGGATTTTGAATTTCAGAAGCAATGCTGTCTCACTGAACCACTCTGAAGTGGTTAAAGGTGGGACTGCGCTTTAGAATCATAGAAGCATAAAATAGTTACAGCACAGAAGGCAGCCATTCGGCCCATCAACAGGCGTCGGCTCTCTGCAACAGCATTTAGCTAGTCCCAATGCCCCATCCCTTCCACATAGCCTTGCAATTTTTTTCCCTTCAGGTGCTTATCCAGTTTCCTTTTGAAAGCCATGACTGAATCTGCCTTCTCCACCATCTCAGGCAGTGCATTCCAGAATGTAATTGCTTGTTATCAAAAAAACTTTCCCTCGCGTTGCCTTTGGTTCCTTTGCCTATCACTTTAAATCTCTGCCCTCAGGTTCTTGATCCTTCTGCTAATGGGAACAGTTTCTCTCTACTTATTCTATCTAGACTCCTCTTGATTATGAACATGATTATCAAACCTTCTCTAAAGAGAACACAATCCCAATTTCTCCAATTTATCCTCATAACCGAATTCCTTCATCCCTGGAATCATTCTTATAAATTTGATCATTTGAGGTACTTTGCCATCTTATGATTAGAGCATGCAATCTCAAAAGCCCATATTCAGCCCCTGAAATCCCTTGATTTGTCATCCAAAAACAGGAGACATTCAGGATCGCTAACAGTGAGGACAAGGTTAACCTAGTACATAGGAACAGTGCTGTCTATGTGAACCATGAAAAGAGCTGTTGGTGAAGAACAGGAGAGAGAAGCAGACGAGTTAGAAACAAAACGTTATTGTGGGATTGAAAGAGAGAGAGAGGAGAAGGGCATAAGTGAGAGAATAATTGGAGGTAATAAATAGGTGTTCTTAGAGAAAACAGCTGGTGAGTGAGGGAGGGATGGTAGGCTTGAAGTTGAGTGTGAACAGGTACCAGAGCAATGCTATGTGTACCATAGCCGTCACAAGCAATGCTGCAGATCATCAGAGAGCCTGTTGGTCAAATTATACCAGCGCAATATTATAGGAGCAGTTTCTCTTCAGTTTGGTGATGAAACAAGATGCTTAGAGTATTAAAGGAGGAGACAATGATAGACAGATCCTCATAGCAATTCTGAATCCCTGCTGCAGATCCTGAGATTGAATTCTGAAATCACAATAGTCATCTGGGTTAGAAATCCTAATTAGGTATGTATGCAAAGTTCTAATTAATTTGCCACCATAGTAATATACAATCAATATTGGGGAAAGTAGATATTGATGACAGAACAAAGATCTCTCTTAAATATAGCTGCAAACAGACTATATTTTCTATTTTTGCTTGGAAGCTGATAATGTAGAGGTGATCAGCTACAAGCAGAAGAGAGTAGGAGAGGCAAGATGATCATAAATGAATAACTATGCTCAAAGCAACTCTCCTGCATTGTTACGTTCAATCCCTTCAATTGCACTGAGTGACTTTACTATTTTTGCTCTTATCAACCATTGTACAAGTTTGAGGTAAGGAGAAGCCCATCCATTGTTCTGTCTTAATGAAGATTCCCTACTGCAAAAAATGGCATTTCCATTCCTACACTCTTATTGTCCCTTTGAATATGAGGGTATAATACCATTGAATAAAGACACATTAGTGATGTATGGTGTATTTGAACACCAAAAGTTAGCATTTAAAAAGTTCCCATTTAATGTTGCTAAGCTAAATTAATCTTTACAAGAGATGATGGCTATTTCCTTCCCTGTTCACATGTTGCTATCAGTTATGATTTGTGAGGTGTATTGCAGTTTGTGAAATAATTCGATTATTATAACATGCAGCCAACAGAACTGTTTCACGCTGCTTAAAATAGTCCAATCATTGCAGCTAATTACGAGCCTAGCCCCAGTTCAGCTGGTTCTGTCATTACACGTCAATAACACTGAATTTAACGAGAATAAAGCACGATCAGTGAATGGGTCAGTTGCTTTAATAGAATTTGATTATTCGTGGAAAGAAGCTAAACTAGGAAATAGCACAGACTATAACACAATCAGTAAATCCCGAGATTGTTTGAACAATTTCAATGAAGCTTTAAGAAGCTGGTAGTTTTGCCAAGCAGATTTCTAGATTTAAATCCTCTGTGGTGGATTATTCTCCTTTTATCTGACTTTGTATGGCTGGGATCATTGGGTAAACCCACTGATTAGGCTGATGACTTGGCAGAAAAGGTGAAGTTTTCCAAGGAGAAAAAATATATCTAAACGTGTATGTACCTGCAATTGTTTAATTGTTTTGCAGTCATGCAAGGGAAACACAATTTTTTTTTTGTTTTATTGCCAATTTTAGTTTTGACCAGTGTACTTATTCTTTGGCCTTTTTAAGTGTAATGGAATGGTTCAGTTGTCGTTCTGATTAAACTGATGAGGATAAAGTCTTTCTATCCATTTACCGACAAAAAGCTATTAGGGCTTGTAGACTTCAGGTTTACCAGTGCCTTTGAGCTGCATTTAATAATTGGCAGTCTTCCAAGTATTGATTATGGACCATTCTTTAAGAACCATTTATTTACATTGCCACTGTTACCACAAGGTACAAGTTATGGTTTGTAAAAATAAAGGACAGTCCATTCCTTAGTTTATGGCATTGCCTGAGAAGTTAAAAAGAAATGCTTTATTTTGGTGTGCAATTGAAATTGTCATGCTTGAAATGTTGACCTTTTATTGAGACAATTTGTTAAGGCAGCAGTGATAAATACCCACAAACAATGTTTTGTTATGAAATTTGGGAAATGCAAAATATGTACACTAATGAAAATTGATATCTTTTCGGTTTAATACATGAGAAAGCTTCAGGCAAGTTATTGGAACTATGGTATCTGCAGTCTGCTGAGTATGGTGTTTAATCTCCAGTCCTTGTGTTACAATTACTTACAGTGCAAAAGCACGGGATAAATGTGTATTAGAAGGATTACTGTCCATCTGTTTCATGGATTATTTATTGCCTTGCATTAACACTGATGTTCTGTACATAATATTTGAACCTTTACACTAAAGCAAGAAAAGTTATTCACACAATCATGCATAATGATAATAATGAGCATTAACTCTATGTAATAAATGAGGGTTAACTCCACATTACCTTGTTATTGAGAATTAGCTGCATGATATATAGTTTTCATGTAGCTGTATAAGTATTTACTTTAAAGACAGCTGATCAATCAGACTTTCTGCCATAACAGTGATAAGTAAATACTGCATTGACTATTTTAAACAGCCAGCAATCTTTGCGAGGAATTGCTATGCCAATGTTGTGCAAATTGAAAATAAAGCCGAGCGACAGAGAAATAACATTGCAGGAACAGAAAAGAAAAATGATCAAAGCATTGAATTAACCTTCCAATGACTACATTCTGGCGAATGCAAATACACTTTCTCTGTCTGTTTTTTATTTAATACATTGGGGTAGAGACTATTAGGTCCTTATGAGTTGTCTATCTTAAATCCCATTATTTTCTCCATTATATTTTATTAAAATGTATATTAAATCCATAACTTTCTCTCCTTGACTTATTTTTAGGTTGTCTTTTGCTGCTGTTGGTTCTTCTGTTACGTAAATATATATGTTCATATAGCCGGGAAAACAGTTACAGTTTGACGTTGAGGTTTACAATCCATACAACGGCGTCAGCTGACACAGTACAAATGGTTGTGACGCTACCAGGAATGGATCTCTCATGGCAGAAGTTCAGTCTATGGGCGATGCTCTGACTTGGATGGACACTGTCATGATTTGAGCTGTTCCTCATGTTCCACTCGTGGAGTGAGTGGCCACATCTTTCCTGGCCTGTCCTCAAGCGGTTGAGGGCTGTCCAGATTTTCCATGGGAGTTTGAAACCTGGGACTTCACCACTTGGCCTTAGTTACCAGGCTGCAGTTGGTGGTGTTTGCAGTCAACCAGGAAGTGTGCCATTGAGAGGTGGGGCTGTCGTCAGTTTGTAAGATGTTGAGTGTGTTCCAGTAGGGACTGTGGGATTCCAGCTGGGTGCGTGACTTTCTTTTGAGGTCCTGCATCAGTGGGAGTGCTTCATTAGCTGTCAGCCAGTGCAGTGACCTAACGGCAACATGTCCAGAACACTGGAGCCAAGGTCAAGACAAGAGTGAATTTCCCAAAGAAACTGGCAGGTACTACTGGGGCAGCAGAGTCAATGTACCAGTATGTAAAAGTATTCGTATAGCAAGTCTGCCATTTCTTTATTACCCGTTGTGATATCAACTGATATTTAATGGGGTCACATTTTCCCCTTACCACTCTTTTCAATGCGTTTATAGAAACGTTTACTGTTAGCTTTGATATCTCTCAAGTTTTTGACTATACATCATATTAGTGCGGCTTAATACGTTCTTTATGTTCTTTTGTTGTTTTTTTATTGCTTTTCCAGCTAGCTGGATTTCTACTTTTGCTTGAAGTTGTGTAAGCCTTTCATTTGCTTAGTACTTTCTCTTACTTCATTTGTGACCATGGTTGCTTAACTATGCAAGTGGCTCTTTTGCCTTTTTAGATGTGTGTACTGTTTTTGCATTGTACCAAAAACTTGTTTGATACTTCCCACTTTGTAGGTTTAACAATTAAAAGCTCAGCTCAGTTTATTGCAGTCAGTTATTTCTCAACATATCAAAGTTTGTTTTACGTAGATTTAAAACCTTGGTTTATGATTCTTGCATCTCCTTTTCAAACTTAATGCCAAATTCAATCATATTTTAGTCACTATTTGCAAGATCTTTCCCTACAATCAGGTTATTAAATATTTCTGGTTCTTAGTTCATCTTTAAATCTAATATGGCCTTATGTCCTTTTGGTTGTCCCCAAAAATGGCCTTGAATGCATTCAAGAAACTTGTTGCCTCTCGTCTATGTGAAAATTAAAATCTTTTATTCTTACCTTGTTGCTTCTGCTACATGCTTCACTGATACACATAGTTATCTACCCGTCCACTATAGTACCGCTATCTGTAGCTAACTCCCACTGGAGCTTTGCACCATTTACTGTTCCTTAGTTTTGCCCTTACTGTTCATCCTTACCAAAGTACTTCCTTATGTAACTGTGCCATTTATCAAAAACATTACACCTCTTCTCTCAATTTCCCTGCACTTTCTAAAGAATAGAAAAGTTTTAGCTAGTTTTAACTGCAACAGAGACTATCATTGCAGCACTTCATAGTATAGCTAAGCTCTGGAAAACTTATGGCTGTTATTATAGCCTGAAGATGTGACTTGAGCCATTGAACTAGCAGAAGAGTGATGATCAAGGACTTACTTTCACCAGTCTGCCCCGTGCTGACCCTCTCCTGACTCTGAGTGATGGCTCATTTGTGTTAAGGAAATGAGCACCTGTTTAATTTCTGCCATTCCTTTGGCATCTGCCCCTCTCTGAGGGAATAGGGGAGTAAGGGTGAGGGGGGGTGGGGGGGTGGTTTTGGTGGGCATGATCTGGTTGAGGGCTGCTTGCTAATCTGTGACCTCATCATTATGATGTCCACCTGAGCAACTGGAAGTGGAAGACAGGCTCTTGGTATTGTGTTTGTTTCATGTCAGGAATGGCACTTTTTGACATGCAGTGCAAACAGAAGATGCTGGCAACATTCAATGGGTCAGTCACTCTGTGGAGAGAACAGATGAAATTTGCGTTTCTGGAGTAAACTTCTCATCAGCACTCTGACAATGCAGCACACCATCAGTGCTGCATTGTGTCAAACCGCATTATGTGCTCAAATCAAACTCTATTGGCGGGTTGTGTAGTCTTTATGTGCAGGAGTGGCATCTTTTTCACTCTAAGGGAAATTTCCTTTTTATTCTTTCATGGGATGCGGGCGGCGCTGCTAGGCCAGCATTTATTGCCCATCCCTATTTACCCTTGAGAAGGTGGTGGTGGTGAGCTGCCTTCTTGAACCACTGCAATCCATGAGCTGTAGGAACGTCCACAGTGCTGTTAGGAAGGGAGTTCCAGGATTTTGACCCCATAACAGTGAAGGAACAGCGGTATATTTCCAAGTCAGGATTGTGTGTGTCTTGGAGGGGGGACCTTGCAGGTGGTGGTGTTACTATGCATCTGCTACCCTTGTACTTCTAGGTGGTAGAGGTCGTGGGTTTGGAAGGTGCTGTCGAAGAAGCCTTGGTGAGGCTACCACTTCACCAATCCCTATATTGAGATTGTCTTTAATGTGGTTTTCCTTGTGTATTGTGAAAATAAGGAGCTGCTTCATCTACACCATAATTCCACTGGGTAACTTGACTTGCTAACAAAGCTGAACATAAGTGTGACAGTACATATTCATTGCCAATGCTTTATTGCTGTGCTAATTATCATTGCTAGTTATTGTGGTCATGATGCTTCGTTGACAAGGCCTGGGTCAGCAGAACTCTGCCAAAAACCCACTGAACAATGCACTGTGGCTTCAGAGATGTGTTGTAGGAGTGTTTGTACTGTACTTTTATTCCAGGATTGCAGTTTTGACATACAAAATGTGTGCCATGTAAACAGGATTTAGGGTTCTGCTGCTGACTTTGTATAATTTGATCTTAATTATTTAGGTTTAGAATATCAATGACACAATTTATAACATTACACAAGTGCACATTTTGCTGTTGTATTTGCACTTTCCTACCTCATGTACCTTTAACCTAAAGTAGCAAATAAAGAGCAAAAAGTACATAAATGTTAACTATTGATAGCAGGCAGGAGTTGATACAAATAGTTAACAGGCAAACACGAATGGAACTCTAAAGGATTTGGATTAAAAAATAACAGAATTGGCAGTGAAAGTGATGATGAGAACTGGGTGATAATCTATGTGAAATATGGTGGTACATCATCTGCTTCATTCTTTACATCTTTTACAGGATTTCTTCCCCTTAAAGATGAGGTATATTTTGCTTCTGGAATACTGAAAACTACCACAAAATGTTCTAACTGCATAGGACATGAGCCAGAAGGTGGAATGAGTTATGAGGTGAATTTTCATCTACTATCCTGCCCAAAATCAGATGAGATAACCACGGAAAAGGAAGTGAGCTTTGATGCTGAGGCCTTCTGCTGTTTCACAGCCCCAAATTCGATTTCCCTCCTACTCTAGCTGAGGCTATTGGAAATGATGCTTACCCACCTGCTGTTTACAAATACCATGGGGAGCAGAAGAGGGTGTGGGACTGATGGGACATATGGTTTGAGATCCTGATTCCTGCCCATTTTCCTCTCATTTTCCCCTGTTTCAACTGCTCGCCAGGTTTTCCAGGTGATTCATAGCAGTAGGCCCAGGGTAGCAATGGGAATCGCTTCAAATGGAAGGAAAATGCATACAAGTGACCCCCTCTTCACCTAGTAGTTTACAATGCCTTACCTGTTGAAGGCATTGGTCTGGTTGGGGTCTTTTGTTGATGATGTGGCCCAGTCTTTAAGGCCTGTGGCCCCTTTAAGATGTCTTTAACATTCTTATGCTGCAGAACCTTTTCTATCTTATCTAAGATTCATTTTAGATTTATAGTAACCAGAGCTACTGCAATAGAACCACCAAGTTTGCAATGTACTGGTTTATTCTGCATGTTGACTGACATTACAAGTACATTTTTTATTTTTTGTGATGGATTGTGTTAAGGCATTCTGTGGCAATAAAGCATGGCAAAGGACTGGTGCTCTTACATTGTGATTCAGATTGTGATGCAGGTTGTGATGAGGACATTAGTACATTCAGTGTGAAGCCATTCAATTGGTATATACATCACTGAAGAATTGAAAATAGCAGTCCAAATTTTGATTGTTTAAAATTATAATATATTAAAGAAATTGTATATGACATATTAAAAGACAAAAATGATTGGCATGAAAGAGGACCGCTTAAAAAGCTGTTACCAATGGTTACGCATGTGGCTGTGTCACATAAATTGTTACAGGATTACATATACTTGTTACAGAAATGATCTACTGCAAATAAACCATTAACGTTCACTTCACAGATACAATACTTTGTGTAATTCCTACTTATACTGTATTGCACAACTAACAATTCAATTTACAGGTGATGGGATAGGGGTACCTCTTCTCACATGCTATAGTATGCTTCCTTTTTTTTATAATGATTGATCTTCAATCCCAGTGTATTGAGAGTATTGCTGAAAAGAGAGACATGTTGTTAAAGCTTTTTTATCTTGGACTCATCGGGACAAACATAAGAATGTCAAATTTCAGATGATCATGCCAATTAATACTACAGGAGAAAAGGATGTTGATTGGCTGACAAGTCAACTTTGAGAGAGGAGTATTTACCAATTGACTGTTTGTATTGGGAGTCTTTTACATTTCCAATACATAGAACTACATGATGTAGAAATACATTGAATAAACTGCACAGAAACATGCCTTTCAGTACAAATGGTCTATGCTGATGCCTATACTCCATCTGAGCTTTCTTCCATTCCATGTCCCTTAGCTTACTCATCTAGTTTCTTTCTGAAATATTTTAAGCTATTCACCACAACCACTTCCTATGGTAGTGAGTTTCACATTCTGACCACTCTCTGAATAAAGAATTTTTTTCCTTATTTCCCCATTGGATTCATTAGTAACTATTTTATATGTATTGCCTCGGGTTTTGGATTCTCCTACAAGTGGAAACATTCTCTCCATATCTAACCTGTCCAACTCAGTTATAATTTTAAAAGCCTCTATCAAGTCACTTTTGAGTCTTTCCTTTTCTCAGGAAAAAAGGACCAACTTATTCAATTTTTCCCAATAGCTGTTATCTCTTAGTTCTGGTACCATCCTTGTAAATCGTTTTTGCGCTTTCCCCAGTACTTCTGTGCCCATTTGAGAATACATTTGTATCCCAGCTGTAGATGGCAGTGTTGTACTATGTTCCTTTGAAAATCAAGCCCTGCACACCCCCCCCCACCCCGCTTTATACATGCACACACGGTGACCTTTCCCCATTAACTCACATCTCGTTATAATCTGCATATTAATCTTTCCGAATTACAAGATTTTATATCTTACTTATGTAATTCTTAATTTTGTCATTTTATTTTTCAATTTGAACTAGAAGAGTACAAATTTAGCTGCTGTTCTTTCTATTTAACACTACTGTTTCCTGTGACTTCTGGCATTTTGTGTACAGTATGGTTAAAAGACTGGCATTAATGTAGTTACAACTGTGAAAGATTCATTTTAGATTTATAGTAACCAGAGCTACTGCAATTCTGATCTTTCTTTCAATTATAAATTTGATTAATTATAGTTTTTTGCTCATTAAAGTGTCTTCTGCTGTATTAATTGTAATGTCAAAACCGAAAATGCATGTAAAATCTTACCATGTATGGATGTTTTGTTCTACATGCTCTGTTGTAGAAGGAGGCAGTGAAATGGGCTGAGACATGCATCTTATTGGAAACCTGACAGAGTCAAAATAATTATGTTCCAATGCATCGAGGACTCAGTCCCATGCAGGACCTCTTTTATTAAGGGCATCCCTTTTAATTTTGTTTTAAATGTAATTTTTTTACGTGTATAACATGTATTTAATGAGATGCTCGCGGTCGGAGCACTTAGCTTCCCAGTGCAGGCTGAGGGAACTGCTGGCATCACGTATTGGGCAGTCACAGGTGCTTACGTGCGTTGCCAGTGGTCAGTGTTCAGTGCCAGCATGTTCTCAGGAATCTACCGAGGAACTGGTTAGGATGAGTAACTGAGTCCGGTGTGTAAGGGAGCTGATAGCCACTCACTATTGCAATGACAGATCACTGAAGCACTGCAAATTAATCTCTGCTCAGAATGTAACATCTGTTCCACACTCAAGCTTGGTGAATCCTTCAAACCTGTTCACTGATCGGTATAGTGATCCCGTTGTCAAAACACATCTTCCAAAAATGTTGTAATTGACCATAATTCTTTTTTTTTTAAAAAGGCACCTCATCACCAATTTTCTGCAATTACCTTTTGTTTTTTATACTTTAGCCTGCAAAGACAATCCTTCTGCACCTTAGCTCTTAGGGGATTGGCGATGAGGTTCCTGTTTCAAAATGTAGCACACATATGGGACTTGGTATACAAAGGACTGGTTTCTTTAAGGCTTTTACTTCATTATATTTTCTTCATTCTTGGGATGTAGGCCTCACTGGAAAGAGTGGCATTTGTTGCCTGTCCCTAATTGCTCTTGAGAAGGTGATGGTGGGCCTTCTTCTTGAGCTGCTGCTGCTGCCTACATGGTAAAGATGCTCCTACAAAACTAGGCAGGCAGTTCCTGAATTTTGACCCAATGGCAATGAAGGAACGGTGACATATTCCCAAGTCGGGACGGTGTGTGACTTGGAGGGAAACATGGTTTGATGTTGCTCCCATGTACCTACTGCCATTGTCCCATGAGGTGGTACAGGTCCCGAGTTTGGGATGTGCTGCCAAAGAAGTCTTGGCAAGTTGCTGCAGTATATTCTGTAGTTAGTAGACACTGCAGCCATGATATGCTATTGTTGAAGTGAGTGGATATTTAATCCACTGGGTAAGTTGTTTGTATATGTGGAGCTTACATAAAACCTTGTATGTGCAGAATATTTCAGTTTAGTTGATGTGATTTTTGCTCACATCGCAATGTCAATATTTAATGTTAAAATTCCCTGCAGACATATTGCGAACAGAAATGTAAAGAATTGCCTTTAACTATGTTGCTGCAAGTTATGGCCAGTAGATGGTCCTATGGAGCAAATCTTTCAAGCCTCTTCAATGTTCAAACTTGCATTTAAGAACAAGCTGATTCAAATAATTGCAATAGAAAAAATGCTGTACTCAAATTATTGCGGAGACACTTTAGAAAGTGGCTTTGCTGATTACCATAACCTGTAGGACTTGTACATAATGAGGACCACTTTCACCATTTAGAAGGAGCAAGTGGCAGAAGATAGTACAATACAGATGGCCTCTGGGGGTCCCACATGGTCACTTGTAACAGGGATCTTCCTGCATTCCACTTGGCTAGCTATGGTCATGTGATTGTCCATCTGCTTTCTTTGCTTTCCAGAGCAGAGTTAGTTCATATTCCTATGAATCTGTAATTTGATGGTTTACTTTTCTGTATGTCCTTTCATTCTGTCTGAATTATTTTTTAATGAACCAAAACAGCATTTATTTCACAAAGATCAGGTAAATGAATTGTACTCATCGTATTTGCATGCATTTGACAATATATCAAAGTGACAAAGACCCTTCCTCTCCCTAGAGTAAATCGTTTAACAAAACCAGACCCCTGAAAATCATTTAACATCTCTTTGTAAAGTTACAAAAAAAAGCCAGCCACAGCATACTCACATTTTGGGTGGGATTTTTCATTCTGGAGACTAAGTCCGGTGACGGGCAGGAAAATCGCTGTGATTCCCTCTGGGTGGGGGGGTGGGTTTTCATGCCAGATCCTCTGCTTTTCAGCTCATTATTTATGCATCAGCGAGGAGCTCGTCAAATCTTGTGGGGGGGGGACGGGCAGTGATTTGCCTGCCCTCGCCATTACCTCATGAGGTCGAAGGCCCTGGTGCCATATTTAAATGGCACCCACACACACATTCACTCATTGCAGGTCAGGTGTGTGGGGAACCTATTGGAAATGGTAGCCTGAAGATCCAAACCATCTACTCTACGGTTCAGCGAAATCTCCCTGGATATTCTCCTCCAGGCTATTCAGGAAAGGCAGAAGGCCCGCTTTCTAAGGGATGGGAGCAGGAGGCCACTGCCCTGACCTTGGAGGCCTGGGAGGAGGCCTCTGGGATGGTCAGTGCCCATGGTCAACAAAAAAGAAGCACTCTGCAGCGCAGGAAGATGATTAATGATCTTATCCGCTCTGCCACTCCAAACTCACACTCTCATAAGGGCATCAGGCAGCCTAAGAGTTAGAATCCACAGGGATGTCACACACTACCAGCAGAAGGAAAATCAGCACTGAATGTCTGACCACCATTTTAACATCACCACCTCAGGTAAGATCCTGCACAAATGATATCTTCATCCCTTACTAGGGAAGACTTAGCAGACACAGCAGGCACGCATGCTTCTGAACTGTTCTTTCATCCGCGATGCGCATAGTCAATCCATTGCCTTTATGCAGGAGAAGATTCCCCACAACAAAAGAGAGAGATCAATGACCGGAGGGGGGATGCCGGAGTTGAGAGCACTCTCCCACAACAAGGGACAGGCTATAGAGCTGGCTGGAGAGGATAGATTTCATTCCTGCATGGAAGGCGAGATTGGCCTCCCTCAACAAATCAGTCATTGTCCATCCGAGATACATTGGTCACACGTGGACAATGACTGTGAGTGCTCTGTAATGCAGGATCCTGTCTAGTCACTCACTAATTATCCCTTCTCTAATCCAGCCACTGGCAAGAAAAGGTGGAGAGATTGCTCCTGCAAGCACCTCAGCCACAGTCCCTGGACCATCTCGGATGAGGATTCTGAGGAAGCATTTGAGGAAGACCTGTCACTGCCTTCACCTGCACCCTCCACCAATGTGGCTAAATGCACCTCGGGGGGTTCCTAGAGCTGGAGTAGATTTCGGTTCACAATCTGGTGGTCATCTCACAGACACGGGCCCACAGCAGGTGGAGGCAGTGACAGCCGAGGTCTCTGACACCCAACTGGCCTCTGGATTCGGCCTTCAGAGTAATGTTGGAGATGTAAAGACAGGCACAGGAATGTCAGAGTCTGTCAACAGATTGGAATGAAGGATGGAGGAGTCCGTCGATCTTCTGTCTGATATCAGGGTTCTGGCATGCGAGTGCATGCTGGATTTGTGCTTGGAACTGAACACCATCACTCTAGCCATGGGTGCGTTCCAGCAGTGGCTAGGTGAAAGGGAGATGAGGCACATCGACCTCCTTCCAGGTGCCCCTTCTCCTCAAGGAGTTGGAGAGATCTTCTGGAAGGAGGAGTGTCAACCAGACACCCCTGGGGCATCTTCAAGGACTCTGCTAGGGTGTCCCAGCTGCTCCAAATGCCTCCTGGCTGTAATCCTATCAACTGCACCTGGTCAGGCTGAGGAAGTCAGGAGACCCTTATTAGACTGGGGCCCTCCACGCCTCAGGCTTTGAGAGGACACCTGCCAAAGTCATCTCAGGTAACAGATCATAGCAGTCAGCAGGCTGCCTCTGCCTCTGCTGAGAATGTTGGAGCTATACCAAAACGTAGTGGTATCATAAGAAAAATTAAGAAGTTCTGAAAGCACAATGGTGGCATGAGTGTTCAATCATTGTATATACTTTACACCTTTGTAAATATATTTTGCCTCCCTCCCTCAAATTTTCAGGTACTGAATGTCTCTTCAATGTGATGCAATGTTCCACATTCCTTCAAGTGTAACAGATGCCCCCTATCTTCAAGTATCTCCCATCATGTCCCTCAGTTCCATGTTGTCTCACTCAATCTCATTTCAGCCAGCGGCCTTTAATTCCACATAGTAACATGAACAAAGGCAGTTCCAATGCGAACATGATGGTTGAACAATGCACGTGTAAGTCTTGCAACATAAGATCATAGAATGTGGCCTCATGAGTATAGTTCTTGGAAGGTTATTGATTATCTATAAAGTCTGCTCTGTGTATGTTATAGATATTTATCATGACCCACGTTGGAGTCATTCCAACAAAGTGCACTTTGCAATGGCCTGTCAGTTTTGGTTACAGTATAATTCATCGCTGAGAACCATAGCTTTTCATGTCTGCCTGCAGCGTTATCTCATTACCGTGTTTACAGCTGAACATTACTCTTTTATTATTTCCCACTCTCCACATGCATGATGCAGAACAATAGAAGTTGGCTCCACTTGGTGACACTTGGAATGAATGCCAGATGTCAATGAGCGTGTGATGTCAGAGGTGTGCGGCCAGCCTGATAATGCTGGCCCATTACCTATTGTGAGGATGTTGGTTTGCAGCTGAAGGGCTGCCTAGTGTGGCTTGACTGAATCCCTGTGTTAGGTCCCAGAGCATAATCAATATGGATTTCATTATGTGACTGCAATCAGTGTCTTAGGGTCCTCGGAAATATTGCATTTTGGGAGATTGAAAATGTGGAGGACTGTAATGGAATAAAAGCGATGCTCCTGCACCTCTCCTGAATGGTCTTCAGTATTTACAGGGATATTAAGTTATCATTAAATGCTGTGTCAATACTGACTGGGCCACACCTCTCCCAGATGCCAAGGCAATGCCGGATGTTAACTTGGGAGGCTTCTGATGAGTGCAGGGTCATGAATGCTTGTCAATGATCACATGATGGTCCTGCTGCAGCACTCTCTGTGCTTACAAAGGTAACCAAGTCGTGGGTTTGTGTCCATGCTGTAGCGTGTCAGATTACAGCATCCTGAGGAGCAATTGTTTCTGGGGCTCGGTATCAATATACAGCCTCACCATTAATCATGCATGAGAGCTGACATTTAGAGAGATGCTGCTGTCCGGATTTAGATCTGTCTTCAGATGGTCAAGGAATAGCCATTGATAGATGATTTGCCTCCTTGAGTTACCTTACTAGGCTCCTGATGTACTGCCGTGAGTGCATTGATGTTTGCAGGAGCATTTCTGCCATTTGAAAGCTGCCATGGCCACTGAAATTTTGGTGCCATGTTTGAAAGGACTGCACAATGTATACTTGCTTCTGAGTGAGTGCTGGTGGAGTGCTTATCCCATTACAGAATGGCCACATCTTCCCTATGGGTGCTTAGCCTTCCATGGATTAAACCCATCTTTAGGTTTGAATATGACTATTCCTTCTGAGGTTGATGACTTTCATTGAAATGTTGAAGATGACAAAGAAGGTCTTAATGTCTACCTTGCATCAAAGAGACAGGAGAACTGTACTCGTATCAACTTGTCTTCACCTGATTTCTCCTGGAACTTTGTTGTTATGAAAGTCTCACAGGCATGTATTCTGCATCGTGCCCGTGTACCTCCTCCATGTCTCCATGTGGCAATTTCCCCCTCTCTGCATCGCCACGTTGTGTTGGGTGCAGCAACTAATGATCGGTCGCCTGATCGGTCCAAACACCTGAAACGCACCTTTAACATGCCAAAAGTCTGCCCTAATAAGGAGCTTGTGGCAGAGTGTGCCGCAATGTATCTCTCCTCAGATGCACTATGTGGATGACGAATGGGCGATATTAGTCATGTCTTTTGGTTGGTGAGTGGGGTGGGGGGGGTGGTGGGGGGGGCTACCCCTTATCACTGAGGAGCCAACCCTGAATGCGTTGAGGCCCTCAAAGACGTGTGGCACCTGTGTGTGACTCAAGATGTAAGGGTCCTCGCACAAATATGCATTATCTGCTTTTGGTGATCACGGGCAGAATTTTGCCCTCTTTGGGCAGGCTCGGCGGGGGCGAGCAGGAGTGGCCGTGATCGGGCTGCGAACGTGATTTCACACCGGTGGGCCAACTGAGGCCCGCCGAGCGTGAACCCCGGCTGCAGAACATTCATGAAAGGATGGGCGGGGGTCTATCGGATGCTGGGTCCAATGGCAACCCGACGGCCGGTTCAAAGGCGGCACAGGCAGCCCCAGGAAGGCTGCCCGAAACTGAGTTGCCGCAAGGACATGGCTGCAAATGCAGATGTAGACACCAGGCTGGAGGTGAGGTCGGCTGGGCACTCAGCCCCCCACCATTTTCGGATGAGTGCCTCTCCGCCCTCCTGGGGGAGGTGGCTGCCAGGAGGGACACCCTTGTCCCCAGAGATGGGTGGAGGAGGTCACAGAGGTGAGAATTTTGGATGGTGCAAACACTCTTCTGTAGTCTCATCATTGATGGGGGCCTCCAGACTGGATTTGTCATTAATCATTGAAAGATGATGGTACCATGATGCAGATCTCCAATGTCTCAGCAGGGTGCCTGGCATGAACAGTGACAGTGTGATAACTTTAATTAATGACATGTCCTTGTTCTCTTAGATCTGCCACCAAGCAGCCAATCTCAAGACCTCCAGGAACTACACCTGACACTGGAGGACCACCAGGCTCCAGAAACACCTGTGTCACACCTGCTCTCTGAAGTAGGCACCAGTGCAGATACCAGCACCTCGGTGAGCATTAGGTTGGCAGCTAGTATCTCAGTGCACATTGGTGAGGGCATTTCACACTTGCTTGAGGTGCAGTTGGAGGCAGAGAGTGCCCAGGGCGCCAGCAGTTGGAAGACTACTGGAGACCAGGACAATGCACAGCTGAAGGCTGGTGATGGGCATCTGGAGTCGTCCATTAGGCGGCAGATGCTGGATGTCCAGCAGGGCGTGCAGGGGGCTCTAGCGGAGATCCATGAGGGAATGTGTGCCATAGTCTCCGTGATGGTGGAGCCCATGCGGAGTGTGAGCACTGTGTTGATCCTGATGGCCGAGTGCACTGCCTCCTCCATTGAGTGAGTGGCGACTCTCATGGAAAGGCTGCTCCAGAAACAGAATCAAGGGGTCCTGGATTTGCACCAAGACCTGCAAACCCTCACACAAGTAATAACCTCAGCTGGTCAATGTTTGTATGTGAGATGCATGAGGCACCCACAACCCCAGCTATGTGCCCGTCCATCAGTGGGGAGCAGGGAGGTCCACAGTGACCAGACGTTGGCGCATGAGCTGCCTGTCATCTCTGCGGGTTCCTTCAGGGCACTCTGAATGGTGGCAGCAGCTCCTCTGCCCCTCTGCCAGTGACTGTGGCATCTGATGAGGCTGCGGTGACTGGGGAGATGTCAGCCATGGCACTGGCCACTCCCTCCTAGTTTGGGCCAGCTCAGGCTTCACTGGCCAGAGGATGACCACCAAGATCATCCAGGCCAACAGGACACCAGAGTCAGCAGGCTGTCTCTCCGCCGGTGCCAGCGAGAGGGAAGCACATAGACGTAACACCTGTAAATGTAAGTTTAAAGCACCTTAAGCACAAAAGGGGCTGGTCACAGGTGGTATTTTGTTCCCCCATTTTTCTCCTTTTTTTAATGGTGTGACCATCAACACCTGATATTGTTCTGTTTGTAATCAGTGAGTGCCAATATTAAATTACATTTGCTTTTGAGATACTGGCTTGAGTATTCTTCATTTATTTTGTATGTGCAGGGTATGCCAGTAAGTAATGCTGGACGTGGGTGGCTCGAAGCTTTATTGCACAGGCACTGAGTGTATCTTGGGGGCAAAGGAAGGGGCATTTCTGAGATCCAGGATGGTGGCAGCAGCCCTGGCATGAGGTGATAGCGCTTATTTGGCAGCCTAGCTGAAGGAGCATTGGATCAAAGTGTCCTTGGTGTCCCTGCCTCCCTGGAGGTTATTGAGGTTTGGCTTCACACCCTCAGTATTCTCCTCACTGTGCTCCTCTTCAGGGTCACTACTGGACTCATCCTTTGTGGCCTGTGGAGCTGCGTCAAGATCCTCTTCCTCCAGTGGGTCCCCCCTTGCCAATGCCAGATTGTGGAGACTGCAACATGCATCCACTATCAGTGACACCTGCTCCGGAGGGTATTGTAGTGCACCCCCTGAATGGCCCAGGCATCAGAAGCGCATCTTGAGAAGACCTATGGTTCTCTCTATCACCGCCCTTATGGAGGTATGGCTCCTATTGTACCGCTGCTCTGCCTCTGTTTTTGGGTGGAGGACAGGCGTCATGAGCCACCTTTTCAAGGGATAGCCCTTGTCACCCAGCAGCCATCCATCCAGTTGGGTTGGAGCACTGAAGACCCTCAGCACCCGGGAGTGTCTGAGGATGTATGTGTCATGGAAGTTGCCAGGGTACCTTGCACAGACTTGCAGAATCTGCATCATGTTAACAAAGGCACCTGGCTGACCCGCTGGTGCCTTGATGGGCACATGTGTGCAGTCAATGGCACCCTGCATGCAGGGGAAACCAGCGATCGCTGCAAAGCCTCTGGCTTGCTCAGCCTGGCTGGCCTTGTCCGTATGGAAATAAAGGAAAGTCAGTACCTGCCTGAACAGAGCTTCTGTCACCAGCTTGACGGAACTGTGGACAGCTGATTGGGAGACTCCACAAACATCACCCACTGAGCCCTGGAAAGAGCCGGAGGCATAGAAGCTGAGGGCCACTGTGACCTTCAGAGCCACTGGCATGGGGTGTCCACCTATCAGTTGGAGCTGATCTCAGGCCCAATCATCTGACAAATGGAGATCACAGTCTCCCTGGAGAGGCGGAGCCTCCTTTGGCATTGCACCTCAGACATATTGAGGTAGCTGCATCGCTGCCTGTAAACCCTGGCAGCAGGATAGTGGTGTCTTCTGCAGCCCCTTCTACCTTGGACTACCTGCTGGCCCTGCGCCCTTTGTGCCTGCGCCTCTCCTTCCACAGGTCCCTCCCCTGGAGGCTGCATTGGGACATGTGGTCTCCTCTCCCTTATGGCCCTCTCTTCTTCCTCAGAGGAGAAGCGGAGACCACACTCCCCATCATCAGGGTAACAGAAGGCTGTCTGTTACCTGGAAGGATCCACACAGTCCGAATCCTCAGGGGGCCTTGGGGACACCAGTGAGTCCTGAAATGGAGCCTGGGAAAGCTAAGGGTGAAACCCTGAACAGAGACGAAGCTGCCAAGTTACGATAAACCACCAGCAGCAAATTTTCGCCAAAACTCCTCACTACTCACATTGACAATGCTGCTGAGCCTTTTTATCCTGCCCGTGGATGAGCTTTTGTAAATTGTGGGCTGCCCACCTGCCCGTTTTGTCCATGCGATGAGCAAAAATTCGCATGGGCAATGTTAAATTGGGTCAACTGGGTTCTTAAGGGCCTTAGCTGGCCTCTTAATTAATGGTGGGTGTGGCTCCGATTCCCGGATGCGCCGGGTGTCTGAAATATTGTGCAAATGAGTGTTGATGTCGGGACGCTCACCCGATGTCATCGCGCGTCATCTTATGCTCGTTTGGGGTTGGGCACATGCCCATCTGATGAACAGAAAATTCTGCCCCACAGAGCAGCAGCACGTTTAGAGAGTGGAATCCTTTTCTATTGATAAATCTTACTGGCTGCTGCCAGGCAGCTCTTAAGGCTACATGAGTGCAGTTGATGACACCCTGCGCTTGTGGGAAGCCAGGGATCGCAGCAAACCCCTCAGCTCTGGCAGCCTGGCTCATTTCATCCATGGTGAACTTAATGTAATTGTCTGCTTTATTGAAATGAACATTGCTCACCTCCCTCATGCATTTAAGAGTGGGTGATTGTGGGATTCTGCAGAGGTCCCAGTGGAGCCCTGGAAATGACCCGCTGGCAAAAAAGTTGAGTGCAGCAGTTACCTTCAGAGTGACCAGCATTGGATGACCTCCCAGCACTTGCGGCATGAGATCCTCACAGAGAATGTGGCAAATATGAGCCACCACATCCCTGGACAAGTGAAGGCATCCATGGCACGCTCATCTCCATGTATGATTGGCATTTTCTGTAGACTCTTGTTCGCACCAAATGTCTCCATGGATTTGGTCCATCCCTGTAAGCAGCTGGGTCTTCCTCAGGTCCCACTGGCTCTTGTTCCCCAGGAACAGCAGTCTTTCATGAACTGTGCCAAATGGTGATGGGCCATTTGTCTCCTCACTTGCATCAAACCTACCAAGAAGGCAGCAGTGCCTACATTCTGCATTCCTTCTTGTATCTGTGGCTGAACAGATTAGAGGCATGAACGCACCTTACCCGAGAGGGCTCTGCCTTCATTGCCAAGCCAGGAAGCCAGTGCAAAGCACTAGGTCTGCCCTCATTCCAGGCATTCCCAGGCCAACCTTGCAGCTTTTTGCATTTGTTCACAGAATGTGAGCATTGCTAGCTAGGCCCATCCCGAATTGCCCTTGTTTTAGAGCCAAGCAAACAGCCATACCAGGTAAGAACAGCAGATTTCTTTCGCCTAAATGGGCATTAGTCAACCAGATGGGTTTTTACAACATTCAACAATGGTCAACATTAGACCTTTAATTCCAGGCTTTTATTGAATTCAAGTTCCACCATCTGTTGTGGTAGGATTCGAACCTGGGTTCCCAGAACATTACCCTGGATCACCAATCCAGTGACAATGTCACTTTGCCACTACCTCCCCACTAAATCACTGCCTGAATATCCACAGGTGGCTGAGCATCCCCCTCCGAAATGACTGCGCATTGACAAAGAGCCTCTTGATAAGGGTGTGCGCACCCATGCGCTGTAATCCTCAATTAGCCTATTGTCACCTTGCTTCCATTAGCCTAGCCACTGGTCTCACTTTATGTTAATGTCATGACTGTAAGCGTGTGCTCTGTAAGCCATGACTATTAAATTGAGAATATTGAGGCTTGTTGTGCACGTGTACCTTGTGTCCAGCAGATGTGGCCCTTAATTGTTTGAACTTCCTTCTCTTTTTTGTCAGGGACAGGTGCACCATCAGAACAACTGAAATGCAGCCCCAAACCTTAATGGATTGCCTCATGAATGTGCACCTTGAGTGAAGGTGTTATACTCCTTCATGGGCATTTGACACACGGAAACAGTACACAGCTACGCCTTATTTTCCATGTCTTGAGCACATAATTGTTTGGGTGCCCCTTCAATCCACAACTGTAGTTGAGAACGCCTTGCGATCCCTCCCCTATCATTATTTTCACACTTGGTTTTTCAACTGCTCCATTCCTGTGTAAAGGCAAAGGTGGGTGCTGCTAGCTTTCGTGAGTGCCACCAACCTGTCACCCACCAACTTCCTCCCATCCTCCACCATAGCTGCCACCTCCTAATTTCCATCCCTCCTGTAACTATTCAGCCTTCTCCTGTTACCCTTGACCCTGTTGTTGTGCACATGGATATCTCTGTTCTCCCCACTGTTGCCCTCAATGCTGATGTCCCCATGTCATTCATTGATCTCGCCCTTCCCTTTCACGAGGCCATCTACACCATCATTTTCAGACATCCACCCCACGAGACCATACAATACCCCGCCATGACTCTGAATTTGCCGACCTAACGGATATAGATGCCTCTTATCAATGTGACCGTGCCCTCCGCTTCCTAGTACTATGACTCCAACCCACAGGACCAAATGCCTTAATTCACTGACCACACCCTACACACCATTCTGTACATGACTGTCACTGCCCAAAGAGATGTTCCCCCGCCCAAGACTGGGACCATGACATGTGTGTCATGCAGAACCCTCTGACATGGTCCACACAGCCCCAGCACAATCTTCTCTATCTTCCTGCGACAGCCTCAGCCCCAGGACTCTTCTTCAAAGTCTTATAGCAATCCATTTTCCATTACTCTTCATCCATAAGAAACCTGGGAGCCACAGGTACACTTTTGTGTGGGATAAAGAAAAACAACATTGTGGAGCAGCAAGCAAAATAAGTTAAAGACCTGCAAACACCTTTCAAAGCTAAAAAGCTCACATCTACTTCAAGGAAAAATTTGGCTCAGGCTTGAGACAGTTTTATCTGAGAGCAGATGATGAACCCTTCAAATTTTGTTCCATATAGCTGCCTGCCCACTTGTACCACCTAGGGTTGATGGATGAGAGTGGGATCTGGTGGTGGTAAAGTGATGGGGGCAGAAAATGGTGAAAGGGTCCAAATGATGTTACTTGTTTGCAATTACTAGGCTTTTGCCTTAGAAAGGAAGGATGAAAATCAGACTGCACATAAATGCAGCAAGAAAGTGGCTTAAACGTGAGCTTCCACCTAACACATTTTGGGCAGTTACCAAGATGGAAATCATCTCCAATGCTTTTAGCAGGACAGAAAAAGAAGAGAAATTTAAATCTGGTCCAGCTGATTCTAGTATCTTTCATATTGCATAAATCCAAATTAATAAGTTGTTACCTTTGCTTGGAATCTTTGAGGAAGCCCTTACAGAGGAAGACTGTAAAGATACTCAGCAGAGAGCCATGCCATCAATTAGTCTTTAAACTAGTTACACAAAATTCAAAGTAACTTCAACATTTGTTTTGCTGTCTATATTTGTACAAAGTCTTTTGCACATCTTTATTTCAACGTACGTAGTGATTTAATCAAAGGACTGACCGGGAGGAGTTACTGAGCTGGGTAATGTGAGAAGATGAATTAATACACAGCGTTGAAATAAGAAGTTTGTTTGTGTGGTGGGGCAGTCTCACATGTACTACAAGCTTACTTTGTTCTTGAATAGTTCAACACCTCCAGGCCACAAGTAACTCAGGATGTTCTTGATGGTACCCAAAACACTTTAACCAAACATGCACGCTTTGGGTGGAATTTTCTGTGGCTGTTGGGGTTGGCTGTCATGGTGGCGTGAGTGGACAATATGGCAAGAAGGCCAAAAATTGGTTTCATGCCATTGTGAAACGAGTTTGCAATCATCCGCTCGGCCTGTCAATAGTGGGCCTCATTTCCCACTTCTGCATATCAGGAACTTCATTTTAATGCATCTACATATCATTGTAAGCCCTGTTTGCTGGAATCATCCCCCCACATCAAATTTACCACCCATATAGGCGGGAAAACACGCCGGTGCAGAATACATCTTGACAAGTGTGACGTACAGAAGTCGGGACTTACCGTCAGGCCCTTGTTCACACCACAGACATCCGAGGAGCTGAAGATGCTGGACCCCTACAGCAACTGGACCCTGGAGGAACATGCATCACATGCTGCACGGATTCTCATGGATATGGCTCAGTCGCAAAGCAGCTCACGAAAGGTGGAAGGCCACCGTTGGGAATCTGCTTTGGGACATCACTAGCCAAAGTCCGCTATGGATAATCATTGAGGGGGCGGGGAGGAAGGTGTAGTAGGTTTGACTGGGAGAGGAAGGTGTGCCGGGGGCAGGGGGGGGAAGGTGAGGTTCGGAGGGGCAGAACGATGGAGTCAGGGGTAGGGTGAGGGTCAGAGCGGGGGAATGATGGTGTCAAAGGCTGAAGTTGGGGGGGTGGGGAGGATGGTGTAATGGCAAAGAATATGGCAACTGCAGGGGTAGGTGGAAGGGGGAAAGAAGGTGTAAGAGAAGGAGGTCGGCGTGGGCAAGGACTTTGGGTGGGGGAAGGAGTCCAGAGGGGGGAAGGAGTAAGGGTGGAGGAGGGAGTAAGGGTGGAGGAAGGGGTAAGTGGGGGTGTCCAGGTGAACGTGCAAGGGGGAGGTCTGTGGAGTTGATGACTGCCCCTTTGGGAGCAAAATGAGGATGGGCATGGTAGGAGGGAATGGTGAGAATGAGAGAAGACAGAGTGAGTCGGTATGGTGGGAGGGTAAGGTTGCGATGGTAGCGCTAGAAGGGACGGCGAGGGTACTTGGTGAGGACTCGGAGGCAGACTTGGACCCTAGGGCTGAGAAGGAGGAGGTCAATGTGGATGGGGATGGGATTTTCAGGAAGGAAGGGAATATACACATTTACCTGGACATCCCAGAGAGAAAAGGGTTCTGTCTGCCAGGTGACGGTGTGGAGGTGAAAGGTGATGCCAGGGGGTTCGACAGTGATGGGGGGAAGGACATGGGTGCCTGGGGGAGGGGAAAGGTTGGGGGAAGCTGATGATGAACTTTACCAGTACCATGCTTCTAAAATCGATAGTGAGCGGAGCCTTGTGTTGGGTGGGAACAAGTGTTGTATGGGAGTGTGCTCAGTGGGTAGGGGTAGACGCAGATCAGCTCAGATGGACAACTTGAAGAGAATCCCAGCAGGCAGCATTGAAAAACCTCAGAACACTGAGATGAGTGTGATGGAGGAAGGGTCTGTGTGCGTGGGAAAGTGCTTGGACGAGGCTCTGAAAGGCCCTGCCACACACACACTTCTCCCTCCAGAATCTCTCAGGGCCGGTTGCATGCAACTGAACTGTTAGTTGGGGGGTGGGGTGGATGTAGGGGGAACACTCGCAAAGCCTGTAAATGAAGCTGAAACACACATTATTCAGTGAAAGTGAATATATTTTCAGATTATAAAGTGACAAAATATGTTCACCCGTGCAACCACTTGTGATCAGAATTTCTTAACTTTTCTAGGCCTAACACTTCTAGGTGCTGCCCTGACATCCGCAGCAGGGGTGGAGACAGCCTGTGCAATGGTTGGCCATGTTGCCTCTGATGACTTTAGTATGTGTCCTCTGGAGACCCTAGGCTTTGAGTGCCCCAACTCGCTTTGGCTGTCCTCCTCTGGGCCAGCTTCTCCCTCTGCAGTGACAGAGGATGAGATTGAGGCTGTTACAGGCAAAGGGGACTCGGTAGGAGAAAACAGGATCTGAGATTCCTGAATGGATGACCCAGGGTGTCCAGCTGCCGCTGCTCCTCCCTTCGGGTACACGAGGGCCCCAGGCTGACTCCTTCAGGGAATGGAGCACCCGGAGGAGTGTCGAGGTGCACTATTTCCCTTTCGCATTGTAACTGCAGGAACTCACCCATGGCTACCGCAATGGAGTGCAAGTCTGCGCTGATCTCCGTGTTCTGCTGGATCAGGGTCTCCATGGCGTCCACCATCCTTCCCATGGAGATCTCCATTTGCACACATGTGGGCATCATTTCATCAGAGAGCAGGTGGACGCACTGCTCCGACCATGTGTCACTCTGTTGAAGGCTTTGAACAGCTCTGCGTGATGTTCCCCCGCCTTCTGCTGACTCTCCAGGATGAGTTGGAAGGCAAAATCCAGAGGCTCTTCATCTGACTCGGACCTCACGGATGCCTCTTCCCCAGAGGTCCTCCAAGTGCTGGGGAGCAAGGCTGAACCTGCCTCCTCCTAATCCATGCATGTGTTCATGCGGTGACCACCAGATTGTGAACCCGAGCGTGCTCTAGATCTAGGTCCCACCGTGGTGTGTGTCTCTGTGCTGGTGGAGGGCGTAGTAAGCACTGTGATGGGTCTTCCAGGCTGCTTATTTCCTGTTCTTCCATGGAGGAGGTGTTCTCTTGGCTGGAGGTGAGTACCTCGAAGGAGCTGAGGGACTGACTGGCTGAGGGTATTGGTCACTTGGCAGAGCTCCCTGTGAACCAAAGTAGAGATAATTAGTGCATGGCAGCAGAGTCAGAAACAGGAGAGAGAGCACTCACAGTTTCATTGAGAGAGGGGTGATGTGGTGCAGGATCCTCACGTGGATGTTAGCTGCTGCCTCACTGTTGCCACAAGCAGGGTCCATATCCTCACCAGTCAGTGTGATGGCATGGTCCTCAAAGTGAGTGAGGGGCCTAATGTGGGCCACTCCACCCCTGGTCTTGGACCTCTCCCTGCTGCTGTGAGCCAGCTTCTCCTGCATGAAGACAGATGGTGAGAGTGTGAGCAGGACACATGGCACATGACACATGTTAATTGTTTGTGTGGTGAGCGGAGCCATGGATGGGATGAGGATGAGCCTGCTGGAGATATGTGGGTGTGTGTGAGAGATAGTGGTGTTGTCCCTTGGCTTGTGAGATCCCTGTTGATGTGTGATGGTTTTGTGAGTGTGTGAGTTGAGAGTGATGAGAAGAGTGACTTACCGTAACAGAAAGGAGGAGACTATTCATGCTCTTTTGGCAGTGGATGGCTGTCCTCTTTTGCAGGGCATTGGCGCTGATCACCATTGCCACCGCCTCTCATGCTGGATTGGTGACTTTGCTTGCTGACCTTCATCCAGAGCGGGGATAGAGGTCTTTGCAGTGGGCCTCCACTGTGTCCAGTGGGCCCTTGGGGGAGGCATTGCTAAATCCAAGGGCAGCATGTTTCCTCCCTTTGGCAGCCATCAGTTCCCAGCAGCTTCCTATCCTTTGAAGAATGCTAGATCTTTGCAGGGGCAGCCTTTAAATTGGCGTCTGGTTTATTGAGGTGGTGGTGGGGCAGGCTAATGAGAGGGTGCTCCGCCAGCAATCCAGCGTGTTTCCTGGGAATGCATGATTAATGAGCAGGATTGGGACGCTTTGGCGTGAAAAGCCGCCATTGCAGCCAAGGAGTAAAACCTCCTTTCTCCAGCCTGCTGCTGCACTTAGTGGAAATCTGGGATGATTGTTCCCTTTAGGAGGAGCACAGTTATAAACTCAGGGATGATTCAACATTGTTAGATTTTTGTTAGGTAAGGATTATGGGGGAGGCAAATAGGAAAGTGAAGCTGAGACCACAACTAGATCAGTCATGATCTTATTGAAAAGTGGAGCAGGCTCAAAGGGCTAAATGGTCTACTCCTGCTCCTATGTTCCTATGGACATTACGCTGGTGTATTAAGTTGTGCTGTTCTGAACTAGGATGAAGCTCGTGGCTGGGCAGTGTTGTGGCATCTTTATCCTGTAAATAACCCTATGCTATGAAGCATGCTTGATATTAATTCAGATGCAAAAAGTGTCTTCCCAACATTAAGATCACTGTCTTTGATGAACACAAAATCATTTGCCTGGCACTCTGCACCAAATGAAATGGAAAATGCAATGGGATCACAAAGGACTGCTTTAAAAACACTTTGCTGGCCTAACTTATTGCATTACTAGAATATCTGGTGCTACAACTATACTTATTAATTGAAGTTAAGCACTTGGAGCTGGATTTCATTTTGTTAATATGGAAAGAGAATGAGGTGTTTAACCATTTTTAATGTTTACATTTATTTTCAGCCACTCAAAACTGGCGCAAATCCATTGCGCTTGGGTGGAAGGAGAACTGGCTTTTTTAAGTAGAAATGAATAACTCATTACTGGCATGCTTGTTTCTTGGAATGTGTAATTCTTAAGAGTTTCATTAGTCTCAATTAAAGTGTATTGGCCAATCATGATGCTCCTGCCATAAACTGCTAATGCTTTTCAAGCATCTAACAAACCACTTAACTGACAAGTGGAAAAATTCATCCAACCAACCAAATTGTAGTAGGAAATTACTGGTCTATAACCAATAAAACCCCCTATTTATGCACAAGGTACTTCATGTATTCAAAAGCAGTCCTCTCTTTCTTACTTATGAACAATACAATTCTAGAGATTTGAAACTAGTTGGATATTTGAGTTGCAGCTGAATGCCAACAGAAGACCCAATTGGAATCATCAACATGACCAGAGATGGTGGCAGTTAGGGATATGATCCAACCCAATCTGAATCCCTACGTGACATTACCTGATTTAGTGTAGCAAGTTTTGTTTTGCTATTTATGAACCAAGAAGAGAACAACTAGACCTGAATCTTGAACTGAACTGTATGTAAGACCAAAGGTTCTAGCTCAACATGTAGAAGGTGTAATATGATTGAAAGCCTTGAGAGCTAAGAAGCCTGCAGTATTACTGGCATCAAGGCTTCTGTTGCTGCTGAAGATTGTTGTTTGTTGGGGTGGGGTGAAGGTGATGTTTTAAAATGAACTTGGAGAACTTATTTCCTTGTTTCCTGGTTTCTATGGAATGTTCCAGAGACCCCTGAGGCAGGACCTTGTCACAAGCCTCGTCGTGTCTTTTTGGAGAACCACTCTGGTTATCCCATCTGTGCAAAGAGAGGAAAGTGAGGTAAGGTGCTTCGAGCACCATCACCCTGCTCCTGACATCAATTTTGGATCTTTTACAAAGTGGCAATCACTGTCAGATTGCTGCTCCAACTGTATGTTTCTACACCCTGATGCAGCTCCACAATTCCTTCTGTGCCCAGTTTGTCCAGAACTGTGGGGCATACAATCCATCAGAGAACTCCATCACAGCAGAGTAGCATTGGGGAGAAGAGTGGCACTAGCTGCCATAAAGTAAGTTTAAATGTCTAGCATAAATGTTAGTGAATGAATTATTGAATGAGTGGGGTTGGTAGGGTAGGTGGGTTGGGAGTAGTTGGGTTGGGTCAAGAGGGGTAGTCAGGTCAAGTTGGGGGTATAGTTAAGTGGTGGGGGGTAGTCAGGTCTGATTGGGAGGGTCGTTGGGTCAGGGGATGGGTAGTTGGGTGGTTGGAGTAGTTGGGGGGGGGTCAGTGGGTATTGGGGGAATTGGTGGGGTGTTGGGGGTTAGTCTTGGGGTCAAGGGGGGCAGTGGGGGGGAGGGGTGGTGTTCAGTGTGAGTGATTTGGGTGTCAGTTCTGTAGTTACCCCAGAGTTAGGCTAGGATTTTTCTGTCTAACATTTCCTAGGTAACTATTCAGCTAAGTCCCATGGGGAAACCTCAAGAGTTGGAAACATTTGCAGAGGGTCTCCAGGAGGAGGGGAATTGCCCATTCCTGGGAAGACAGTGCATCAAGCCTTCCATGGGGTCCCAATGTGCATCGATGTTCACACTCCTGGTCTCCAACAATCTGCAGAGTGGATACTCCAGGCTAATGTCTACACTGTGTGTGTCTACTCCAAGTACATGCTCAGTGATGTTATTTAGAGGAAGTCCAGGAGATTATAAAGCAGCATTGTAGCAGACAGTGATCTGATGCTAAGGGTGTCTAATGCATTTCTTCTTCACTATGCCTCAGAACTGAATGTTCCCCAGATAAACAGATGATGAAAATCTGCTACAAGGTTTTTAATCACCAGAGTTTGAAGCCTGAAGCTATAGGTTTGAAACTTTTCTGCACCAGAGACTTACCAAAACAAGATCAATCAGTAAGTGTGAGTACCAGTGGAGAAATATTTAACAGCAATAAAACTCAATATCACTGTTACCAAATGTGTTGCCCAGAGATTTATTTTTTCATAATATTGCAGAGTTATTCATTCTAGTTGTAGTTCGAAGGTAACGACTCAGAATGATTAAAATAAAGAAAGACTTGCATTTATATAGTACCTTTCATGGCTTCAGAACATCCCAAAGTACTTCACAGCTAAAGTTCTTTTGAAGTATAGTCATTGTTAATGCGGGAAACATGGCACCCAGTTTGTACTGTTATGCACAGGAGAGAAGCAGGCAAACTGTACTTCCTTCCTCTCACCAACTGTCTAGAAACAGAAGGTATTTTGAATTATTTTTAAATTATGCTGTGGCGTGTTGTCCCAAACCCTCAGTTTGTGTGATTCAATTTATTAATAACTCGCAGCAAACTCTGGTTGTGATCAACTACAAAGGTTAGTTTATTTCATGTTCAAAATCTGGAGGAGGAGTGTTTGCATTTCGCCACTCCACTGCACATACCCACAGTAAGAGGGGATAGACAAAGGTTTTACAACTATGGATAGTAACAGTACAAAAACCGCAGAAATGAAAATTAATTCATGTGATTTTCAGAGTCCAATGAGAAGTTCTTTCACGTAGGATCTTGAGTTCAGCTGGCTGAAGACCAGGTTTTTAAGACTTCTGGTTCCAGTCAATCTTGATACTGCAAGATAAGGCTGGTACACAGAGACTGGGTCAGTTTTGCAGACAATGGTAGGATATCTTCCAGCAGAGAGCGGTTTTGAGAAACAGCCTGTTGTTCAGCTGGAGTTCTGCTTGGTGGTTCCCTGGTTGGATGTTAAACAGCAGGACTGCCCATGAGGCCAAAGATGTAATATTAAAACTGTCCAAAAAACCAAAGGCTTGGGTCATGTGACATTGCCCATTAATGGTCAATTTCAGCTTATCTGTCAATTTCTGTGCTTCTGGCCAGAATTCCATTGTTTCCCCCTTTTTGAGAGAGATAAGGGTAGCTATTAGCATCTCTTCGGGTATACTGAGTTTCAATCTCTCTCTCTTTTGTGATAGTTCAGTTTGGGGAGCCAGTTCATCTGCACTTCTTCTGCTTTTGTTGATGATAAGGGGATACAATGATGTGTGAGATTCGACAGGTTGAGAGAGGAATTATTTTGTTCTTGTAGTGGTTCCAGAACAAAGGGCCAATCCTGTGGTCATGTGACTTGCAGCAGCCATTTTTTTGGTTCAGCAGAAAGTCCATTTAAAAAAAAATGGCAAAAGGATAAATTTCTGGATTTCTTTTTATGTCATAGGGACACAACAGCGCACAACAAGCTCTCTCAAAACAACAATGAAATATTCTGTATTTTAGTGATGGTTGAAGGTTAAATTGAGCAGAATAGCAGAGAGAACACCCCTGCTCTTCTTTGGATCTCTTACAACCAACTGAGAGGGGCAGACAAGGTCTCAGTTCATGTCTCATCCTGAATGAGTCCTCTGACAATGTAACGCTCCCTCAGTGCTCTGCTGGAGTGTAAGCCTTGATTATGTCCTGAAGTCTGGAACTGGACTTGAACCCATAGCCTTATGATTCAGAGATGAAAGTGCTACTAACTCATCCACACCCTAGCAGTTGTAGTATCTACCTACACATCAGTCTCTCAAAGCCTGGAGAAGGCGTCAAATGGAATGTCAAATAATTTGGGGAGGTGTTATGTCCTGACTTCCTCAGAAAATAAATCTATGCCTTTAGTCCCTGAATTCCCCTTTCAGAAATGTTTTAATCAACCACTGCTTATTGGCTTATTTTACAGTAGATTAAATATCCATTAATCTACTAACTAGCTTAATCAACACTTTTTTTAAAAAAACAATTCTTTTGCTTTGCTTTTCTTCCCTGCTTCCACAGTGAGTCCTGTCTCATTTTTGACCAACAGAGTGAACCTTGACTTAAAAGTTGCCCCCTATATTAGGCTCAATAATAATCAGATTTTTTAACTTGGCTGTAATAGTGAACAAGTTCTTCATTAAAGACCATAATTAGCAGAAGTTGGTTCCTTTTTATGAACTTTGGTAATGTTCAGAAATCCATTTTTGGAGTTATCAGAGGAGCATGTTGTATATTGGTCAATATTCCTGCCTAAGTTCCACACTTTTGTTTACATCTTTTCAGCTTAAATTAGTAGAGGATTTAATGCTCGTATATTCTGCGAAGTAGCTTTCATCTCGACAATCTGTGCTGGATTCAAATTCAGTTCTCCCAACCTCCAGGGAAAACAACATCACATTTTTCTGCCCTAACCCTTTCTGCTCAGACTTCAATCTGAAGGTAACAAATTTAATGAGCAAATTATTTCATGCCATTTAAAATTGCACGTAGAATAATAGAATTCAAATATTCAACTTGAGGTGTTGGTGGAGAGTGAGGGCCTTGGTGACCGGACCTTATGAGTAGGTGGGGAGGGGTGTTCAATGTTAAAGGGGTGCTATTGATGGAGGCGCACCCTCCTTTCCTTCCTGAGGCTTGAGTCTAGTTTATTTTCAGACATCTACCACCAACCCCCTTCGCCCCCCAACGCCCCCCCCCCCCCCCCCCCCCACCCAACCCTTCACCATCGCACCCCCCAACACCCCTGCCTCCTGCCAGTTTGAAAATCGAGGCTGGCGAGAAATGGCCCTTAACCGGTCGATAGTTGGCCACTTAAGGGCCTCACTTGGGGCAAGGGCAGGCAGGCTGGCCTAGGGCTCACCTGTCCCAGCATAAAATTGCGGAGAGCTCAGGGTGGGCGGGAGCCCAGTGGGAAGCTCATCAGACAAATTTTACGCTGGCTCCCAACCTACAAACCTGCCTGCGGGGGAATGTAAAATTCTGCCCAATGAGCAGGGGACTCAGAATTGCTTAAGAAAGGGGTTCTGAATTTAACTTACATACATTCCATTTTCACTCTATATTAAGCCTTCCTTATCTTAATGTCTGTTTCCAACAGTTGGTTTTTGAGTATGAATAATTGTAGAGCAGGTTTTAAAAACATTCTAATGATGACCATGAAACCATAAGTCCAATGACATATGGCAAAACAGACCCAGCTGAGGTGGTGGCACAGTGGTATACAATTGGGAGGGAGTTGTCCTGGGATTCCTCAACATTGAGTCCAGACCCCATGAAGTCTCAAGGCATCAGGTAAAATATGGGCAATGTAGTCTCCTGCTGATTACCACCTACTGCCATCACCCACCCTACTCCCCTCTCAGCTGATGAATCAGTACTCCTCCACATTGAACACCACTTGGTGGAAGCACTGAGAGTGGCAAGGGCACAGAATGTACTCTGGGTAGGAGACTTCAATATCCATTATCAAGAGTGATTTGTTAGCATCACTACTGGCCGAACTGGCTAAGTTCCAAAGGACATAACTGCTAGACTGGGTCTGCGGCAGGTGGTGAGACAACCAACACGAGGGAAATTCATACTTGACCTCATCCTGACCAATCTGCCTGTTGCAGATGCATCTGTCCATGACAGCATTGGTAGGAGTGATCACTGCACAGTCCTTGTGGACACAAAGTCCCAGTTTGACATCGAGGATACCTTCCATCGTGTTGTGTGGCACTACCACCGTGCTAAATAGGATAGATCTCGAGCAGATCGAGGACCTCAAGATTGGGCATCCTGAGGCCCTATGGACCATCAGCAGCAGCAGAATTATACTCGACCACAATTGGTAACCTCATGGCCTGGCATATCCCCAATCTACCATTACTATCAAGCCAGCTGATCAATCCTGGTTCAATGAAGAGTACAGGCGGGCATGCCAGGAGCAGCACCAGGCATACCTAAAAATGAGGTGTCAACCTGGTGACACTACAACTCAGGACTACTTCCGTGCCAAGCAGCGTAAGCAGCATGCGATAGACAAAGCTAAATGACCCCACAGCCAACAGATCAGATCTAAGCTTTGTAGTCCTGCTACACCCAGTTGTGAATGGTGGTGGACAATTAAACAACTCACTGGAGGAGGAGCAGACTCCACAAATACCCCCATCTTCAATAATGGTAGAGTCCAACACATCGTTGCAAAATATAAGGCTGAAGCATTTGCTACAATCTTCAGCCAGAAGTGCTGAGTGGATGATCCATCTCGGCCTCCTCTGGAGGTCCTCAGCATACCTAACTGGTATACTTTGCACTTGCTTGGATGGGTGCAGCTGCAACAACACTCAAGAAGCTTGACACCATCCAAGTCAAAGCAGCCTGCTTGATTGGCACCCCACCCACAAACATTCACTCCCTCTACCACCGATGAACAGCGGCAACAGTATATACCAATTGTTAGGAAACAGGGACAGTTTAAATAAGTTACATTGGTATTTGTGGGTATTAGGAATGAGTTTTAGCTTTAACGTTTAAGTTTGATTTGTATTTCTGTATCTGTGTGTTAAGAAAGGTCAAATGGAGTTTTAGTTTCACTTCAAAAAGGTGCTTGCGTTTCTAATGAGAGCTTACAACTTAAGTTAAACAGACACAAGGGTAGAAGAATTGGGCTGTTGCCTAGCAACAGGGGCCCAGAGAGGCAGGTCCTCTCACAGACACACATACAAAAACTAGAAACAGCAGTTTGTTTTGGAAGCTGTTGGAGTTCAGCTGGTTTTAACAGCCATGCAGAAGCAGCCAAGAAGATAGCCAGTCCCAAGCTAAGGAAAAGACCCAAAAATCCAGGGGTGTGGAACAAGTGAAAGTCCCAAACAGACCTTTTAGTTAAAAGAAGAACAGGAATATGGAAAAGGCCCTGTTAAGTGAAGTTAAGAGTGAGGGGCAGAAAGAAAGGCTCCAAGCTTCAGATTTAAAGAGCCAAAAGCAGCAGAAAGTAGATTTAAAGTGTGAACTGCTTTCAAGAGGCAAGAAGGTGCGAAGAGACAACTGAAGGTCTATAACTCCTTGCTATGGACATATAAAGCAGTAGTGTACTGTTGACGGCTGAGTTGGTGAGAGAGAGTGCATAGAAGATAGCTTGAATGCATGTAGTGACCAAGGGAAGAGGAATGTCAGAAGGAGAGTTCAAAACCCTGGAGGTGAAACCTTGCAGAAGTGATCTGAGAGAAAGTGTTGGTCTGAGAGAAGATTCCAAGGTGAGTTCCTGGAGAGTGGAAATTGGAAACCCTTGTGTGAAAGGTGGAGTGCAGTAAGACCAGTTGGCTCATGGTGTGATAAGCATCTGGGGGAAGGTGATGAGAGATCCATGGCATCTGTTTGAGGTGACAACTGTCACTTGGTTTCAGAGTGTGATGTGTCTGACCAGAGGTTGCCAATTGATTTTCATGGACTTATTATGAACATTAAAGTATAAGATAGCTTTTGTAAATTGTGTTATCCTTACAAATCTGTATGTATCTGTAAAGTTACAGTTGTGGGTGAAGGAGTATTGTAATATAGTTCATCTTTTCTTGTTTGATAAATGCTTTATTCTTTTGTTAAAAGTTCATCAGCTGACCCCTGTGACTCTCTTCAGTAGCTACTCTCCACATTTCTAAACAAACAAATAAAAGTTAGGATACATCAAACTGAGTTCCACCCCGGGACCAAGCTTGTCCAGTGGTAATCTCAACTGGGATAATAACACATCTACAAGATGCACTGCAGGAATGTACCAAGGCCCCTTAGACATCACCTTCCAAACCCTCTAGAAGGACCAGGGCAGCAGACACATGGGAACATCACCACCTGGAAGTTCCCTTCTAAGCCATACAACATCCTGACTTGGAAATATATCGCCGTTCCTTCACTGTTATTGGATCTAAATCCTGGAACTCCCTTCCCTTACAGCAGTGTGGGTGTACCTACACCACATGGACTGCAGTGGGTCAAGAAGGCAGCTCACCACCAAGTTCACAAGGGCAACTAGGGATGGGCAATAAATGCTGGCCAAGCCAGCGATGCCCACATTCCATGACCAAATGTAAAATATAAATCTCAAATTATTGTAGTGGTAATCAACATCAACATTTTGATCATTTTGAGTTTTTAATCCCATTTTCACCATTTTCTGTGCAGTAAACAATGAACACAATTTTCACTCATCCAAAACGTAACACATGATAAAATTCTGATATATCATTACTTTCCCCATATTTTGCATCTTTTAATGACTGCTAGCAAACCAACATATCAGCAGTTTCTTACATGCTTCCGAATAACTTCTCCACAGCTTCTTTATGACTCAGAAAGGAACATTCACAAATAGGTATAATATCAGCCATGTGGCCTATTGAAAACTTAGTAACCTCATTCACATGGAACCTGTGTCGGGGTAGCATATTATAAACTTATGCAAGTTAAGATATTATTATGCAGTTTGTCAGAACAGTTAAGGTGAGCTCTTGTGTACAGATACAATTGGAGCAGAGGGCAAGCACGATTGATGACGTCTTTCAGGTGGATGCTCTACTAAGACCTGGTGCTGAAAATTAAAACCAGTGGAAGTTTTCAAGTAGCAACTGACAAAATAAAACTCTAACGACGGGAGCCTGACTGGAACTCAAATGAAATGAAAATTATTTGAATTAACTTAGATCAAAGTTTATTTTTACTGGTCCTTGGTTTAATGTCCACTGGAAAGAAATCATGCAAAATGGACTTTGAAGTTTCCTTTGAGTTGTCAAGTTATAGCTTGAGGGTGCTGCCATGGGGGCACAGTTCCATTTCAGTGAGTCATTGCTATGCTCATTTTGACAGCATTAATGCTCGGGATACTCATGAATGAGTTTGTAAAAACAAGACAAATTCTTACAAAGGTTTAATTAGCTATTATGAATGCTATTGAGACACCATTACATGTGATGTAATTGTGCACTATTAAATTCAGTTAAACAGTAAGACATTAACCCCCCCACCCCCCAACCCCCCACCAAGGCTCAAGCATTTAAGCAGCCATGGGACCCAGAATATAACACTGAAGTAGTGCAGTGCTGCAGAAAGCAGTTCTTTTGTTGAACTGATCTTAAAAGATAAGGAATCTTCAATTAACTTGAGCTTCAATTCATGAAAGAGTACAATACAACAGGATTATCACAGTATCCTTTGTTTCAATGAAATCATTATGATCTGTAAGGAGGAACACTGAAATGAATTGAAAAATCAAAATGGTCCTTAGTCTGTCCATTCTGAATGAATCAGTGAAGCCAAGCTCTTACCATTTAGAGATACAAATACTGGAGTGTAGCAAAAGACAACTCGGGCAGTTGGAATATTGCTATTTACTTAAATTTTAATTCCTACTTCGGTGTATGCTACCCTTGATTTATTTAATAAACCCATTTCTCAGGATTGAATTACACAAACTATACAATTAAAGAGGCATTTTTGCTGGCTTGGAGTGTTGACGAAAATGCAAATTTAAGAAGATGTGCAGTAATCTCTTTGAAAAGCTATACTCAAACTCTCACTGCAGCTCACTAGGAAAGCCTGCGCTGAGGCAGGCACTCTCTTATTTGGTGCTGAGGTTCACACTATCTTGGTAGGAAAGCACAGTGACAAGGAAGTAATAGTCAAGCCCGCGAGAAAGATTGAGACCAAATTTTAAAAAAAGGCAGAAGTCGTGAAATTTGTAAGACAGCCAACCTATGTGACGTTAGAAGTCAACAGAAAACCCCTTCGAATGGAGGTGGATACAGTTCATCCACAACAGTCATAGGAGAACACATGTTTAAGTATCTGATTGGAGGAGGCCTCTCACTAAAGCTGGAAAACTCAGATGCCAGACTAAAGACATATACTGACAAAAACATACGAGTGAAAGGTATATGTAAGGTTCCAGTACAATATGGAGGCCAGTCTACTGACCTACCCTGATAGTGGTGGCAGGGGAGGGTCTAACTCTACTTGGTCGGAACTGGCTTAAGGAAATAAAATTGGAGTGGGCTGAGATTTTCCAACTCAGAATGAAAGACCTACAGGAATTATTACAGAAATATGCCCCTGTATTCAGGGAAGAGCTCGGGAAGATTCAGGGACTACAAACTAAATCCACGAGGAGCAACCTCCCCAAATATTTGAAGGCGAGGCCAGTACCCTCTGCATTACGAGAAAAGGCGGATAGTGAATTAGACAGGCTGGGAAGGCCGGGGGTCTTTCAGCCTGTACAATTTTCCAAATGGGCAGCGCCCATAGTTCCAGTTCTAAAGTCTGACCAGAGTGTGCGAATATCCAGAGGCTACAAATTGACCATTAACAAAGTGACCAGACTTGATAGGCATCCTATACCAAAAATTGATGAATTGTACTCCAAGCTGGTAGGGGGGCCGTATAATCGAAACTTGACATGAGCCACGTTTACCAGCAAGTTGAGCTAGAAAAGGCCTCTCAGGATTTTGTGACTATCAACACACTTAAGGGGTTATACCAGGCTACCCTTCGGAGCCTCATCGGCTTGTGCCATTTGCCAATGGACTATGGAAAGTTTGCTCCAAGGTCTACCCCATGTGGTGGTTTATCTCGATGATGTTCTAGTAACAGGACTAACTGGTGATGAACACCTGGCTAACTTGGAAGAGGTATTGAAGCATTTCTCACAAAATGGAGTACGCTTGAAATGGGAAAAATGTACCTTCCAAGCAAAAGAAGTGATTTACCTGGGTCAAAGGGTTGACTTGCCAGTAGAAGACGAGGTGAGAGCTATTCATGAGACGCCAACCCTGAAAAATGCCACAGAACTTGAATCCTTCTTGGGAATGGTTAACTACTATGGTAATTTTCTCCTAAATTTGTCAACAGTACTGGCTTCATTACACGGGTTACTTAAGAAAAACTACAGGTGGGCTTGGCAACCCCACAACAGCAGGCTTTTGCAACAGTAAAGCAGTTACTACATTCATTGGTCTTGTTGGTACAGTTCGACCCAAAGGAACAACTGACTTTAACATATGATTCATCCTCTTACAGAGTAGAGGCAGTATTCTCCCACTGGATGACAGATGAGTCCGAAAGGCCCATTGGCTACATTTCAAGAACACTCAGTGAGGTAGAACAGAGATACTCACAAATAGAAAAAGAAGGCTTATCCATTGCATTTGGCATTAAGAAATTCCACCAATACATCCATGGTTGGCACTTCACCATAGTATCCGACCACAAGCCACTACTAGGCTTGTTTGGGGAAGGTAAGGCAATACCTCCAATCACCTCAGCACACATACAAAAGTGGGCAATGATTCCAGCTGCTTGTATATATACTTTTATCCATTGGCTGGGAAGCCAAATTGCCAATACCAACGCGCTGAGCTGATTACCCCTGAAGGACAGCAATGTGAATGTCCCTATCCCTCAAGAACTTGCCTTCTTATTACATTTTCTGGATTCATCGCAATGAGTGCCAAGCAGATAAGAGGATGGACCAACCGCTATCCAATTTTGTCTCATGGCAGGCAACAAGTCTAATGAGCCAAAGTCGGATGAAATGAAGCCCCATTTTAACAGGAAATATGAGCTCACCTGCCAGGATGACATCTTATTGTGGGGACCGTGAGTCATTGTGCCTCCCAGAGGAAGACAACCATTGTTGATAGAATTGCATAGCATTTACTGTGGCATTTCCAGAATGAAAATGTTGGCGCTCAGCTACTTATGGTGGCCAGGGATGGACACTGAGATTGAAAACATGGTCAAGAGCCGCATGCAGTGCCATCACGTGCAGAAATTGCCTCCTTCTGCTTCACTGAATCCTTGGGAATGGCCAGGAAGGCCATGGGTCCACCTCCATGTTGACTATGGCCAGGAAGGCTATGGGTCCGCCTCCACATTGACTATGGCCAGGAAGGCCATGGGTCCACCTCCATGTTGACTACATGGGACCTTGTCTGGGCACAATGTTCCTCTTACTTATTGACTCCCACTCCAAATGGATGGGTGTATATGAAGCGTGATCACACACATCTGCTGCCACCATAGACAGCTTGTGTCAGAGTTTTGTGATACATGGTTTACCAGAGTATATAACAATGGAATGGCATTCACCAGTGGGGAGTTCCAAAGATTTACAACACTCAACATGTCAAGACCTCGCCATAGCACCCAACATCCAATCGGTTGGCCGAGAGGGCAGTCCAGACCTTCAAGGCTGGAATGAAGAAACTAGAGGGGGACTTTATAGCAACAAAGTTATAATGCTTCCTGCTTAGCTACAGAACCATCAGTATTGCCCCTGCAGAGTTATTAACGAAAAGACGTCTCAGGACACGGTTAAGCCTCATAAGACTGAATTTAGCGGGGAGGGTAGAGAGGAGTCAGGAGGCCCAGAAAAATTAACATGATTACCATAGTCATGAAAGAACTTTCACTGCAGTGGAAGTTGTTTTCATGAAGACCTTTGGAGGTGGGCCCAAATGGCAATTGCCACATTCCTCCCCCTTTACTTGAAAATACATTTTACAATATATTAACTATTTACAAAAATGAACTAATTACAAATTTAGTCTCTCAGGGGGCTTTTTCAAACATGTTGACTGTCGTAGTTCTAAGACTTTGGATGGTTTATCTGAATAGTGTATGACAATGGAACAGCATTCACCAGTGGGGAGTTCCAAAGATTTACAACTCTCAACAACACAACACATGTCAAAATCCCGCCATAGCACCCAACATCCAATGGGTTGGCCGAGAGGGCAGTCCAGATCTTTAAGGCTGGAATGAAGAAACTAGAGGGGGACTCTATAGCAATGAAGGTATAATGCTTCCTGCTCAGCTACAGAACCACGCCACTACATAAATAGTTAATATATTGTAAAATGTACTTTCAAGTAAAGGGAGAGGGATGTGGCAATTGACATTTGGGCCCATCTCCAAAGCTCTTCATGAAAACAGCTTCCCCTGCAGTGAAGTTTTTCATGACTATGGTAATAGTGTTCATATTCTGCTGACAGATAAGCGTGCAACTAGTTCATGAGCAAAGCGACCCATAGTCAAACCATAACACTGACTAATGTTGGCTGCCCCTTCCCTGTTTGCCACTGCTTCCATGCCTACCCCATGTAAATGACAAGGTCCAGGTCCCTAAAGAAGAACACTCCTTTCTCCCCCACTCACTGTTAGTAACTGGGGCCAACAGGTAAGGTGCCGATGAAGGCTCTGACATTCTCCCCAAGGATGGAAAGGTTTCTGTAGTGGAAAACAGATCAGTATTAGAGGGGCAGGTGAAAGTCCCGTGCTGGTGAAACAGTGCTCATGAGAGGTTAGTCTAAAAGTGTTGACTGTTATTCATTGACACTTAGGTCACAAAAGACTGATTTCCTTAGTTAACAATTTATAGTTGCTTAAAATGCAATCAGACTGATTCCATGTTGCAAGGAAAGGAATGGAAAGTAACTCTTTTTCATCTTCACTTTAAAATATAAGTGCATCTCCCTTAACCATGAACCATTATTGCTGTGATTCCTTGCTACTGGTACAAATGCCACTTGATAACCAGCTACTATATGAAGTTGAATGTTCTTGTGTCTTGGAGCTGAGAATATTAAAAAGCCAGGTAAAGATCTAGTATTTTCCCATCCTTTGAACACTTCAGAATTATTTCTGCTCTCCATAAGCCTTGGGCAGTGACAATGTCAATACTGGAGAACTAAGTAAAATAAAGGGGCGGAATCATTCCAGATTTGCGCTAAGTGTGGTAGCGGGCGGCAAAAAGGATGTTTTACCCACTGGTCGCAATGGCAGCTTTTCATGCCGTATCATCCCAATCCCGCCTCATTAATCATGCATTCCCAGGAAACACGCCGTTTCGCTGGTGGGAGGCCTCCGATTCACCCACCACGCTGTCACCTCGCCACTTCGTCATGCTGAGTGCCATATTTAAAGGGCAGCTGCACGCACATCTCTTAGTGCTTCCAGCCTGGGGCTGCTAATTAGAAGACATAGCCCCAAAAGGCAAGCATACTGCAGCCCCCTGATTCAGTGACGCATCCCTGGGATGCCTTCTGGATATCGTTGGAGCCTGCCGCGATGTCCTCGACCCCTGCTCTGGCCACGGGAAACCCAGCAATCTCACCATTCAGTTTGGGAGGCGGTGGCAGAGGTGGTCAGTGCCAACGCTGCAAGAAGAGGTTGACCATCCAATGCAGAAAGAGGATGAATGATCTCACCCATACCATCAGGGTAAGGCAAACATCTCATTACTCTAAACTCACACACTCACAAGCCCATCACACGTTCACTGGCATCTCACTCATTGCCAGCTCAAGGGACATCACCACTCACTCTCTTACGCACGCCCTCGCATCTCCACTTAGACTCATTTCCTCTGAAGATTGTCTCCTCAGCCCTCACTCACTTGAGGTCACTTGCACAGATCAACATGTGTCCCCACACTCTGGGATACCCCCCCTTCCGCAGTAATGCCCAAGTCCTGCAGCCTCTTTCCTTGCCTGAGGCCACTTCTCCCCCTTCCTAAGCAAGCCATAGCCCTGCAGCCATTGAAAAGCCACCGTCGCCTTACAGCTGGTCTGATAGGTAGAGACCTGACGTGAGCCCCCCAAAAAGTGATGTGATGCTGCCTGCGAAGTCTGGCACTGATGACTGCGATGACTGCCTGAAGCAAGGTAGGCAAACAAGCCTCAAAGTCCTGAGCAAAGTGCAGCTCACCAGGTGCACATTGCTTATATTCATATGTGAAACACACACATGCTGACATGCTCAGATGATTCAGAGCAGGGGAATGATTCCGGCGAGCTGGGCTTATAATGATATGCAGATGTATTACAATGAAGTTCCCATCTGGCAGCAGGACGCGCAGCCTGACATTGATGAGCGGAGGTGATGGTTGCAAACGTGCTTCACGAAGGTGGGAAACCGATTTTTGGCCTCTCTGCCATTTTGACCGCTCACACCTGCCATGACACCTGATGCCAGCGGGCACAGAAAATTCTGCCCAAGGTTCCTTTTCTCTGTATATTTCTTCAAAGAAGAGATTTTGGATGTTGTGCTTTGATCTAAATGAGTTGGCCAGTAAAATGAAGGACTGCCATAACCTCAACATGATTGACATGAATAAATAATTTTCCTGATTCTATGATTCTATGATGTTACCAGTGCCCAGTGCTTATTTAATGTCTCCTGATCACACTTCTTGGGACTTTGGAACAGAAGAACTTCATGGAAGCTGCAAAAGGGTTAAGACCCCTGTTCTGGAATTTTCTCCCAAATCAACTCTACCTCCTGTGATGAGAGTGACATTGACAAGGCCAGCATTTATTGCCCATCCCTAATTGGCCTTGAGCAGGTGGTTTTGAGCCACCTTCTTGAAATGCTGGAGCATTTGGTACACCCAACCTCTGTTGTACCTTTGTAGGTACACCCACACAGAGTCTTCCAGGATTTTGACCCATAGACAGTGAAGGAAATGTGATATGGTTCCATGTCATAATGTGTATGACTTGGAAGGAAAACCTACAGCTGGTGGTGTTCCCATACATATGCTATGCTTGTTCGTCTAGATGGTAGAGGTCATGAGTTTGGAAGGTGTTGTCAAAGAAGCCTTAGCGAGTTGCTGCAGTGTATCATGTAGATGGTACATATTGAAGCCATTATCTGCTGATAGTGGAGGGATTGAACATTTAAGGTGGCGGATGGGATGCCAATCAATTGAGTTGCTTTGTTAGTGATGGTGCTGAGCTTCTTGAGTGCTGCTGAAGCTGCCCTCATCTGGGCAAGTGGAGTCCATTATACCCCTGGCTTATGCCTTGTAGATGGTGGAAAGTTTTGGGGTCATCGGGAGGTGATTACTCACTATAGAATTCCCAACCTCTGACCTACTCTTGCAGCTTGTAGTACTGTATTAATATGGCTGGTCCAGGTAAGTTTCTGGTCAATGGTAACCCTCAGGATGTTGATGGTGGAGGATTCAGCAACACCTTTCATCACTTTGCCAGTGATTGAGAGTAGATTGCTGGGACAGTAGTTGGCTGGAGTAGATTTGCCCTGCTTTTTGTGGACAGGCATACCTGGGCAATTTTCCACATTATTGGGTCGATGCCAGTGTTGAGGCTGTACTAGGGGCACAGCTTGTTCTGGAGCACAAAGCTTCAGTACTACCGCTGGGATGTTGTCTGGGCCAATAGTCTTTGCCGAATCCAGGGCCTTCAGCCATTTCTTGATTGCATATGAAGTGGATCGAATTGGCTGAATTGGCATCTGTGGTGTTGGGTCCTCAGGGATAGGCAGAGAAGGATCATCCACTCAGCAACTCTGGCTGAAAATGGCTAGACACTGAGACCATTCAGAGGGATCACAGTAGTCTTCTGTGGTCATATATATTCCTGTGTTCCTGCTTAATTTTTTTAGTTAAACATTCAAACCAAAAAAACTAAGGTTTGCTGTAGTCATATTTAATTTTCAGCTTGTCTGATAGTTCCTTACTATTGCATTTTTGTTTTGAATGCTCCTCTTTGCTATGTTTTCCAAATTTATTCTTCCCGTTATTTCTTTCTGGAAACATAGTTTATCCATTTTATCTCTTGCTTCCAATCATCCCACTGTGTTAATCTAATGAATTGATCACTAATGCTCAAATAAATAATGAACTTGGATGAACCATGTGCTTTTAATTCTCATTTATTATAACAATCAACATTTCTGACTGTGATTATTCCAGACAAGTTCTTACCAATAGTAGCATGTCGGAATGTGACATACTTGTTCCATGTTTTCCATAGGCTGTGCACATTTTTCTCTATCAAGTATGTCACACAGAATTTTAAAGCTTGTTAGAAGGTTGTACAACATTTCATTCTGATTCCCAAAGATAATCCAGTGAAACCCCAGAACATCCACCCAAATTTCCAACACATGCTGTGCTGCTTTAATTTGGTGTTTTCTGGCGTATCTCAGTGTTTGCTTATGTAACAAGTTACTACACTTCAAAATGATGAATTGCCTGTGAAGAACATTGTGGTGGCTGAAATGTCATGAAGCTCTGTATAAATACAAATGTTTGTTTTTCTCATTTTCTCTCTGCCTTACCTGATAATTCGAGAATAATCAGATGAGAAAAAAAAACCTGAAGACAAAACTAAAGCAATTCTAGTTTTGTAACTCTGATTTTTAAAAGATCTTTCTTGTCAACCACTTTAGAAAAGTAGTTACAATGTGTGGTTTAGTTGCAATAAGATGATATTAAATTATACGGAGTTGAATTTTCCTGACACTGCAAACGCTAAATTTGTGCCAAAGCAATAAGGATTAGTTAGCTTCTTAATGCTAATAATTAAAGCCATGTGAGGAATAATGGAAAGGAGGTTTAGAAGAAATTTGAAGAGACCTTTGTAAAAAGACCAAAATTATAAAAGCACAAGTGCAGCTGTTGATAATTCTGTTCAATGCACCGATATTTATAAGCTCAAGACTTTCAAACACCGCAAACAGAGGTTAAGTTGGCTTGAGGAGCTTTAGACTGATTAACATGCTAGAACCTTTATAGAATAGCAGAATGTAAGATATGATCGAAGCCAAGATGTAGTACCATATCTTCCAAAAGGAGAATGGTGAGATATGAAAACTTATTTGCTACTTGGGAACAACATCACAAGACAGTGATACAGATAAAGAGACAGAAGAACGGCAGCTGAGTGAAATAAATGCAGCAAAGAAGTTTGGAGACAATCAAGTAGAATGATTTCTAACGCCAAACAAAACTGGTTTACCGAGCGTGATTTGTTACAGAATCCTCTGCGAGAGTTAGATTATTCTGGAGAGCCCAGACTTGAAGAACAATGTGAGAATTAGAACTGAATGTGAGGAAAAGGCTCAGGGGGATCAGCAGAATTTCTGGGTCTGTTCGGGATATGGGTGGGTTGTTTGAAAGTTAATCAAAAGTCTTTCAGTGTCGTGAAGGACTTGACATTGGTGTTGATCTGATCAGCAGTGGAGCCACTGCGATGGTGAACACTGAAGCTGTCAAGAGTGATGGTTTCAGTATAAGGAACATTAGATATGACGGATTAGATTTTGTTTGACAACATGTTCAAAAGCTCCACAGAGTTCTCAAGGTTAGGAGAAAGATAGAGGCATCAGATGATTTACTATGTTGAGGGAGGAATAGTTTTAGCCACAGGTAGTTGAAGTTGGTTGATTTAAAGGGGTTAAATGAAAGTGAACATTAGAGGAGTGGAGTAAATGTGAACACACACAGTCTTCCTTGATTTGGAAATTTGAGTGGAAAGAATCAGAATGAAATTGTAAGGAGATGGAGCCAGAACGAGGTGATCCTAAATGCTAGCTGTGGTTAGGACACCCTTTTCCTTTATTACCAGAGGTGTCAAGTAGGAAATTCTGATTGGTTTTATAGTTTGGATGAGCGTGGCGGAACTTGTAGATACCCGTCCACCCAGCATCCATGTAAGTGCATTGGGTTACAATTTTAAGACTGAATTATATTCCAAAGTAAGATTCCTCATTCATTAAGACTAAGGAAAAATTCTACCATGACCCCAGGGGGAGAATTTTCTCCCCATTGGCAAGGTTGGATGGGAACAGGCGCAGGTGAGCGTGTAGCCGATTGCTAACCGTGATCAGCTGCACGCTGCCATTTCATGTGGGCGGGCCAATTAAAGCCTGCCCAGTGTGAGGTGCACCTGGAAGTGCTGTGCGCTTCCTGTGTGGCTGGGGGGGAGTAGGCTGAGCCGGGGCCTATGCCCTTCTGCGCATGCGCGCAAAAGAGTGTCGAAATCCCCCTGAGGCACAGGGAGGCTAGTTTGATATTTGAAAATTTTAATAAAAAAAAAATTAAGCCATGTCCCCTCATGTGACAGTGTCATATGAGCTGGGACATGTTAATGAGTTTTATTAAAAATTTTTATTAAATTTTAAAAACCTTCATGAAACCTCATGCTGCCCGTGGATGAGGTTTCATGATAAATGCGAAGGCCGTCTGGGCTCTTTGCCTGCCCGCCAACCTTAAGTTTGGACGGGCAGCTCGGTTAATTAGCTTAATTGGTGTTTAAATGGCCTTAATTGGCCTTTGACAGCTCGGCAGGCACGCACTGGAGTCAGCTGACCCTGGTGCGTGCCTGCCGAACTCAAGATCTGAATGATGCGCGGGATGGGACGTTGGGATGCACGGCCGACATCACCACGCATCATTTTATGCGTCGGCGCCACTCACTGACCCGAAAATTCTGGCCCAGGTCTATTTGAATAGTTCCAAATGTCCACCAAACCTTTAAATTATTCCTAGTAGACTACAGTTTAAGATTAGGTTGATGAGCTATACCAGAAAAAGAGATGGTTATGCCCAGTAAAGGCAGGTCATTTTCATATCTTCAAACATTGACTGCATTCCATATAGAATTTTCTGGAACTGCCTTTTCTTTTGAAATGGAAATTCACAGGCTGCTCATGTGGCTGCGAAAGTCAGGTGACTTTTGCAATTTCTGCACAGACTACCTCAAGTCTCTGGATAGCTCCTGATTGAATGAGTGAAATATGTTCTATACCGGACCTGCAATGCACACCTTTCCTAAAATGAGCCCAACACATGAATTACAAACTACTCTTTAGTTTGTGACTTGTATAAGTGCACTATTCTCTGCAACTGTATTTTTTCTCAAGTCTGTCTGCATCTAAGTGCTGATTGAGTAACATAATGTTAGACTTTTGGGGTGACTATGTGACTAAATAGTCCTCTTTATTTAAACCCATGAAAGCTTGCTTTTGGTTATTCAGATTGACTGCACACTCAGGGGTTAAGAAACACTTCCTTTTCAAAAAACGCACTGATTATGGACAATAAGGGATGGGAATTGAGCTTTTAGATCTCTGTCACCCGTGTCTGTAACAGAGATTGAGTCTGTTTATCTTTAGGCGACAATATTATCTTGTTAGCTATTGGACCTTTTAAAAAGAGACATTTTTGTTTGTGGCAAAATATTAGTTCATTCCCCTCCCCTGATGAACCCATGTATGACGATTAGATACTGCAAATCTTTATTTGTCGATGGCGATGACGCAAATCTTGTGTAAGAAAGGGGAAACATACAGGAGAATACAAAAACAGAAAAAAACTGGACATACACTGGAGGTCAGGCAGCATCTTTGGAGAAACAGAAACTTAGGGCGGAATTGTCCCAGATTAGCACTAAGTGTGGTTAGCGCGCATGAAAAAAAATGTTTTACCCGCTGGAGGCAATGCTGGGATTTCATGCAGTATCGTCCCCTTCCCGGCGCGTCCCACCTCATTAATAATGCATTCACGGGAAACACTCCGGATCGCTGGCATGTGGGCTCAGATTTGCCCGCCATGCAGTTAGCTCAGCGCTTACTTTCTCCAGGTATCATATTTAAAGTGAACTAGAGCACAGCCTGCTTCATGTCTACAGACCAGGACTGCTCCAGGTGGCATATGGCCCCGAAAGCAAAGGTGATGGCAGCCCCCACTTTGCTCCTGCCCACCAATTGTGGGCAGATACATGTCAGGGAGTAGCCCATTTGCAGCAGTACATAAAGGTACCCTAAGCTGCACACATGAATGGATCTTCAGGGAATATGCTGTGGCAGTCACTTATGGATTTGCGGCTTAAAAGTGTTCAAATGTAATGTAATATTTGATGTTGTTGCTCCTGAGTCTCACTTCTTTTCATTGCAGATGTGAATATACCCCTCATCCAGAATTAACATGATGTAAACATGAATTACTGTGGGTGAACACACCACAAATTGCACATTAAATGGCAGATGCAACCAAGACAAGTGCCTTGAATTTCTCATGCAATCCACCCAGATATCAATGATCACCGTGAGTCACAAAAAATATTTAAAACTCTGTCTTCCTCATGAGGGATATTAGCTCTTCTCTTTCGAGGATCTATTCTTCAATTTCCCTCAACAGCTGTTCCATTCCAGAATGCCCCAATAACTGCTGATCTCCCAGTTGCTCAGTCTCTTTTCCTGAGAGTGTTCCACTAGAATCACAATGTTGCACCCCAGCATCTAACCACCAGCACAAATCCTAGCTTCTGAGCTGCTCTGAGCAGAACACCACTGTTTACTGGCTTTCCTTTGCCATAACTGCCAGCTTCAAGGAGCAGAAAATGCACTTCAGCTACACTGAGCTGTCACTGTTCCCAGCAGGCTTCTCTGAGCCTTGACCTCCCTAGCAGTATGAAACTAGCAACCTTGTGCTGCCTCTTTCACTCCAGACTAATCTGGTGCCCTGTTAAACCTTACAACAGAGTCAGCCCATGTTCTGAGGTGGGGGGAGGGGGCCCAATGATCAACCTTGGGACATTCTGTACCTTCAAGTTTACAAACCTAAGTTAACCAAAGATCACCCCCACAGGTGCTAACTTACCATGGCTCCACACCAAAAATAGACAGGCAAAAATTCAAAAATATAGATTCCTCACATTGAGGAACCCCCCCATCATGCTGGGTGGCACTATCAGGGTGCTAAATGGGAAAGATTTCAAACTGATCTAGTAACTCAAGACTAGGCATCCATGACTCACTGTGGGCCATCAGCAACAGCAGAATTGTACTCAAACACAATCTATAACCTCATGGCCCAGCACATCCCCCACTCTACTATTACAATCAAGCCAGGGAATCAACCCTGGTTCAATGAAGAGTGCAGGAGGGCATGTCAGAAGCAACACCAGGCATACCTAAAAATAAGTTGTCAACCCGGTGAAGCTATAACACAGGACTACTTGCATGCCAAACAGCATAAGCAGTAAGTGATAGTCAGGGCTAAGTGATCCCACTACCAACCAGTCAGATCTAAGCTCTGCAGTCCTGTCACATCCAGTTGTGAATGGTGGTGGACAATTAAACAACTCACTGGAGGAGGAGCCCACCACATCAGTGCAAAAGATAAGGCTGAAGCATTTGCTACAATCTTCAGCCAGAAGTGCCAAGCGGATGATCCATCTCAGCCTCCTCCAGAGGTCCCCAGAATCACAGATGTCAGTCTTCAGCCAATTTGATTCACCCCACGTGATATCAAGAAATGGCTGAAGGCACCAGATACTGCAAAGGTTATGGGCCCTGACAATATTGTAGCAATAGTACTAAAGACTTGTGCTCCAGAACTTGCCGCGCCCCTAGCCAAGCTGTTCTAGTACAGCTACAACACTGGCATTTACCTGGCTATGTGGAAAATTGCCCAGGTATGCCCTGTACACAAAAAGCAGGACAAATCCAACCTGGCCAATTACTGCCCCATCAATCTACTCTCCATCATCAGTAAAATAATGGAAGGGGTCATCAACAGTACTATCAAGTGCACTTGCTTAGCAATAACCTGCTCACTGATGCCCAGTTTTGGTTCCACCAGGGCCACTCCTGGCCTTATTACATCCTTGGTTCAAACATGGACAAAAGAGCTGAACTCCCGAGGTGAGGTGAGAGTGACTGCCCTTGACATCAAGGCAACATTTGACCGAGGGAAGCATCAAGGAGCCCCAGCAAAACTGGAGTCAATGGGAATCGGGGGGAAAACTCTCCACTGGTTGGAGTCATAGATAGCACAAAGGAAAATGGTTGTGGTTGTTGGAGGTCAGTCATCTCAGCTCCAGGACATCACTGCAGGAGTTCCTCAGGGTAGTGTCCTAGGCCCAACCATCTTCATCAATGACCTTCCTTCCATCATAAGGTCAGAAATGGGGATGTTTGCTGATGATTGCACAATGTTCAGCACCATTTATGACTCCTCAGATACTGAAGCAGTCCACATCCAAATGTAGCAAGACCTGGACAATATCCAGGCTTGGGCTGACAAATAGCAAGTAACATTTGCGCCATACAAGTGTCAGGCAATGACCATCTCCAACAAGAGAGAATCCAATCATTGCACCTTGATATTCAATGGCATTACGATCACTGAATCCCCCACTATCAACATCCTGGGGGTTACCATTGGCCAGAAATTGAACTGCACTAGCCATATAAATACTGTGGCTACAAGAGCAGGTCAGAGGCAAGGAATCATGTGACAAGTAAAGTAACTCACCTCCTGACTCCCCAAAGCCCGTCCACCATCTACAAGGCACAAGTCAGATGTGATGGAATATTCACCACTCACCTGGATGAGTGCAGCTCCCAGAACACTCAAGACGCTTGACACTGTCCAGGACAAAGTGGCCCGCTTGATTGATACCACATCCACAAACATTCACTCCCTTGATCACCAAGGCGCAGAAACAGCAGTGTGTACCAGCTGCGAGATGCACTGCAGGAATTCACCAAGGCTCCTTCGACAGCACCTTCCAAACCCATGACCACTACCACCTAGAAGGACAAGGGCAGCAGATACATGGGAACACCACCACCTGGAAGTTCCCCTCCAAGTCACTCACCATCCTGACTTGGAAGTATATCACTGTTCCTTCACTGTGGCTGGGTCAAATCCTGGAATTTGCTTCCTATCAGCACTGTGGGTGTACCTACACCACATGGACTGCAGTGGTTCAAGAAGGTAGCTCACCATCACCTTCTCAAGGGCAACTAGGGATGGGAAATAAATGCTGGCCCAGCCAGCGAAGCCCACATCCCATGAATGTATAAAAATAATAGTGTGAAGATGTATGTTATCCTTTAAAATATTTTTGGGAATATGGTGTTATTCTGTAAAGAAGGCTTTGTGCGTGAGTGCGTCCATGGCTGATTAAACTGGGGATTGTTAGTATGGACAGCTTGTCTGTGGGAACTGAGAGGTGATAGGTAAAGGTGCTAGATACATGCATTTGTAATGAGAGGCCATGATGATATTGGAATTACAAGTAAGTAAAGTGCGTTTTAAATTTTGCATTAGGTGATATGTAAGGAGTTGACTTTTCAGCTGCCAAATTTCAAAGGGATTTTTACAGCTTACAAAGATTTCATAAGTAAACAAGGGAAGGTTATTAAATTTTATTTGAACCGAAAGTGGAGGCAATAGGAAGACATGAGAGATTTTTATATTTTGGAAAAGTTGAGTTCAAAGAGGTGCTTAGGACAATGGAGTCTAGGATGAAAGGGGGAAAAAAGTAAGGGAGATGTTCAGTTGAGTTGATGTGGCTGTGTGTGGGCGATGTCCTGAGACCAGCTCTGTGCTGAGAAAAGTTGTGAATTTGAAGCAGCCATTCAGTTTCAAGCCAGAAATGTCTTGTTTTCAGAAAGCAGTCTGTTTCTGAACTTCCTTTGGATTTCCACAGCAGAGTGCAAGAGAGTGAGAGGTTGTGCTGTACACTTAATTAAAGTGGCAGCAGTTTTGCTTTGGGTAATATTACTGGATGCTTATGGTTAAAAGTCTATAAGGAGGCTGTTGCCAAGTAGTTCACTTGTTTGTTCTGACCAAGTGTTTTTTTTTGGAATGTTTTGTAAGACTGGGCTGCACCTTACCTATGTGGATGGGTTGGGTGGGTGTGGGTGGGGCGGGCACGGAGCCAATCACCGCCTGTGATTGGCTGCGCACCGCCATTTTATGTGGGCTGGCCAGTTAAGGCCCGCCCAGTGTAATACGTGGCTGGTAGCGCTACCTGTGCGGGTAGGGGGAGGACAGACAGTCGGGGCCTGCACTCTTTCATGCGTGTGCGTGAAGGAGCGCAGCAATCTCCCTGAGGCACAGAGCTGCCTCAGGGAGATTAAGTTGGTCATGAAAATTTTGAATAACTGATCTAAAAAATTATTTAAACATGTCCCCTCATGTGACAGTGTTGTTTGAGCTGGGACATGTTTGTGCATTTCACAGAACTTATTGAATTATTTTATCAAACCTTCAGGAAACTTCATCCCGCCCATGGATGAGGCTTCCTGAAAAATGCGAAGGCCGCTTGGGCTCTTCGCCTGCCCTCCAACCTTAAGGTTGGACGGGCAGCACTGTTAATGAGCTAAATTACTTTCCTAATTGCCTTAATAGGTCTTTGACAGCTCAGCGGGTGTGCAGCCGCCTCTGGTGCGTGTCCGCCGAATGCAATTTCGAAATGACCCACGATGATGTCGGGACGCAAGCCCAACGTCATCTCGCGTCATTTTATGTGTCGGCTTGTCAGGCCCGCTCCTGCACACCAACGGCAATATTCTGACCACTGTTTCAACTGTGTAATTTTAATCTTGTGTGTTTAAGTTTTTTCTTCTTCTTGTTAATAAATCTTTTAATTTTAAAACCCTCAAAGTGTTACTAGGATTCTATGCTTCTGGGATCAGTAGTTTTCTCCTCATTTTCAAAATACAAAACAAAAAAAGTTATGATTAGCAAGACAAGTTTCCACCTGGGATTTGGCTTGCTCAGTGAATAACACAGACTGCAGTTGTGAAAATAGGCATTGGACAATAAAGCAAAATTAGTTTAAATGTAGCAGAAATCAGCTTTCGGAACATAGGAACACAGGGGCAGGAATAGGCCATTCAGCCCATTGAACCTGCTCTGCCATTCAATATGATCATAGCTGATCATCCACTTCAATGCCTTTTCCCCACACTAACCCCATATCCCTTTATGTCATTGGTACTCATAAATCTGTCAATCTCAGCTTTAAGCATACTCAACAACAGAGCTACCACATCCCCCCTGAGGTGGAGAATTGCAAAGATTCACAACCCTCTGAGTAAAAGAGAGGACCTTCAAGATAGGATACATGTTGATTGATGCTGAGAGTAAAAAGAAATGATACTTTAAAGCAGTAGAGGTATTCTTCAGATGCTGGGATTGAACCACATTGTTGAGGCAGAGGTACTAATTCTAAGAGAGGGAGAAATTTGTTTGTGCTATTCAGACTTCTATAGATTCCTGGGGCAGGTATCATTGTGGGCTGTTAGCTATGTGGCCTGCTTGTGTCCTTCAATGCCTGCCCCCTGGGAATTCATGTAAGCCTGTGTAGCACTATGCAAACAAATGTCTCCCTTAAGTGTCTGTAATGAGAATGTATTCATTTGGTTCTGAGTTCTAAACTTAGAATCATATGTATTCCTTAGCACTAAATCCTTTCATCTTAATGAACTTAAAATGCCATAAAATAGAGAATGTAACATAATATTGAAAAGTATGCATTCAATACCGAACTGTTCAAATGTACATCGTTTGTAATGTGATAGTGTAGCTTGTAGAATCTCTTTCATGTCAAGGAGATTATGGTGGAGCAATTAAACATGCCAAAATTATACTTATCTCCTCTGTACAGATGAACCTGGACTAATTGGAGTTCAAGGACACATTAAATGGCAAGATGCACAAAGTATTATTTTAAAAAGTTCACTGGCATCACCACATGCACTGAGATTGGCACAGAGAATGTGGGACTGCTGGTGCAGTACAGATCGGAGAGATCTGTTTTGGCTTATAGGTGCTGTATACTTTGGATGCATGAGGGTGCAGAGATTCGTTGAAGCAACAATAGAGTATGCACAATGTTACTGTTCATTTACACAATGCAATAGATCAGAATGGAGACAAAAAGCTACAATTATTTGGCATTAACTTGTTACATTAATTGGTAGTGATTCCATGAAATTCTTTTTAATTCTAACATGGGCAATAGACGTGGTCATTATTTTCTTGGATTTTTCTTATGTGGATCAAGGAAGAGGAAACAGGGGAAGTCACTAACAAATTCCTTGTGAAAAACCCCATCTGTCAAAAGGCTGGCTTTAAACCATCATAGTGGTGACAGTGGTCCTTGCTAAACGGCTGCAGGACAGGACAAAGCCCCTCTGCAGCCAACCTCCACTGCTGGGGCCTCAGCACAAACCCCTTATGCACTTGTGGAAAGACACAAACAATGCTGTATATTACCTGTACTGACTGAGTGGTGGTCCAATCATCTTAAGCTCATCAAATGAGGAGGCTATCACTTTGCTTCAGTGATTTGCATTTGCTAAATAATAAAAATAATAATGTGGTGGAATTATGTGTCATATACATAGCAATGTGGAAATGATTGTCACCTCAACATGTAATAGTGAGGTTGAAGCAAATAGTATGGTTGATGAGATATTCCCTCAGTTCAACTACTATTCACTAAGGTTACTCATCTTCTTTCTTACCAGTGCATCCATACCCAAGGCAGTGATGTATTCTTCTATGAAGAGCCTGCGATTGAAGCTCTCAATGGTAAAATTATGCAGCATTCCGCAAAAGTTTCCATTCTTGTGATGGCTGCTACAGCAAGACTCCTGACGATGATCCAAACACCTAAATAGTTTCATAGACCAAAATGTTTCTCTGGCATGAGACAAATAAACTTATGCACTTGGTTTTACTGACGCTTGACTGATATTTGAGTGGTGGATTAATGGTATTCTGATTCATTGTTTAAATACACAAACATTGAGATTTTGTTTTTAGTAGTCTTCCATTGGAGACAGCAGCATTCAGAAACAGCAAGTCCTGATGCAGTATGTGACTGGCCATTCTCACACTCTATCATAAACTTTTCTGTAAGTTGTTGGTATCGGTGTATCCAGATGGTATAGATTGCTACTTTTTTGCATTCCTTCAGTTAACAGTAATGCATGAATTTGAGTCCCAGGCTTCTAGCATAACATTAGACCTCTTATAGAAAGCACTGTTAGAGGCATTTAAAACATAGAAAATGATAATAGATTCAATAACTTGCTTATAACTTTTTTAAATAAAATTCTTAATTGTAGTACAATTCAATGGTAAGGCTGAAATATAATGCAGAAACCAACAATCACCAAATGCTTTTCATTTTGTTTTTAATCAGCAGTTTCCTCCTTTCTTTTACTGTCCATTCTTGATTCATAGGTTTTGTATCTGAGATGTTTTTATCCTTTCATGGGATGTGAGCATCACTGGCAGGGCCAGCATTTATTGCCCATCTCTAATTGTCCTTGAACTGAATGGCTTGCTAGGCCATTTCAGAGTCAACCACGTTGTTGTGGGTCTGGAGTCGCATTAAGCCAGGCCAGGCAAAGGTGGCAGATTTCCTTCCATAAAAGGCATTAGTGAACCAGTTTTGTTTTTGCAACCACCATTACTGAGATAAGTCTTCAATTCCAGATTATTAGTTAATTGAATTTAAATTCCACTAGCTGCCATTTGAACCAGTGACCCCAGAGAATTAGGCTAGACCTCAGGATTATTAGTCTAATCACATTACCACTACACCATTGTGTCCTCTTAAGTAAAGAATGTCTTGCATTTATACAGGCCAGGGTTTTATGGCCCCGCCACAGCATGTCTCCCGCCCGCGGATGTGGCGAGTCATTTAAATCTCCATTCAGTTTGGCGGGACTGCAATTTCCCGCCAGGCGGAAAGGGCCATAAAATCCTGGCCATAATGCTTTTCAATTCCTCAAGATGTCCCAAAGCATTTACAGCCATTTCAGTACTTTTGAAGTGTAGGCACTGTTATCATGCAGGAAATATGACCGGCAATTTGTGCACAGCTCTTTTGATGAGGTTTCACTTACTCTAGGAGTGACTTGGAGATAGTCAGTATTTAGCTTTTCTTAAACTATTTATGTGGAGCTATTTACATCCAAGACCTCATGGTAAGTAAATTGTTCTCTGGACACAGGGTGTTCTCTGTTTTGCACCCTTGGAACCTCTTGGTCATCTGACCCTGATGTCATGCTTACATCATCATTAACATCATTGTCTAATTAACACAACCATCAACCTTTCATTCTACATCTCCTCCAGGTATAATCTCAAAACTGTTAAGGTTATTTTCTTAAAGTATTTACATTTCATTCCCACCATCTGTTAACCTCATGTACTGTTTACAATTCCCATCCAACTCTTACCTACACCCTCCACTCCCCAAGCCACATTATGTCAATCCCCAACAGTGTTCTCGGCTCTTCTGGAGGACGTGTAGGACTTATGTATTCTGTTATCTTCTCCTTGGAAGGCAAACACATTGGTGGAATCGGGTAGCAGCTTCTCATGACAGATGGATCCTGGGCTGTGACTCTTACATTGACCTGAATGTAAAGGCAGTGTAAAGCAATCGAGGCAAAACTGTTTCAAGAGAGAAACCTCAGGACTCGAATGACCATAACCCCTTGAAAAGGAAGACAATGCAGTGAAATTCTCTCTGTAATCATCTTCTACATTGCACATTGAGCCATGAATGAACCTTTCTAGATGAAAATAAGAACGAAGAGCATCCTGAAAACGTTGCAGGATGCAAGGAAAGGACGACTTCCCTGCTACTCTTCAAGTAGTAATTTCATTTTCTGTAGGTTGTGATATCATTTCACTGCTTGCTCAAGAATGAGGCTGCTCCACTGCAGACAATGGGATTCTGGGGTCAACACGAGAAAGTAGGATAGTGCCATCATCACAATGGAATAAACCCCCAAACCGAGATCTATAGAATGTTCCTGTGTAGTACTCTTCAGCTGTAGCAGTCCTGTAGTTTGGGCTACTGCTTCTTTACTGAAAGAAGATTTGAGTGCACCCATGACTTGCTGGTGAGATCCAAGTGTGAGCTACACCTTACATTTTTACTAATCAATAAGCTCGGAACTTCCACTATTCATTTGATCCATCTTGGAGTTAAGAATCTCATCCTCCCTGGAGAGCATATTGCTGGCCGCTTGTAATGGTTGATGCATTTCATTGTTGGGATCAGTGGATTAAGTAGACAAATTCACCTCTTTATTACCTTCTTCAACATAAGGATAATTCTCCTCAAAAGAGACAACAAAAACTTCCCAAGTGTTGGCAGTGGAGTCAAAGAGAATAGTCACACCTAGGACATCTTCTTCAAACAGATCATCTGCATCTGTGTTTGGCTTCCTGCTCTTGAACTCTGCCCTGAAATGGCCAACCAATGTCTAGAAGCTCCTCTGGTGAATGGTCAGCATCTTTGTTAGTCCATCCTGTTTCTGCCTCTTCTAGACTATTGGCAAAGGAGTAAGAAATCTGCAATCTCCTCCTGTCATCCAAATGATGGTGTTTCTTCAACAAAGACCAGCTGGCTGCATAATGAGTCAATTTCTGCTGCAGTTTTGAGCCTCCCCAGTCCTCGGAACAAATTGAGAAATTCATCCCTGGATATTGCCCCGCTGTGCTCCATTGTTACCTCACCGACCTCTTGTAGAAGACCAAGTCCTGCACACACTGCCTGGCTGAGCAGAGAAACTTGCTGGATCTGTAAGATACAAAGAGTTTCTTTAATTTATTTATCTTCATGCCCAAATGTTGTAGTGAACTGACCCTTCACTTTAAGGTCTATGTCCCCTGGTCTCTGCAGCTTTATTTTAAGTGGCTGGATTTCTACTTCCTTAAGCCAGTTCTGAAGTCCAACTTGTCCAATGAGACTGTGACCCCAGCCCCAGTGTCCAGCTTAAATTCTGTTCTGCATCCTTGGACATCCAGCTCTACGGGCCAAAACTGTTTATCGGGATCTTTGATTTCTCCTAGGAGATCATCAGGTTAAAATGCTGTATTTCTAATTTCCTAACTTCAAAATGGTTGAAATCGCGTTTCAGCTTTCTTCCTTAGAAATTGTGCTTTAAATCTCCAGAATTGTTTAAAATGTCCGGGCTTGCCACAGGGAAAGCTTTCAGCGTTCCCTGCTGGACAATCTCTGCAGTGATGCTGCTTTTTGATGCTGCATCTGGAACATTTTAAAATAGGTGGAAAGATTCTTTCCGCCCCTTTGACCATCTCGGCAGGCTTTTTCCACAGGATTTTTGGTGGGCGGGGCTCCCAGCTTTGGGCCTACGTACTGGATCGCCTCCTCCCAAGCCTCAATGTCTCCCTGAAGTACACCCTGATTCTGCTGTTGTATCTCCACCTGCCCTGCAAACTGTTTGGCCTTCTCTAACATTAAATCCTCCTTAGTTTGCAAAATGCCTGACAGTGCATCGTTGAGCATGCTAACTATGATGTAATCGCAAATTAACTCATGCATTAATTCTCTATAGCCCATCGATATAAGTCATTAATAATGAAATCAATGGATTCACCTGGCCTTTGGTTCAAACTGATGTCTCCAGAGTTCCCATTGTTGTCCTTGCTGTGGATATGCGATGTGTTGGGAGGGCTGTGGAAGAGGTACTGGCTGTTCAATTCCTCCCTACTGAGGTACATTTTATTTTGTTCTTCTTCATTGTGAAGCCAAGCTGTTCCAAGGTCTTTACCCATGAGTTAACAACCTGTGGTCTCAGTTTCTTAAACTGCTGCCTCCAGCACTGCCACCATGTTTGATAAGGTTTCACTTACTCTATGAGTGACTTGGAGATAGTCAGTATTTAGTTTTTCTTAAGCTATTTATTTAGAACTATTTACATCCTAGACCTCGTGGAAAGCATATAGTTCTCCAGACACAGACAGTTCTGTGTCATGCTCCCTTGGAGCCTCTTGGTCATCTGACCTTGATGTCGTGCTTACATCATCATTAACATAACCATTGTTGTCTAATTAATGTAACCATTAACCCTTTATTCTACAACAGCAAAGTCTCACAAACAGCAATGAGATACTGACTAGATAATTTCTTTTAGTGATGTTGGTTAATGAATAGTTCCTTATTGGAAATTTGTCTACCTGCTTTCCAAGCATTTTTTATTGTGAACTTTTATTTTATCAACCTGAAATTTGAGCAAATTGATTGCAATAAATGTGCAATGCCTGAAGAATGACACAGAAATGTGATAGACAAAAACTTGCTGGACATAGATAGGTAGGTAGATATGATTAATTCATTACATGCACTTACAGTGATTCTATCTCCACTAAACACACAAAAAACTAAATTAACCGTGGTTGACCAGTTAGACTGTTACCAATGGTGGAATAATTATGTGTATTTAAATTCAAGCTGTTCAAGAGGACTTTGTTTGTGCTAGTGAATGTAACATTCAGTTGTTTTTACAGGTCACAATGACAGCAAGTAATTTGAGGAAGCTGTTGAACCTTTGTAATTATGGTGATATATTTGTCCCTCAAGAATGGAATGAATTTAATATGTCAGAACTTGGCATATCAATGTGCTTTTGGGAGGGAAAGTAATGGCAAAAATAACAGCAGAAATAAAACACGAAGTGTGCTGTTGGCAAAATCCTGTCTAAATGAATTGCAAAGATGCTGAATATTCTTTGCATCATGGCGCATTCCCAACACTCAGATACGTTGCCCTTTAAATGAACTGAAAAGGAGACCGAGCAAATCTGTCTCGCAAAAGCTTGTAGTGAAATAGGACGATTGTAATCCTCCCAGGATTACATACCTTTATCTTTCCTTGCTATTAAAATCTGTCTGTGACAAATTCTTTAGGACCAAGCATGACGTACCCTTAGCAGGGATTTCAACTGGAAATGAGGGGATGAGTAATATCAGTCAAATTAAAGGTTAATTGGAGCCAGGAATCTAATACTAATCTGCTGATTTACCTCTGGAGACTGCAACAGCCTTTTGTAGAAAAACCACTGAGATCACTATGTGATACCAAGGAAAAATAAAGTGGGATATTAAGCTCGCCTGCATCATGCTTTACTCATGTGACCTGAGCTTGTTGAATTTGCGAGGCTGTTTAGAATTTCTCAAGAACTTTTATGAGACAATTTTCTTTAATGTCTTTCTTTTTTGGTCATTCAATTCTACCGATTTGACAGGAAGAGAGATTTCACGAGGGGTTGCAGTGTACTCTAAAGCGATTCAAATGAAGCCACTGGCCAACAGCGGCTCCCTGAAGCAGCAGTCACCAGCTGCATTATCCTGCTCAAGGAATTTTCTTGGAAAAGTACAAAGAAAAATCCACTGCTCTAGAAAGTTAGCAATACAACATGGTATTGATCATACTAAGGAAAAGTGTGTTACAATATCATGTTTATGCTGTTTTGAATTGAGGGACGACAACACGATAATCAAGTATGATCAGTTTCTGCTTTGCACTGGTTGGTGATGGTGCCATATAACTAATACATGGACCCATCAAAATACAATAATTTTCTGCATGATAATATTGTATATAATGCACTGAAGGCTTTTATTGAATTAATTAACAACTGTTCAAATAAATGGTGTCTCAGGCTCAAATTGTAATTTATGACCATTAACTATTTTCTGTACATCCTTTGTTGGTTCCAAGTAAATAATTTTAGTCTTTAATTTATTCCATGATTGCATTTCTTTTACTGCTTTTTGGGAGGTAGTAATTTTATTCCTTTTAATGGGGCCAACATTTGATTTAATATTCACTCATTCCTGCATCATGGACTACATGATATCCCCAGTTTAGCAAATTTAAGAGGTTTGAATACATGTTGCCTTTGAATTCTTCTGGCACTGCCCCATGAAAAAAATAATTAATCTGCCACTAAAGCGTGTCCTGTAGAGGTGAAATCACAGTCCTTTTAGTGTTGGGACTGACAAATAACTCAAGGGAGTATTTGCATTGAAAATATGTTCTCACGGTTAGCTGGATTCTTCTTCTTTCTATTTATTCATGGGATGTGGGCATCATTGTCAAGACCAGCGTTTATTGCCCATCCCTAATTGCTCTTGAGAAGGTGGCGGTGAGCTGCCTACTTGAACTGTCTGTCTGGTACACCCACAGCGCCGTTGCATATGTGTTCCTGGAATTTGATGGTGACAATGAAGGAACGACGACATACTTCTGAGTTAAGATGATGTATGACTTTGAGGGGACTTGTTATGCCTGTTGCCCGTGTTCTTCTACATATATAAAATTCGTGGGTTTGGAAAGTGCTGTCGATGAAGATTGGTGAGCTGCTGCTGTGAACTTGTATATGGTACACATGGCTGCCACTGTGTGCCAGTGGTGGAGGGATTGAGTGCTCAAGGTGCTGATGGGATGTCAGTCAAGCGGGCTGCTTTGTTCTGGATGATATCTATAACGTTCTTGGACTTGTTGTGCTAATACTGAATATTTACAGAGCCTGCTGAGGTAAGGAAAATATTAACTTTATTGGAACATCTCTTACTGTGGCTACATTGTTCCATGAGGTCTACATGAGAGATCATGAGACATTGCATCACTAATTGTTATGATGTAAATAGTGATTCACGAGCATACCACACAGTTATAATTAACCCCTTACACTACAGTATCGAGCTTCTTGAGTTTTGGAGCAGTGTTCATTCAGGCAAATGCCAGTCATCACAGGCACCACACTCCTGTACACTTCTTCCTTTTCATGTAGCTTTAGGAGCAGAAGCTGTCACCACTGTTTAATGTCAAAGACCCTAACTAGTCTAATGCTCTGTTGGAGGGCAAGTGTAATTCCAGGATGCTGCCCTCAAACTTGAGTCAGGGGCAAGATGCTATGTGCTCCATGGTTTGGTCAGGGGGTTTCCACAGTTGCAGCCAAGTGAGGTTTTGAGGTGCCACTTGTACATCAGGTGGCCACATTGACCATGCCCAGTCCACATTCCATTGAGGATTTTCCACATGCTCTGGGGGAGATTGAAGCCTGGGCCAGAATTTCCTGCTCGTCGGGCAGGCATGCGCCCGACCTGAACGAGCGTAAAATGATGTGCGATGACATCGGGTGACATTTCGGTTGGTGGGCGCGTGCAGGAGTTGGCAGCGCACCCGCCGACAATTAACAGGCCTATTAAGGCCATTAACAGTCTAATTGAATTAAATGTTTCGCTGCCCGTCCAACCTTTCGGTTGGCAGGCAAAAAGGCCAAGTGGCCTTTGCATATTTTGCGAAACCTCAACCACTTGTAGGATGAGGTTTCAATCCGTCATTACAAAAAAAAATTTCATACTAATTTCTAACATGTCCCTATTCAAGTCACATGAGGGGACATGTTTTTAAACATCTTAAAATTCTTTATTTAAAACTTTTTAGATCTTCACCTCCCTGAGGCAGCTCTGTGCCTCATGGAGCTTTTCCTGCATGCCCCTTGCTTGCCCTCCTCACCCGTCTGCCCCACAGGCAGCGCTAAGCGCTGCAGCATGCCTTTCACACTGGGGGAGGCCTTAATTGGCCTGTCAGTGTGGAATCGCGGTTGGGGTCCCATCACAAGCAGCAGTTGCCTTCTCAACTGCTCCTGCTCATCCCCCGAGCTCGCCCAACGAGGACAAAACCCTGGCCCTGGTTGTTGAGATGTTGTATGGGAGACGAATGTGTTTATTTTGGAGGATGTTTTCTGCCCAAGCTACCCTCCAGATTCCATCAGTGTATTGGAGTTGGAGATGTTCGATCAGTTATCAGAGGGGGGTTGGTAGAGCCATAGCTGGGAGTTGAGGGCTCTTGAAGGTTTCTATGGATGTGGAGATCTAAGTTGCTGCTGATACCAGTTATTTCTCGAAGTGTTGCTATGTCCCATTGAAAGGGGGAGGGGTGACATTTGAGTGGACTGGGAATCACTGAACTGGAGTTGATTTCAGAGTTCCAGAGATTATCCACATTATTGAGTGAAGTTGTGCGTCATTAATTTTGGTATTATGACTTGAGGCCCAAAGGGGTGCATAGTACTCAGCTGTTGAGGAGACCAGAGCTATGACCAGAGAAGTACGAAGGACAATGGGGAACTGGTGGTGGTGTTCCCATGCATCTACTGTCCTTGTCCTTCCAAGTGGTAGATTTCGTGGGTTTGGAAGGTGCTGTTGAAGGATGCTAGGTAAGTTGCTGCAGTACATTTTGTATGTGGTACACGCAGCTGCCACTCTGCATCAGTAGTGGAGAGAATGAATGTTTAAGGTGGTGGTTAATGTGTCAATCAAGCAGGCTGTTTGTCCTGGATAGCATTGAGCTTTCTGAATGTTTTTGGAGCTGCACTTATCCAGGTCAGTGGAGAGCATTCCATCACAGTCTTCACTTGTGTCTTGTAGATGGTGGGAGGCCTTGGGGAGTCAGGAGGTGAGTTACTTGCTGCAGAATTCCCAGCCTCTGACCTGCTCTTGTAGCCACAGTATTATATGGCTGGTCCTGTTAGTTTCTGGTCAATGGCAATCTGCAGGATGTTGATAATGGGGGATTCAGTGATAGCAATGCCATTGAATGTCAAGGGGAGATGGTTAGATTCTTTCTTGTTGGAGATGATCATTGCCTGACACTTGTATGGCACGAACGTTACTTGCCACTTATCAGCCCAAGCCTGGATATTGTCCAGGTCTGATGTGTGCAGGTACAGATTGCTTCAGTGTCTGAAGAGTCACGAATCATGCTGAACATTGTGCAATCATCAGTAAACATCCCAACTTCTGATCTTATGATAGAAGGAAGGTCACTGATGAAGCAGCTGAAGATGGTTGGGCCTAGGACACTATCTTGAGGAACCCCTGCAGTAATGTCCCGGGACTGAGATGATTGAATACTAACAACCACAACCATCTTCCTTTGTGCTAAGTATGACGCCAACAAGTGAAGAGTTTCCCCAGATTTCCATTGACTTTAGTTTTGCTAGGGCTCCTTGATGCCATATTTAGTCAAATGTTGCCTTGATATCAAGGGCAGTCACTCTTGAATTCAGCTCATTTGTTCATGTTTGGACCAAGATTTTAATGGGTCAGGAGCCGAGTGCCCCTGGCAGAACTCAAACTGAGCGTCAGTGAGCAGGTTATTGCTGTGTAAATGCCATTTGATAGCAAGGTTGATGACATCTTCCATCACTTTGCTGATGTTCAAGAGGAGATTGATTGGGGCAATAACTGGCTGGATTGGGCTTGTCCTGCTTTTTATGGACAGGACATACCTGGGCAGTTTTTTCACATTGTTGGGTCGATGCCAAGTGTTATTGCTTTACTGGAACAGCTCCGTTAGAGGTGCAGCTAGTTCTGGAGCACAAATCTTCAACACTACTGCCAGGATGTTGTAAGGACCTATAGCCTTTGCTGTATTCAGTGCATTCAGCCATTTCTTGCTTTCACTTGCAGTGAATTGAATTGGCTGAAGACTGGCATTTGTGATGCTGCGGACCTCAGGAGGAGGCTGAGATGGATCTTCCAGCTGGCACTTCTACCTGAAGAATGTTGCAAATGCTTCAGCCTTGTCTTTTACACTGATGTGCTAGGCTTCTCCAATTTGAGGATGGGGATATTTGTGAAGCCTCTTCCTTTGGTTAGTTGTTTAATTATCCACCACCATTCATGATTGGATGTGGCAAGAATGCAGAACTTTGATCTGTTCAGTTGGTTGTGGGATTGCTTAACTCTGCCTATTGCATGCTACCTCTACTGTTCGACATACATGTAGATGGTGTTGTATGTTCACCAGGTTGGCACCTCACTTTTAGGTATACCTGTTGCTGCTCCTGGGCTCATGAAATGGAAGGATCAATGCCGGTCTCGATTTAAAAAATGGCTTAAGGACAGAAAACAATGAGTCCTGGTAAATGCTAAGTCTAAATTGTTTATATATACCACGAACAGCAAGGGACCCAACAATGATCCCTATGGAACCCCACTGGATATAGGCATCCAGTCACAAAAACACGCCTCGAACATTACCCTCTGCTTCCTGCCACTCAGTCAATTTTGGATCCAATTTGCCAAATTGCCTTGGATCCCATGGGCTCTTACCTTCGTTATCAGTCTCCCATGTAGGACCTTATCAAAAGCCTTGCTGAAGTCCAAGTAGTCTACGCCAAATGCGTCACCCTCATCTACACACCTGGTAATCTCTTCGAAAAATTCAATCAAATTGGTCAGACATGACGTCCCCTTAACAAAACCATGCTGACTGTCCTTGATTAATCCCTGCCTCTACGAGTGTAGATTAATTCTGTCCCTGAAATAAGTAGTAATCCAATGATTACTACCTGTTTTTTAATGTGTTTCCTAGCTCCCTAAATTCTGCTTGCAGGATCTCATCTCTCTTTCTACCTATGTTGTTGGTACCAATAGGCACCATGATCTCTGTCTGTTTGCCCTTCCCCTTTAGAATACCCTGTTCAGTGGCATCCTTGACCTTGACACCAGGGAGGCAACATACCATCCTGGAGTCACATCTATGTCTGTTCTCCTTACTATTGAGTCTCCTACCATTATTGCTTTACCCCTCTTTTTCCTCCGCCCCCCCCCCCACCCCCAACAACTGTGCAGCTGAGCCACTCTCAGTGCCATGAGCGTGGCTGCACTCCCCAGAGGAACTGCCAATCTCACCATTTTCCAACAGAGAAAAACGGTTCTTGAGCAAGATGCACCTTGGAGATTTCCTGACTGCCTGCCTGATGCCTTTCTTCTGATTAATGGTCACCCATTCCCTCTCTGTCTTCACTTCTGTAAGCTGTGGGATGACCACATGCTATCCATGAAACTCTCAGCCTTGTGGATGCACCTCAGTGCCTCCAGCTGCCGCTCAAGCTCTGAAAATCGGAACTCAAGTAGCAGCAGCTGGTGGCACTTCCTGCACACGTGGTCAGTCAGAGCGCAAGGAGTGTCTAGGACTTCTCACATGTTGTTGGCAGTACTTAACACAAGACTGAGCTGCCCTGCCATGCCTCTAGTTGAAAGAAAACACTTACTTTAAGTTAAACACAGTAAAAAAAGTTAAATTATTTATGTACTTTAGATAAAAACTAGAACTCTTATTTTTCCTTACCTTGATCTACTTTGAACTGGAGAAAAACTTACCCACTACTCACCAATCAGTTCTCACCTTTGTGCTGATGTCACTTTTTGAAGCTTCCCCTCACTTGCGCTGGTTCTGATCTCTCCGCCTCTCTCTTGCGCTGCCTTGTGATGTCACTCTTGTTATTTTCAACAAGAACTGGCTGCAGGACACTCTTCCCAAACTGCTTCACTGCAATGCTGACCGCAGGATACTCTTCCCAGGCTGCTTCACTGCGATGCTGACCGCAGGATACTCTTCCCAGGCTGCTTCACTGCGATGCTGACCGCAGGATACTCTTCCCAGCCTGCTTCACTGCAATGCTGACCGCAGGATACTCTTTCCAGACTCCTTATCAGCTTCATCTGAAGACTACACTTAGCCTTATCTCCTTTTGTGTAACTCCATGGAAGATCCACTAACGATGCATACATATGTACAGCAGATAGTACATTAATTCCTGAAAGGGAAAATAATAAATGTTGCAATCTTGAAGATTAACTATTATTTCCGAATAAACTTTTATATGCAGAATTCATTTCTTATTGATATAGTCATACCAACTCTAAGATTTGGCCTAGCTCCATGTAAGTACAGACCACCTCAATCGCATGAACATTTCCACTTTTAGATACTTAACTAACAGAAACAGATTTGAATAACTGTCAGCGAAATTCAAAAGGAGCTGTCAGTAATACATGTAACTGAATAAATCTCACTGCATTATCTTTGTATTATATGGATTAGCTCCTCTCTCAATCCTGTAGACTTGGGGACTAATCTTTGCAGCATTTATTTTGAGTTAATTAATGGGTATCATTTTGAATACAGCTGGCTTTAAACTCCATTAGTATTGACGCTGTATTAAATGGACTACATCCAAACTAAAGCCAGGCAAAAATGCAGAATTATTATTAAGGTGGGTAAAACTTGTTTCAGTAGCACAAGGCAGGAATGAATTGCTGGAATATTTAGTCAGTGTAAAAGGATTTGGACAATTGTGACGGAGTGAACTTAATGCTAGTAGAAAAAGGTCCAGTAAATGGTGCAAGCAATACCTGTCATAATTTCAAATTAGAAAAATAATTTTCTATTTGCTACTGTACAACAGTGGCAAAGTGATTAACATTGGCCGAGATTTTCCAACCCCGCCCATGGTGGGGCCCATCGTGGGCGGGAATGGAAAACTTGGGGAGTCAGCCAAAAGTCCATTGACTTTCGGCAGCACTGGAAAATCCTGGCTGCGGCCGAGCCAGAAAATCCCAACTATTGAGTTCATAATTAAGGGACAGAACACCAGAAACAATGCTGACATACAGTTTTCAATGATGGGTTTCAGTGTTAATGACTGCTGACTTTATACCAAATAGAAGTTGGCCTTAAAGTTGACCCTTTTCATCTGGTAGCATCGATAGAAACATACCAAAAAGATCTAAGGGAGAAAACAGTACCCTTCCAGCCAAAGTTTCTATCTAAGGTTGAATTATTTGTCTGTTACTGAAAGGTAACGCCTGAGGACATTTAGGCTTAGCAGACAAATTCTAACTGTCCCAGGTGAGGAGCTGCAGTGATTCACAATTTAATTATATAATTTTCACTGCATTACCAATAGCTGTGAAGGTGACAGCAGTTAATAGCTTCAATGTCACAAGTTCCTTCCAGGCACCTTTTTGGAGATTATACAACGATCAGTCAGTCAGCCAGGTCACATTACACAAAACAGATCTCAACTGTCTTGTATGAGTAACAGGTTATTGCATATGGTTCTTTAGAATTGAACACCAGCAAATGGAAGCACAATAGTTAAATGCCATTGCTCATTCACTCTTTGCTTATCTGATTCTTCCACAGAGGCTTTAGAGTTGACTCGAGGGCAGCAGCGGCAAGGGCCTCAAGAGGTTGTTGAAATCTCCCCTAACTCCATCTTCACAGCCTGTCTGAACACAGAAATAACCAAGTAGAGAGACCTATTCTTACGGGTATTGCATGAACCTTTGAAATGTTGAAAATTTTTTTCTGATGTGTTGAAAAGCTGACTGGCGCATTTCAACATGCTCCTGGGAAGGTATGCCAAACGTCTGAGCAGCATGTGTAAAGCAAAACATTGGCATTATGTGTGGAATCACATTTGAGTTCCAAATAATAGACAGCCTGTCATATCCATAGAGACTGATGAGTCAAACAGTGAGAAATAACTTAATCTAGGAGCACTTCTACAATTAAAATCATCTTGCTACTCATGATGCATAAGACAACTGTTTAAGAAGTATCAAATCATTTTTGAACCTCAGTATTTGAGGTGAAATTTTTAAAATGGATCAGTTCAGGGTGCAGAATTTCCTCAAGGTGGTGCTTTAAATGTTGGTAGCAATTTAATATTTCCTTCTCGAAGGCTCGGAGGACCAAATGACCTATTCCAGTTTTTTTTTTTTGTTTTTATTTCTGAAATTAGCTATAAGTTGCTTAATGCAGTGACGGAATTCCACAGGATATGAGGAGATTGCCTAATATTAGCATGTACCAACTCTGATAGCAACCGACTTGGGCATTTCCTAAATATAGATCAATATGCCAAGCCTCAGGGATGAAAAAGTTGGGCTCCAGCTTTGTTTGTCGAGATTTAGGCTACTATCTGCCCAAACTGGGTTTGTGAGGTAGGATTCCCATCAAACCCTATATGCCATGTTCTGTGGATCAAAACACCCATGTCAACTTAATTCAGTGCCCAGAGGAAATGGGAGGTGGAAATTACAATGTTCTATGTATGGATTGCTGAAAGTTAGAAGAATTACAAATATGTGGATGCATGTTAACTCTTGTGCAATTTAAGGTATCAACACATTGAGGGTAGTGGAACGATGTTCATCCAGCATGAGGCTGACATTATGAACAATTTGGATTGACATTAGCCTTGGAAAGCCATCGCTTATTGATTTACTGGCTAAACACACCAGAGCTGAGGCAGCACTAACTTCCAAACATGTTATAAAAGAGACCCTCCATTCGAAAGTTACAACATTACTCTTGTAGCTTTCACTCTTACTGGCTAAGCACACCAGAGCTGATCATTATCTTCACATTAGTGCTGCACTAAAGAAGGGTAGGAAATATAATTAGAGAGCTTAGACAATATATGCAAGCAAGAAGAGGGATAAAGTTTATTGAAGTTGATATCAAATATCATGTCTTACCTACCTAGAAGGGCTAGTTGAACACTTCCCTGATACATGACACAATAGCCCTCAAGTTACGCCATATAATGTTATTGTACAAAGCATCAGTAGGTTAATGGTAGTGTAGTGGTTATACTACTGGACTAGAGTAATAAAAATTACCAGAGATCTTGGGTTGTAAATTTCCTTAGGGTTTCTCCTGCTCCAGTGCCATAACTTTGGACAAACTCTGTTTAGGCACGTAAAGAGTTCCACTGAGGTTACTTGAAAGAAATTCCCTGCATTTGGCCTACATTAGAAAGACAATTCTGGCATGAAGAATGTTTAGTCCTTTTGTTGGTTAGTCAAGGCGTTATGAACAGTTGGATGCATTTTCAATTTTTCCTGGAGTTTTGCCAATTCCTAACTTTGTTTTGTACTGCATTGCCCACACTAAAAAGTTGAATTTTGAGTTTGATTGGATATAAAGTGAGGTCAGTGAATAGACTTTGGTGGTAGGTTTCAAAGTCCTTTTCTTTACTACAAGGATTATTGCAAACTTTGCTGAGTTTCTCTTCTGATCTGCAGATATTTGAAGGAACTGAGTACAGGATATCGAAAGTATCTTTTAGATCCTTAATGAATCCAACTATATTTTTCTGGAATATGCTGCCTGTGGCACTTTTCTTCTTGGCCTCTCAGTCAGTGAAGATGGAGACTGTTTTGAAGGCTATCTAAAATTATTGCTTGAAAGTTAACCATTTTAGTACACTGTATGAGCTTCAGAACTAGATATGAAACCTTGATCACAGTTTTGCCAGGAGGTAATTAAACTATGACATCAGGGCATAGTGGTTTATATAAAATTATGTAAAATTATTTTTACAGTTTTAAAAATTTAAAAATAGTAATTTATGCAATTTCAAACAATGCTGGAAATCAAATTCAGTCAGAATTTATAATGGCAAATGAGACTTTATATAAAATGTTAACTTCTAGGCTGGTACCAAGCAAATACAGCCTTGGACCTCATAACGAATTTTAGCTCCAATTACACATGCTGGTTGGCTCCCAAGTAACCTGCACTTCAGTCCCTTTCCTTTTGGCCTAATCTTTTAAATAAACTTATCAGGTCAGAACTACCTCTGTCTTGTGTATGATTTAGAACAGTACAGGGAATGGGCTTTACATCAATACTCTGAAACTGATCACTTTCAGGTCACCACCCTGCTCTGCATCAGTGTCAGTGACACAATGCAATTTTGATATATAAAGGCCCTAAGTGGGTCAGGGATGAGATTGATGCTCACTTAGTGAAGCTGGGCGCTGTTTGGAGCAGGAAATGATTCTGGAGGGGGATTTTCAAAGGTAAATGGCAGCCATGACTGGGCTTGTCATTTTGTTGCAGAATGGAACAGGCAGGAGAGCAGAGGGGCAGCAGCCTCAAGATTTTAAATTAGCAGCCACAACAAATAAAGACTTCCCTCCTGTGCTCCCAATAGCTGTGCACTGACATATGCCCCAGACCATTTCCTCTTCCTGCTCGTACCTTTGAAATTTTCATTCTGCCCCACTCTAACCCATTAACAGTAACAGAGCTTAACAGTAAATTAATTCAGGGCATGCAAGTTGCAGGCTCCTCCACCCTTCCTTTGACAATTGAAGAGTTTCATGGAGGTTTTGGAAATGCTATCCGAGAGTGTTATTTTCAAACCGTGTCCACACTTGACCGTGCCTACTGAATTGAAAATACAGCCCTTGAAGTCTGCACATGTGCAGTTAATTACGGAAATCCAGAGGGTGCAGTCAGTGATTCTATGCTTCTCCAGTGGGTGCACTGTTGAGGGTCCCAGAATGCAGCCAATTAGAAATCACTGAACTGATAATAACTTCCGTCTTGTTAAGTGAAATACAACTGGGTTTTTAATGGAATATCAAATTCCTAATTACAGCTAAATACTCTCACTGTTCCTGAAAGAATATTTTATATTTGCTGAATGTCAAATTTTTCCATTATGATAAAAAATTCCATCATTTTAAAATATATATATTTAAACATTTGATATTTTAGCTTCTACTTTAATCCCATGTGTTTGCCCCAACAATTTATTTTGCTATATATAAAATTTAAAGTGAAGGGGTTCCATGCCTTTTACTCCTTGGTTTGCTATCTATGAGAATACTTCAATGTGATTGGCTGCTTGATAACATCACTGCTGCTGGTCACCTGTAGATCCCTTTGGCGCCAGATTCAAACTGAAGTCAGGATAGAGGAAGCCCATACCTCCAAGATTGCTGGATTTTTGTGGATAGCTTTTTTTGCAGTCAGCAGTGAGCACCATTGCTTCACTGCTGACTTCAAAATCCAGTCCAATTTTGGGGAGTAAAGAATTAATAAAAAATAGCAAGGAAATGTTTAAAGGTTTTTATTTTTCCTGCTAGGCATCGGTGTTGAGAATGCTGGATAGGTGACATCAATAACTATTTTGATAACCATGCAAAGGTAATTATGTCTGCCTACATCATTAATACATTTTAGGCACACATTTGCTCATTCTTGCTATGTAGATTTCTATCTATATGCAAAGAAGTGGAAGAAGAGCCTGACTTTCTTGCAAAATATTTTCAAACATTATTGACTCTTTACTCTATACTTTTTTAAATTATTTTACATATAAGAGAATTAACATTAATGCATACATCCTTAGTGCAAGGCTAACAATGTATACATATCTATGTGTATATGTGCTCAAAAGATAAATTGAATGTGAGGTAATAGACAGACATTAACACAACACATGGGGAATTAAGAAGTGCAAACATCATTTATTTTATTGTGCCTTATTGTTCATTCTTCAGCCAGATATATGTGCACTGCGTATTTTGTAAGCTGCTGTCGATACAAAGTTCCGTGTTTGCATGATTGAGTGTTTGGTCAGTCATAATGATGTAGTTCATCTCTGTTAAAGCCCTCTTGATATCTTGATGTTAGAGATTTAGTCAAGTCCACACCCCCCCCATGTTATGGAGATTAAAATGTCAACATTCCCTCTATTAATGCAACCATTTAATACCCAAGCTTATTAAGTAATTTGCATTCCATGATGTGAATGAGTGTACAGAATGGCTGATTTGGTAGCACCCCTGCTTCTGAGGAGGGATAAATGGTTAGAGCTGCACTGTCAGTCATACCGTCCTTTGGATAAGTCCTTCAATTAAATTGAAGTCTGCTTGCTCCAGTGGTGAAGGTGGAAATTAAAGTTCTCATGAAGGAAAGTAAGGTATTCTCCTGGTGCACTACCCAAATTACTACTTTAAACAAAACACCAAAAAAAAGCCAAATCAACTGGTCATTATCTCTTTACTATTTGTAGGACATATTGGACTGCTGTGCGTGTTCATGAAACACCTGTCATTCCATTAAGTAATTCCTCGAGCTACACAGAACTACATAGGAAATGCATCACAGAAACAGGCAATTTGGCACAACCAACTAGGAGTATGGCAGCATAAACTACAGGCCTGGACTGGTGCTCTGGAGACATGAGTTCAAATCCCACTATGGCAGCTGGAGAAATTTAAATTTAATTTATAAATCTGGAATAAAAGGCTAATCTCATTAATAATGACAATAAAATTACCAAATTGTTGTAAAAACCCACCTAGTTCACTAATGTCCTTCAGGAGAGGAAACATGATGTCCTTACCCTGTCTGGCCCACACCAACATGAATGACTCCTAACTGACCTCTGAAATGACCTAGCAAGGCATTCAATTGAAGATGGCTCACCGCCTGCTTAAGGGCAATTAGAGATGGACATTAAATGTTGGCTTTGCCAGCATGTTCACATTCTGGGAACAAATAAAAAATATTCCATTTAGGCTCTACGCAACACTCCGCATGATTTTCCTTATCCAACTCTGTCAGCATAACGCTCAATAGTGCAGTGACTTGAGGTACTTGATGTGATAAAACACTATATAAATTCAATTCTTTATTTCGTAACACAGATCTGCCATCTTTATAGTTCATAATATGAAGTATGCACTGGTGTGGCATACGAACATGAGTGGACATGAATGGTATTTACTGCTTGGTGGAATATTCGTTCAGTTTTGTAATATTATGGATGCATATAGCATTGTGTGGACAAAATAGTTCAATTGCCTGACTGAAAATATCTTCTTAATCTTTAAAGTGTAAAAGAAAATCACTCCTAAAACAATGTCCTCATTATATGAACATACAAACGTACAAAATAAGAGCAAAAGTAGGCCATTCGGCCCCTCAAGCCTCCTCCGCCATTCATTAAGATCTGCTTGTGTTTTGAATTCCACATTCCCACCTACTTTGAAAATCTTTGATTCCCTTGTCTAACAAGAATCTATATACCTCTGCCTTAAAAATATCTAATGGGCAGAACTTTCCTGTTGGCGTGTGGGGGGTGGGGGGGTGGGGGGGTGGGGGGGGCGGGTACTGGGGGGAGGGCCCACACACACATGTGTAAACTGAACACAGTCACGTTGGGCGAGCGTCCCAATGTCACCGCGCGCCATCACAATATTTCGTTGGACGAGTGCGTGATGATTTCCGACGCGCGCCCGCCATTGATTAATGGGCCACTTAAGGCCCTTGAGGTGCCAAAAAACCGCGATTTTCTGGCGCCCGTGCAATCTTCAGGTTGGCGCACGGGCACAGCAGGCAGGCGGGTAGGACATATTTGTATTAACCTCATCCATGGGCGGGATAAAAGGGCTCAGTGGGGTAGCGAGTGTGCTCTGTCAAATATTGATGTTTTAAAGTTACTGATACTTGCCTGTGTGATCTGCAATACTTTAAGACGCATCCCAGCTGCTTGGTCTGGACTCACAGCTTTCAGGTCAGCACTCTGCAGTGAGGAATTTTTTTAGGCCTGTAGGTTTCAGGAAGCCTTCCCTTAGCCTGGGAATGGGAGCTGAACTCTCCACTGGAGGCACCTCCTGTGAGAAGGAAGGGAGGGCCAGAAGGGGGAGGAGGCCAGGAGTGCACGTTCAGCCTTCAGGGGAGCCACCTTTGGGAGGACAGGCGCAGGCACAAGGGGTGCAGGGCCAAGAGGTAGACTAAGGTGGAAGGGGCCACAGAAGACGCCACTATCCTGCTGCCAGGGTTTACAGGCGGCAAAGCAGCTACCTCAATATGTCTGAGGTGCGGTGCCGAAGGAGGCTCCTTCTCTCTAGGGAGACAGTCAACTATATCTGTCAGATGATTGGGCCTGAGATCTCCGCTAACTGTGTGGGTGGACACCCCATGCCAGTGGCTCTGAAGGTCACAGCTGCCCTCAACATCTATGCTTCGGGCTCCTTCCAGGGGTCGGTGGGTGATCTTTGCGGTGTCTCCCAATCAGCTGTCCACACTTGTGTCAAGCTTGTAACAGACACTCTGTTCAGGCATGAAAAGACCTCCATCCTCTACTGTTGAGACCAGACAAGCCAGACACAGCGAGCCAGAGGTTTCGCGGCCATTGCTGCCTTCCCCCGTGTCCAGGGTGAATAGACTGTATACATGTGGCCATCAAGGCACCAGCAGCTGAGCCCGGTACCTTCGTCAACAGGAAGGGATTCCACTCCATGAACGTGCAGATAGTGTGTGATCACAGGATGCTGATTCTACAAGTCTGTGCAAGTTATCCAAGAGGCTCCCACAACTCCTACATCCTCAGACACTCCCAGTTGCCAGGGCTCTTCAGTGCTCCAGCCTGGCTGGATGGATGGCTGCTGGGTGACAAGGGCTATCCCCTCAGAAGGTGGCTCATGATACCTCTCCGCCATCCAAGAACAGAAGCTGGGCAGTGGTACAATAGGAGCCACGTCTCCACAAGGGCTGTGGTGGAGAGAGCCATTGGTCTTCTCAAGATGTGATTCCGATGCCTGGGCCACTCAGGGGGCACACTCCAGTACCCCCCAGATTTTGTGTCGCTGATAATGGTTGCATGTTGCGGTCTCCACAATCTTGTGCTGGAAAGTGGGGAATGCTGTGGACGATGAAGATGTAGATGCAGTGGTTGTGGCTGCACATGCTGAGTCCAGCGGTGAGTCCGAAGATGAGCACACACAGGGAAATGCTGAAGGAGTAGATGCTGACCCGGGCATACTCCAGGGAGGCAGGGACGCCCAGGAGGCTTTAGTCCAACAAAACTTCAGCTAGCGCACTACATATGGACCTCCTGTATGCTCTATATTCGAGACCCAAGTGCCAAATCTGCCTGGTTAGGAACATTAACTACGGCCCTTGTCAATAAAGCTGAATGTCCCACAAAACACTCTTTACATTATTGGAAACCACCCATCTCCAGAACAAAAGAGATACCCTCAGCCATGGTGACATGTCTGAATTTAATATTGCAACCAAAGAAACTCAATGAAACAAAATGCAAATCTCGGGCCAACACAAAAGCACTAGTGATAAACCCATGGTGTGCCTAAGGTGCCTTATGTTTAAGTTTTCGGGTGCTACGTCTTGGTGCTGCCCCATCGCTGGGAGTGGAATCTGAGCCAGCCTGCTGACTCTGCTGTCCTTTTGGCCTCGATGATCTTGGCAAGTGTCCTCTGGCCCATGGAGCCTGTGCTGACCCCGCCTGGGAGGGAGCTGCCAGTTCCACAGCTGGCACCTCCCCATTCATTACAGCCTCACTGGATGCCATGGTCACTGGGAGAGGGGTGGAGGAGCTGCCTCCCTCATCCAGAGCGCCATGAGAGGTGGCCACAGAAATGACAAGTAGCTGCTGCACCGATGTGAGGTCACTTTCTACCTCCCTGCTCACCATGGATGGATGGGCACTAAGCTGGGAAACATGGTGCCCAGACCACCTCCACCTCCCACACTGGCACTGACCAGCTGAATTCAATGCCGATGTGAGGGCTTGCTGGTCTGAGCGCATCCCCAGGAAGCCCTGATGGGTCTCCTGGAAGAGCCTCTCCACGAGAGTCACCACTGTCTCCATGGTGGACGCATGGCGCTCGGACATGAGGCTCATTGCTTTGGCGATCGTCCGCATAGACTCCTCCACCATGGAGACCAAGCCAAGCGAAGCCTCATGTATCTCCCCCAGATGCTCCCACACACCTGGCCACATTTCCTGCACTTGCTGCATTGTAGACGACTCCAGAAGCACATCATCAGGCACCAATTGAGCATGTGCCTGGTCCCCTGTCATCCTCCGACTGCTGGTGCCATGGGCACTCTCTGTCTCTGCCAGCTCCTCCAGCGGCTGTGAAGTGCCCTCACCGCTGTGTCCCGAGACATTAGCTGATGTTCTAATTGCCTCCGAGGTGCTAGTATCTGCGCTGATGCCTGCTTGGCAGAGATGGTGTGATGCTGGTGAGACGTCAGGGCCCTCAGATGCGAGAGGTGGCATCTGCTGCTCCTCTTCCCGGCCCTGCTCCGCCAATGCTGCAAGGAAGAACAAGGACATTGGATCAGTTAACGTAGAGACAATGTCAATGTGTATCCCTGTCCCCTGGATCATTATGCGCTCATCCTTCCATAAGCCATGGACAAGTCCTGTTGCAAACTTCATTCAGCACTGCCATGACTGCTGGGAGAACAATAGTGACCTCACTGCTGGCCAAACATACCTGGTCGTGGCACCCCAGCCTCACCGACACTGGTGGACCTGGGCGCATGGTACCTCTCCAAATCTAGGGCTTCCTGGTGGAAGCGGCTGAGAATTGCTAACTGTGCCGGCGCTCCTGCAGTCCTCACCCGCTTAGCTGCATTATGAGCATTCTTCTCCTGAAAAGGAGAGGGGAGCATTGATTAGCGCTAGTTGTACCTGGACTCTCTTCGCGGAAGACTCACCCTAACCAGAGTGGGACACATCAGGGCTCCAGTGTCTCCTCACTCCGCTGCTGCTGAACACACACAAAGATGCTCGGCCTGTCCCCCACCCCACCCCCATCCCCTTGCTGCCGACATCACATTAGGCACCACACGGTCTATTCTTCCATAGCAAGGAGGTGCAGAGGAGAGCAGTTCGATCGGTGCCAACGCCACCTTGAATCTCCCCGCCCAGCATCTCATCACCCTGACTTTGACATGTCCTGGAGCTCCAGCACTGCGCCCAAGCGCAGCTCCTCCTGGTTGCCCCCAAAACAGAAATGTGGGCCGGTGTACCACATGCTGTGAGGGTAGAGCCCGTTTCTTCACCAACCTCTCTGGGTGACCTCAGCATGGGCAATATCTGCTGGCCCACCCAGCGAAGGGCACATGCCATCAATGATTCAATGCAGTCACTACACTCAGACTTGGGGTTGAGGGGGGGCCACCAGGAGGGAATGCCAACCTGCTGAGTTACATGATCAATGCCAACAATGGGTACTCGCCCTTCCTGAGTGCAACAAATCATTGAGGCACTTGCGACACTGGACCCAGGTGCATCGCACCACATCGCGGGAGCTCATCACCTCCGCCACCTCCTCCCAGGCACGTTTGGTCATGTGGGAGGGTCTCCTCCTCTCGTCTTGGGGTACCACCTCTCGCTCTGCTGCCACATCTTCGAGGAGGGTAGCAAGGCAATCATCGGAAAAAGGAGGGGCACAGTACCCCCCTGCCCTACCCTCCTGCCTGGCCTGCTCACCAGCAGCGCTCTGGGGTGCCCTTCCACTGGCCGTGATTCGCAGCCTTTGAAAGGCTGCAGCAGCTTTTTAAAACAGGCCACCGGGTCGCCATTGGACCCTGTGGTCATTGCTGTCCCGCAGCAGTCCACCCACTCCCGCTGTCCTCAGGAACCGTGATTCACGCTGGGCAGGCCTTAATTGGCCTGCCCGCATAAAATGGCGGCGCGGACCCGATCGTGGGTGGCCCACGCCTGCCCATGTCCCCCCGCCAGCCAGAAAATTACGCCAATGACTCCGCACCTACCACCTTCTGAGGCAGAGAATTCCAAAGTTGCATAGCCCTCTGAGAGAAAAAATTTCTCCTCATCTCTGTCGTAAAAGGGAAACCCCTAATTTTAAAACAGTGCGTCCTCATCCTGGACTCATTTCCATGTCCACCTTGTCAATCAAGTCACCCCTCACTCTACTAAACTCCAGTGGAAACAAGCTCAGTCTGTCTAGCCTTTCCTCATAGGACAAACCACTCATTCCAGGTATCAGTCTTGTAAACCTCCTCTGAACCGCCACCAATGCATTTACATCCTTCCTTAAATAAGGAGACCAAACTTGCGCACAATATTTGAGATGTGGCCTCACCAATGCCATGTATAACTGAAGCATCCTTACTTTTATGTTCAATCCCTCCCATAATAAAGGATAGCATTCCATTAGCCTTCTTACTTGGTTGCTGTACTTGTATACTAACTTTTCGTGACTCAGCGCTAGAACACCTAGATCCGTCTGCATCTTGGAATTCTGCAGCCATTCTTCGTTTAAGTAATACTCTACTTTCTTATCCTTCCTACCAAAGTGAACATATTTTCCCACATTATACTCTATCTGTCATATTTTTTCCCACTCACTCAACCTATCTATATCCATCTGCAACCTCCTTTTGTCCTCTTCGCAACATACTTTCCTATTTATCTTTATGTCATCTGCAAATTTAGTTACTATGCCTTCACTCCCCTCATCAAAGTCATTGATATAAATTGTAAAAAGTTGAGATCCCAGCACAGACCCCTGTAGGACTCCTGCCAATCAGAAAAAGACTCATTTATGCATACTTTGTTTTCTGCCAGCCAGCCAATCTTCTATCCATGATAGTACGTTAGCCCCGACAGCATGAGCTTTCATTTTCCACAGCGGCCTTTGATGTGGCACCTTATCAAATGCCATCTGGAAATCCAAGTCCGGCATGTCTACAGGCTCCCCTTTATCCACAGCACGTGTTACTCCTTCAAAGAATTCCAATAAATTGGTTAAGCAAGATTTCTCTTTCACAAAAGCATGTTGGCTCTCCCCAATTACCTTGAGTTTTTCTAAGTGTCCAGCTATAACCTCCTCAATGATCAATTCTATCACCTTCCCTATGATAGATATCAAGCTAACTGGCCTATGGTTTCTTATTTTCTGCCTCCCTCCTTTCTTGAAAAGAGAATCTACATTAGCCACTTTCCAGTCTGACGGAACCTTTCCAGAATCTAGGGAATTTTGAAAAATTAACACCGACACATCTACTACCTCATTAGCTACCCATTTTAAGCCCTGAGGATATATCCAGCATGATCGACTAGGGACTTTACAGCCTTCCGGACTGAATATTGAATTCAACAACTTTAGGTCGTGAGTCCCCTCCCCCATCCCCACCCCCTTTCTGTTTCCCCCTTTTTTTTCCCCAATAAATTATAAAGATTTTCCTTTTCCCACCTATTTCCATTATATAAAATAAAAAAAAAACCCACTAGAGCTATACCTTGAGTGCCCTACCATCCATTCTTAATTAGCACATTCGTTTAGATAATATCACCAACTTTAACTTTAACACCTATGTGTTCTATTGTACTATTGTTGTTGACATCTTTTGATGATCTGCTTCTATCACTGCTTGTTTGTCGCTACAACCACACCAACCCCCTCCACCTCTCTGTCTCTCTATCTCTCCGCCCCCCACACACACACCTTAAACCAGCTTATATTTCAGCTCTTTCCTGGACTCGAACTCAAGTTCTGTCGAAGGGTCATGAGGACTCGAAACGTCAACTCTTTTCTTCTCCGCCGATGCTGCCGGACCTGCTGAGTTTTTCCAGGTAGTTCTGTTTTTGTTTTGGATTTCCAGCATCCGCAGTTTTTTTGTTTTTAGATCTAAAGACTTGTCAGCCCGCAGCTCCATCAGTTTGCTCAGTACTGCTTCCCTGGTGATTGTAATTTCACCAAATTCCTCTCTCCCTTCCACCTCCTGATTTACAGCTATTACTGGAATGTTTTTAGTTTCTTCTATGGTGAAGACAGAAGCAAAATATTTGTTCATTTCATCTGCCGTTTCCTTTTTTATCTACAATGAACTCCCCATTGTCACGCTCTAGATGATAAACACTCACCTTACTCACTCCTTTCCGTTTTAAATACCTATAGAAACTCTTGCTATCCATTTTTACATTTCTTGCTAGCTTCCTCTCATGCTCTACTTTCTTACTCCTAATTAATCTTTTAGTCATTCTTTGTATTATTACCAATCATCTGATCTTCCACTCATCTTTGCACAGTTAAATGCTTTTCCCTTAAGTTTGATTCTTTCCTTAACTTCTTTAGTTAACCACAGATGGTAGGCCCTCCCTTTAGAATTTTTCTTTATAGCAGGAATATACTTATTCTGAATATTCTGAAAATTCCTCTCAAATGTCTGCCACTGCTTCTCTATTGACCTATCCTCTAGCCTAGTATCCCAGTTATCTTCAGCTAGCTCAGCTTCCATGGCCACATAGTTGCCCTTATTTAAGTTTAAAATACTTGTCTTAGACCCACTCTTCTCCCTTTCAAACTGGATGTAAAGTTCAATCATATTGTGATTGCTGCTACCTAGGGATGCTTTTGCTCCAAAGTCATTAATTAATCCTGTCACTTTACACAATATCAATTCTAATATAACCTCTCTGGCTGGTTCCAGAATGTTCTGCTCCAAGAAACTATCTTGAAAGCACTATATGAGCTCCTCATCCAGGCTACTACGGCCAATCTGATTGTTCAAGTTTATATGTAGATTAGAATTGCTCACAATTATTGCTGTCTCTTTATCACTGACACCCAATATTTCTTCTTGTCCACTTTGCCCTAAATTGTCATTACTGTTAGGGGGCCAGTAGACCACCCCCACAAGTGATTTCTTTCCCCTACTATTCCTCATCTCCACTCAAACTGTTTCTACATCCTGATCTCTTGAACCAAGATCATCTCTAACTATTGCACCAGTACCATCCTTAATCAACAGTGCTACCCCTCCACCTTATCTAGCTTCCTATTCTTCTTGAATGTCATATAGCCCTCAATATTCAGGACCTAATCCTGCCATTCTGTAGCCATGTCTCCGTGGTGGCTATCAGATCATGGCCAGAAATTTCGGCTCGGTGAGCGGGGGCGGGGCCCACTCGCCATGGTGTAAAATGATGAGGGGTGATGTCAGGCATGTGTCCCGATGTCACCATGTGTCATTTAGATTTTCAGTTCGGTGGGCATGCAGCCAAACAGTCAAAGGCCTAGTAAGGCCATTTAAAAACTAACTAAGCTAATAAACGGAGCTGCCCGTCCAATCTTGAGGTTGGCTGTCCGGCGAAGAGCCCAGGCGGCCTTCGCATTTTTCATGGAACCTCATCCACGGGTGGAATGAGGTTTCATGAAGGGTTTATAAATTAAATAAATGTTTTCGTTAATGTTCCTTGACTTGTCCCAGCTCATGTGACACTGTCTTAGAATATTTTCTTCTCTTTATTTAAATTTTTAAACCTTAAACTAATTTGAGGTGCCTCAAGGCGATTTCTGTGCTCTTTTGCGCTCATGCGTGAAAAAGCGCAGGCCCCGACTCAAGGAAGCCCCCACCCGCACAGGGAGCGCACAGCACTTCTGGGTGCATGCCATGCTGGGGGGGGGCCTTAATTGGCCCTTCCACGTAAAATGGCGGCACAGACCCAATCGGGTTGGCGTCCACTCCCGCCTACCCCCGCCTACCCCCGCACAACTCCCCCAATGGGGGGAAAATTCTCCCCCATATTTATTTACTCCAATGTGTGCTATCAATTCGTTTACTTTGTTATGAATGCTACGCACATTCAGATACAAAGCCTTTAGTTTTGCCTTTTTGTTATCTTTGTAACATTTAGTCTTGACTATTGGTGTATTCTTAGATTTTATCTCTCTGCCTCTTCCTGCTATTCTATGGCCCTCATTTCCTATATTACTATGATGGTCTCCTGCCTTGAATCTACACCTTGATTTGCCACATCTACCCAAGCCAATTATGGTAGACATATTCATCAGAGCTACACTCTGCTTTTGGCGATGGGGAATTGTTTAAAGCTGGTGTAATGCACAACCAAACCTGTATTTTTTTACTAATGACTTTTCAATCTGATCCATAATATTGAGGTATATCAAGGAGAGTCCCAAAGATTTAGTCAACCACCATTGGTACTCCCATGTCACCCTTTGTCAACTCACATGGTTCCTGGCAAAAATAAATACTGGAGCGAAAAAAACAGTGGTTATCCATATTTTGTAAAAGAGAGACTTGCATTCATATAGCACCTTTTGTGGCAACAGGGTGTCCCAGAAGTGCTTTATAGCCAATGAAGTACTTTTGAAGTGTGATCATTGTTGTAGTGTAGGAGCACAGCAGCCAATTTACAAATATTATTGCCCAGCAAACAGCAAGGTGATATTAACCAAATAATCCATTTTAGATAAAAGCAAAAAACCGTGGATGCTGGAAATCCAAAACAAAAACAAAAATACCTGGAAAAACTCAGCAGGTCTGGCAGCATCTGCGGAGAGGAACACAGTTAACGTTTTGAGTCCGCATGACTCTTCAAAAGAACTAAGGAAAAGTAGAAATGATGTGAAATATAAGCTGGTTTAAGGGGTGGGGGGGGGGGCGCGGTGTGGGACAAGAAGAGCTGGATAGAGGGCCTGTGATAGGTGGAGATAACCAAAAGATGTCACAGACAAAAGGACAAAGAGATATTGAAGGTGGTGATATAATCTAAAGGAATGTGCTAATTAAGGGTAGAAAGCAGGATGAGCAAGGTACAGATAGCCCTAGTGGGGGTGGGGTGGGGTGAAGGAATCAAAAAAGGCTAAAAGGTAGAGATAAAACAATGGATGGAAATACATTTAAAAGTAATGGAAATAGGTGGGAAATGAAAAATCTATATAAATTATTGGAAAAAACAAAAAGGAGGGGGAAAATCGGAAAGAGGGTGGGCATGGAGGAGAGAGTTAATGATCTAAAATTGTTGAACTCAATATTCAGTCCGGAAGGCTGTAAAGTGCCTAGTTGGAAGATGAGGTGCTGTTCATCCAGTTTGCGTTGAGCTTCACTGGAACAATGCAGCGAGCCAATGACAGACATGTGGGCATGAGAGCAGGGTGGAGTGTTGAAATGGCAAGCGACAGGAAGGTCTGGGTAATGCTTGTGTTCTGCAAAGCAGTCATCCAGTCTGCGTTTGGTCTCTCCAATGTAGAGGAAACTGCATTGGGAGCAACGAATGCAGTAGACTGAGCTGAGGGAAGTGCAAGTGAAAAGCTGCTTCACTTGAAAAGAGTGTTTGGGCCTTTGGATGTTGAGGAGAGGGGAAGTAAAGGGGCAGGTGTTGCACCTTCTGCAGTTGCATGGGAAGGTGCGGTGGGAGGGGGTTGAGGTGGAGGGGGTGATGGAGGAGTGGACCAGGGTGTCCCTGAGGGAACGATCCCTGCGGAATGTCACCAGGGGGAGTGAAGGGAAGATGTGTTTGATGGTGGCATCATGCTGGAGTTGGCAGAAATGGCGGAGGATGATCCTTTGAATGCGGAGGCTGGTGGGGTGATAAGTGACGGCAAGGGGGACCCTATCATGTTTCTGGGAGGGAGAAGAAGGTGTGAGGGCGCGTGCGCGGGAGATGGGCCGGGCAATCCATTTTAGTCTTGTTAGTTGAAGGATAAATGCTGACCAGTACACTGGGGAATACCCCACCCCCCTGACATCCTTCTACAAAATGGTGCCATTGGGTCTTTTTCATTCACTTCAAAAGACTAGAAGAGTTAGCACCTCCAACAGTGCCTCAGTCTTTCAGGGCTTCACAATACCATCAGCCTAGATTTTGGCACTCAAGTCTCTAGACTGGAACTTGAAACCACAATCTTCTGAATCAGAGGTGAAAGTGCTACCAACTGAACTACGACAGGCGCCTCTTGTCCAATAGTAAAGACCCTCTGTGAAATCTGTCTTTTTGATCAAGCTTTTGGTCATCACTCTTAATGTCTCCTTATTGGATTCAGCGCCCATTTTCCTTGTGCCTTTGTGAAGTGGCTTAGGATATTTTTATACATGAAAAATGCTGTACAAGTTGCAAGTCATTGCCACTGTTGTAACATCTCCTTCATAATCAACAATAATATGGGTACATGTTTCTGCATCAAACAAATGTACCCATTTTTTAAAGATTGACTCAAAACCAAAATGAGAAATACTTGCCCAAAAATCCTCTCATATGACCTGATCAAACATTTTTAAGTTTAGGGAATTTAGTAATAGTGAGTTGGGAAATGACGCCAATTTACGATTTCGAAACATTATTAACAATTTAATTATGAAGGCCAAATTGACAAAAAGTTATAGCCTGTTAAATTGTTGTTCCAAATTTTCTATGTCCCACTATCTTACTTTGCGTTATAAAGGTGATAAGAGAGAAAAGGAGTCACAAATGAGTTTGCCGTTGCAAATTCCTTGTGTCAGCATAAATGGTAATAAAGGGAAAACCTTTCTTTCCCCAGACCTGTGGCAAAAAAGGATTGTGTGGTTAGCCTGTGCTTATCATGCTGAGCTTAAGCCTAATTGGAATGAACTATCACAAAGTTTATGAAGTCCTGGGGCAGTTTGTTATAGAACTGTGTCAATTAATCTATTCTTTTTTTAATGAGTTAGGGATTTCCTTTGGAGCAACTTGCCGTGGAGCCTGACCGAATACCCAGAGGAAGTAATGATTCTGTATCAACTGACCCCTTCAATTTCAGAACCCACCTCCCTCACCAGGTAGCAAATTAGACCCATCCACACTCTGAATAGGAAAGGGCTTTACCACATGCATGGTGTTAAAGGGGAGAGCTGCATGAAATGGGATTGTTGGAAGTTTGCTTTGATTAAATGAGGAAAAAAAAACTGTTGTATATCCTGCTGAGCAACAAATTACTTCTATTCAAGGCATGTTTGTCCCATGCTGTAGCTCCCAGAGTAACAATGATTAATGACAGAAGGAGGAAAAAAGGATCAAACGCACTAAGTTGAGGCATTATCGCCTGTGTTAGCCTATATATAATAAATCTTAAAAAATTAACAATTAACCCACACACCTTTTATTTGCCTTCTCATTACAGTGAAGGTGTCTTAAGTAAAACAAATCCCACAAGAATCATGGACTATTTATTTACAGGCCTTTAATGAACAGTGGAATGATTGCTGCAAAACTGACTTTTTAATATTTTCTTTGTAGTCTGAATAAAGAAAATTAGCATAATTAATATAATTGTTCAGAAACTTAACCATGCTTCCTTATGGATTCCTTATTTAATGATATATTGGAAAACTGTTGCCTACATTGAGAATAGTTTCTTAAATCAATCAAGACTTTAAAAAAAATACATTCAATAAATCCTTACCATGTGCCAATTACATTCATTTCAAAATAGATTAATTGATGAATGCATTGTGGCTTTTCTATTGAATACTTATCCACAGTAGATTGAGGTTAACTTTGCAATTTCTGCTAATCATCTGGAAGTATTTAGCTCACAAGTGGTGTTATTCAGGCATTGTTATCATGCCTGCCTTGACTATAATTCAAACTTGGCCTAAATAGCCAAGTGGTTATGGTACTGGGTTTGTAACCCTAAGATCAAGAGTTCAAATCTCACAATGGCAAAACTATGAAACAATGTAACTTCATCTGAAACAGATGGAAGTGGATTTTGCTTGGCCTAAATAGCCAAGTGGTTATGGTACTGGGTTTGTAACCCTAAGATCAAGAGTTCAAATCTCACAATGGCAAACTATGAAACAATGTAACTTCATCTGAAACAGATGGAAACAGGTTTACTCAAAAAGAGTATCAAGAGTTCAAATCTCACAATGGCAAACTATGAAACAATGTAACTTCATCTGAAACAGATGGAAACAGGTTTACTCAAAAGAGTATCAAGAGTTCAAATCTCACAATGGCAAACTATGAAACAATGTAACTTCATCTGAAACAGATGGAAACAGGTTTACTCAAAAAAAGAGTATCAAGAGTTCAAATCTCACAATGGCAAACTATGAAACAATGTAACTTCATCTGAAACAGATGGAAACAGGTTTACTCAAAAGAGTATCAAGAGTTCAAGATTTAAAAGATTATCAAGAGTTCAAATCTCACAATGGCAAACTATAAAACAATGTAACTTCATCTGAAACAGATGGAAACGGGTTTGTACTCGAAAGAGTTGACTATAATTCAAAGATGATCCAAGGTATTTTCAAATCACTGCTTCAATTTAAAATGAGCAACAGATAGGCACAGAAATGATTCACTCCATTTAAGATTTGATTAAAATAATGACTGTTGTGAAAATTACATTTTAAAGAATTAATTCTCAGGGTATGGGTACCACTGGGAAATAGGACATTGATTGCCCCTCTTGAGTTGCCCTAGAAAAGGTAGAGTTGGGGCCTTCAAGTTGAACTGCTGCACTCCACGGGGTGAAAGTCCTTCCATGGTGTTGTCAAGTGCTACAAACAAACACACAGAAAAGACAAGGCTCACCAATGTATCATTAACTGGTGCAACCCCATGCACCATCCTCCCAAATTGTGAACAGCACCAACTTTTTGTGAAGGCAAAAACAAGTAAACAAAAAAGTAAGCCTTCAGCCCACTATTGGGAAAGTGGCCATTCCTTCAGCCCCCCCTAAGGCAATCGAACAATCTCAGGGAGATGATAGTTACATGCGATGAATCACAAAACTTACCAAACTCCTCTCTTGCCATCTCCCAATTGTCTCAAAGTAAAATAGAACTATATAGGACCAAAAAAACTGCTGTTTCTATCTGCCAGGCTAGTCCCAAGGCGCAAAGGCTTAATCTCATTTGGTTTGCATGTTTTTTAAAGTGCTGCCTTTCAAAGTTGAATCCATCACCCTACTGAAACCTATAAATCCTCCACTTTTGCTGCCTTTCTTCTGATAGACCATTCCACATATTCTGCATCCAAAGTGTGAAGAAGTTACATTTTAACTCACATCTTCTTGTCTAAACTGGAATATATGTCACCTTGCCCTAATGCATGTTTTAACATTAAACATAATTCCAAACCCAGGTTATCAATTTCTTTTAAGATTTTAAATACCTCATTAAAATCACCTCTTTCAAATGTAAACAACAATAACTTGCATTTTTATAGTGCCTTTAACAGAGCCCAGCTCTTCACAGCAACAGAATAAAAACAAAATCAGCAAACTAAAGAAAGAGATATCATGAAGGATAACCATAGATTTGGTTAAAGAAGTGTATCTTAAGGAGGGTTTTATAGGAGGGGAGAGAAACAGAGGGGATTAGGAAGGGAATTCCTGAGCAAAGGGCCAACATGGCTGAAGACATAGCTGCCAATCATGGACAAAGCGAGGGGGATAAGTGCAATGAGTGAGAATCAAAGAAATGGAGGTTTGGACAACAGAGAGAGGTTGTAGGCCTGGAGAAAGTTACAGAAATGGAAGTGGTAAAGTCATGGAGGTATTTAAACTCAAGGATGAGAAATTTGAGCTGCTGAAGGACAGGGACTATTGTAGGTTAGTGAGGACAGTGCTGATAGGGGAGTTATACCTTTGGCAGGGTACTGGATGATCTGAAGTTTATGGACGTGAAGGATGGAAGGTTGGTCAGATGAGCATTGAGTCTGAGTTAATAAAAATGAGGATGAGGGTTTCAGTGGCATTTTTGTTGACGTGTCTTCATGATGGAGACCTAGGCCTGAATTTTACCTTTGGCAGGCGTGTGTGATCAGCAGGCTTGGGAGCGGCCGGAAAATGGACCGCTGACCGTGATAGGCCCCTGACCGTGATTTCACACTGGTTGGCCAATTAACAGCCGGCCAGCGTGAAACGCACGCTGAAAAGCTCAGTGCTGCCTGGTGTGAAAAATAGAAAGGCCTAGTATTATTTAAATGGTGATATATTCGGAAATATGGATATACAAAGGGACCTGGGTATCCTTGTACACCAATCAATGAAAGTAAATAGGCAGGTGCAGCAAGCAATTAAGAAGGCAAATGGTATGTTGGCCTTCATTGCAAGAGGATTTAAGTTCAGAAGTAGGGATGTCTTACTGCAGTTATATACAGGGCCTTGGTGAGACCACACCTGGAGTATTGTGTGCAGTTTTGGCCTCCCTACTTTAGAAAGGATATACTTGCCATAGAGGGAGTCCAGCAAAGCTTCACTAGGCTATACCGGCGATGGCAGGATTGTCGTCTGAGAGATTGATTCAACTGGGCCTATATTTTAGAAGAATGAGAGGGGATCTGATTGAAATGTATAAAATTCTAACAGGGCTAGACAGACTGGATGCAGGGAGGATGTTTCCCCTGGTTGGGGAGACTAGAACCAGGGGCCACAGTCTCAGGATACAGGGCAGGCCATTCAGGACTGAGATGAGGAAAACATTCTTCACTTAGAGGGTGGTCAACCTGTGGAATTCTCTACCACAGAAGGCTGTGGAGGCCGGGTCACTGAGTATATTCAAAAAGGAAATTGATAAATTTTTGGATATTAGGGGCATCAGGGGCATGGAGAGAAAGCGGGAATATGGCGTTGAGATAGAGGATCAGCCATGATCAGATTGAATGACGGAGCAGGCTCGAAGACTCCTGCTCCTAGTTTATATGTTTCTAATTAGTTCCTAGCTCTTTACAGACATTTACAGATAATGCAACAATATATAACAGACACCAGGAATTGATCTTCCTCTCTGGCCACTTCCTCTCTGGCCCACCTTCTTTCTATCCCTGATGGTAATCTTCACAGCCACCTGGCCCCCGGTGGAACCATCGCTTTCTTTTTGGCCACCTACACCATGAACGCCTCCAACACTTCATCCATGACCTTGGAACCCTCTCTCTGCGGTGGTGTTTCAAACTTCTTGTCTACAATTGCATTATTAGTATTCAACAGCCTCTGTAATTCAGTGCAACTTTACTTTAAGAGGGACAGACTGCCTTTAAGAATATGCTATTAGTCCATATTGATCGATTCTGTGCTGAGAACAGAAGCAGTATCTCTGTGGGAGTGGGTTGGCCCAACACTACTATCAGGTAAATAGTGAGGCAACAACACGTTTCTGTGCTGCTTACCTCCACTCAACGCACCCAGACAGATCACAAATTGCAACCCCTGTGCTGAAAAGCAGCGTCGACCAATTTTTAGCACTGAGAGTTTTGGAGAACAGTTGTGCTCATGGTTATGATGGTTAGAGGCCAGCACAATTCAATCCAGAATATCATTGCAGGGCTTTCTCAAAGCAGTACCCAGTTATCTGCAGGTGCTTCATCAATGACTTTTCCTCCAAAGAAACTCAGAAATGGGACTGTTCACTGAAGATTAAACCTGTTCAGTTTCATTGGAAATTCTTCAGATATTGACGCAGCTCTTGCCACCTTGTAGCAATTAGTCTTCTGCTGATCAGTGCAGGCAAGATTTTAACCACACAAGTGATATTTAATAAATATTTTCAGCAAGAGTGAGGCTAATCAACATCCCTTGATGCTTAATGACATTGTTGAATCCCCCATCATCTATATCCTCCCAGAATGAAAAAAATAGTAAAAACAAGGAAATAAGAATACTGGCCTGAGCTGGTCTTGTATACCTTAAAATAGAACATCAGTAAAAACTGGGAAATAAGAGTACTGGTCAGAACTGTTTTTTCCCTTCTGGGCTGGCGGTAACCATTGACCAGACACTCAGCTGGAACATGCACATAATTGCCGTAGCTGCTAGAGCAAATCAGAGGCTGGGTATTCTGGATAAATGGTTCATCTCCTGGCTCCCCAAAATCTCTCCACAACATAGAAGACACAATTAAGCATGTGATTGAATACAGGACACTTGCCTGGATGAGCTCAGCTGACACAACACTCAAAGCTCAACACCCGGAGCAAAACAGTCCTCTGGATCAGCACCCCCCGCCCCCACCACCTTAGACATCCACTCCCTCCACCACTGCCATATTGTGGCTGTGGTATGTCCTATCCACAAGATGCACTCCAGCATCTCGTGAAACCTCCTTCAATAACATCTGTCAAACCTGTGACCTCTATCGCCTCAATGACATCAGTGGAGATAAAACTCTTGGGAGATGTATAATGGACTGTCCCGCACTATCACACACTGTTGAGAACTACTGTGAGTGTCAAGGGGTTTGCAGCATAATCACAGAAAAGTTCATTTGCTCTCACATGGGGAAACTTTAAAGAATGATCATTCATTTTTGTTTATTAAGCAAAATGGTAAATGAAGCAATTGGTGTTTGCTTATAAAGCTGAGTAAATGATTTAGAAAATTCCACAACATTCATTTTTAAAGACAGTGTTTCTCTTTAATTTCCCCTGAGCAATAATACTGCTTAGCTGTTACCTCATATTTTCAAACACCCAGGGATGTTCTCAGATGGGACACTATATTCAGAGGTTGCATGTCAGACGTTCTACTGATATCATTTATATCCTGTTTTAGATTGAACCAGTTATTTTGCTTTCAGTTTTTTGATTTAATTTATTCAGGGAGAGTGTTGTAGAAACTGGCTTAAACCTCCACAGCATATTTGGCTGCCTTACAAATGACAGTGCAATCATTACAGACAACAAAAAAGTACATATGTGGGAAAGCTAGACTACAAACAGAAGGGATCAGAACTTCTGAGGACTGGCAATCACAGTTGGCTCCTGGGACTCTTCTGTGCAGTGTAGAAGCATCAGGGGAAGTGAAGCGACATCTCCTTTTGCAGCACTAGCTGGGGGATAGTTGGGGGGGTGTGGGGAGGGTGGTCCGGGGGTTGGTCAGGAGGGTAGTTGGGGAGGAATGGAGTTGGTGGGGTTGTAGTCGGGGTTCAGGAGGGATAGTCGGGGTTCTTGTGGGTGCTCGGGGTTGGGGGCAATCAGTACTATAGTTATGCAAGAGTTAGAAGTGGTTTTAATCCTTCTAACTTTTCCTGGGTAAGTATTCTACTAAGAGAACCGGAACCATCCGAAGTCTCCGATTTAAATCAGAGTATTGGATGGTTCCCAGTGCAGGGTAATTGCTCATCAGGAGTTTAAACTTCCTGAGCAATTGCTGTGCAGTCCTTGTGTGGGGATTTCCGGGGTGTCCCCAGTGTATCTTCTGGGGTACCCCTGGGGTACCACCCCATCCACCCATCCCCACCATGCCAGGAGAACAGAAGTTCTGGGCCAAGGTGATAGAAATATACAAAGGGTACATCAATGAGAGAAAATGTGGAGTCATATTCCAGATGTAGATCCTTTTACAACCACTACAAATGATTTGCTTTCAGCTAAGGTTGGTTATATTGTAGAAGTGACGGTCAAATACCCTTTTTAATATCAATGCTGGCTGGGTGGTGATGCTGTTGCCGCTGAGTCAGATGGTGGTGGGTTTAAACCCCAGTCTGAAAATTTGAGCACGTATTCTAGGCGAACACTTCAGTGCAATACTGAGGAAGCACAGAGCCTTTTATGGCTTCAGGACAACCCAAAAGTGCTTTACAGCAATTGAAGTACATTTTGAACAAAAACAGAATTACCTGGAAAAACTCAGCAGTTTTGAAGTCTGGTCATTGTTGTAATGCAGGAATATTCTGTTGTATTCACCATATTCTCTTTTTCTTATGTGGCTCAGTGTCATATGTTGTTTTACAATGCCTCTGTGAAGCACCTTGGGATGTTTTATTACAGTAAAGGAGCTTTGTCAATATGAGTATGTGTTGTTGTTGTTCTGCCCTCCTACTGCTGGCATGTTGAATTTGGGCTCAGTCAAAACCATTGTAGTAAAACCTTCATGGATCTTCTGCCCCTTTTAGCCAAGAGACCTCCTCTTTCTGTTGCTGCAGTGAGTACCCAAAAACCCTACTACAAAAGTTCCCTTGCATGCAGTGGTGAGATTCCTCTGGAGTTACTGCCCGGGGCCTGCCCTACATGTATAATTGACACTGAGACAGGAAACTGGGTCCTAGACATGGCATAGGTGGAACAACAGGCAAAGTGCCACCCTGACCCCATCTCCAGCAGCCATAACATCACAAAGAAAATCCATCACTTAACAACCAAAGGTAGAGTTCCATTGTTCAGATTGATAGTTATGGTCTAATTGTACCTTAGTGATAAAAGCACTATCTAGTTCTCTCAGTTTTATCACTGCAAACATCTAATAGAGTCCAATCACACCTCTGACTGAGTCTGACCGATCCTTTGTTGTTTTTGTGTCAATAATGAGGGCATACACAGATAAAGCTTTATGAACTAGACAATCATTACATGGTCTAATCTGTATGGTTCATTTAGTCTCTCATTATGAGTGAATTGATTCTTATTTTCAGTGGCCTTTACCTGTTAAATGACAACAGGTGATTGTAGCAAATGTTTGACAACGAGTGTCACATTTTCAGTGTGGCATATGGTGTAAGTGGCTCACTAAATAGTTTGGACATTCCTGCCTACCTCCTTTTCTAACTCTGATCAGGCATGGTTCCATATCTCTCTGCTCCATGCTTTCCTTTCCCTTATTCCAGCTTTTAGGATTTTGTAAGAGATAAGGTTTACGGCAGAAACACAAACACCAGAATCTCAACCGATAGATTGCATATACATTGAAGAAACTAGTGCTTTAACATCTGGCACAGGTGTCTGAATGCAGGACACTCCCAATGCTGTCCAAGTTCAAGTCTTGAATCTGTGCTGTTTAACTTGGATTGGCTATATTCACCTCGCCTAAAGCACTCATCAATGTAAACTATGCAAATATCCAGATCTGTTTCTTTTTATATTCATTCATGGGATGTGGGAATCACTGGCAAGGCCAGCATTTATTTCCCATCTCTAATTGCCCTTGAGCAGACAATGGTGAGTTGCCTTCACTTGCCGTTGTTTCAGCTGTCAGTTGATCACCAATGATGTCAGTTGGACACTTCTGACTGCTTTGAAGGCAAATAGTTGTTCACAACTGATGTGGTTTGAGTGCTGTATGATTTCATTTCGGGTCAGTGATTTCATTTGATTGCTATTAGATGGCAAAAAATGACTGAATAATCGCTTTCGGAATGCAGCTCATCACAAATGAGTACAAATGAATGCTGTCGAGTGCAGAGCAATGTCAAAATTTTCAAGTAAGGACAGTCCATGTGGTGTAGGTAAATCCACAGTGCTTTTAGATAGGGAGCCCCAGGATTTTGATCCAGTCATGATAAAGGTATATCTCAAAGTTAGGATAGCGTGCGACTTGGAGGGGTGGTGTTCCCAATGGTCTGCTGTGCTTCTCCTTCTTGGTTGTTTAGTAGTAGCAGTCAGAGTGGGAGATTCCTCTTAGTTCAAATATGTCCAAGATGTAAGTAATTTCATAGGTCACACTTTACAGCTAAACCTACTCTAAGGAATTTGATTATAGTGGGGGAAGGATCCATGCTGCTGTCCCCACTCTCTCAGCTGCTTTTGCATAGTCTTAAAGGTAAGGAGGATCCAAGATGTCTGGGTAACTTGGCAGCCGCATCACTATGGAGCAAAGTGAGGAGGCAGGCCCGAAGAAATACCTCAGCTGATATGGGGATTGAATCTGTGCTGTCGGCATTATTCTGTGGTCCACTCCTAGCCAACTGAGCTATCTGCTCCTCTATTGGTTTAGAAGGTGTTTTAAAGAAGCCTTGGCAAGTTACTTAAGTGCATCTTTTAGATGATACACACTGCAGCCACAGTACACTGAGGTGCTGGTGGATGGGGTGCCAAATCAAGCAGGCTGCTTTGCCCTGCATAGCATTGAGAGTTTGAGTGTTGTTGGTTTTGCACTCATCCAGGAATAAGAAAACAAGAAATAGGAGCTGGAGTAAGTTATTTAACCCTTCAAGCCTATTCCATCTTTCAGCAATATCATGACTGATCTACCCAAACTCCACCTTCCCTCGTTGTGCCCATATCCCTTAATTCCCTTAGTACCCAAAATTCTATCAACAACTAAGCATCATCCACAGCTCTCTGGGGAAAAGAATATCAAAGATTCACAACCCTTTGAGTGAAGAAATTTCTCCTCATCACAATCCTAAATGATGTTGGGCGAGGGTCCTGACATTATCACCCACTTGCGCTATATTTCAGTCGGAGGGCACATATGGGAGTCGGCAGTCCCCCCGCCACCAATTAAAAGGCCTATTAAGGCCATTAAAGTTATACTTGAAAGAAATTTTTCGCTGCCTGCCCAGCCTTACAGTGGGCGGGCAGGAGAAAAGGCCAAGCGGCCTTTGGATTTTTAGGAAACCTAAATAGGATGAGGTTTCCAACAGCTATTAAAAATTAAATAAAAATTTAATCATTTCATTAATAACATGTCCTGGCTCAAGTGACAGATTCACATGAGGGGACATGTTTTTTTAACAATTTAAAATTCTTTACTTTTATTTCTTAAAATCTTCATTTCCCTGAGGCAGCTCTGTGCCTCACAGAGCTTTTCTTGCACCCACCTGCGCGCATGCACAAAGCTCCCCACTCACCCTCCTTCCCCACTATCACCACCACCACCACACAGGCAGCACTGAGTGCTGCAGCTCGCCTTTCACGCTGGGTGGGCTTTAATTGGCCCGCCTGCATGAAATCGCGGTCCGACCCCCTATTGCGGGTGGTGGTCAGCTTCCCAACTGTTCCCACCACCCCCTCTGAGCCTGCCCAACGAGGGCAAAATCCCAACTCATATTCTAAGACTGTGGCCCCATTTTTATAGATTTCCCAGCTAGGGGGAACATTTTCTCAGTATCTAACCTGTCAAACCCCTTATGAATTTTATATGTTTCAATTAGAGCACCTCTCATTCTTCTAAACTCCAGGGAATATAGACCTAGTCTACTCAATATCTCCTCATTGGATAACCCCCTCATCTCAGACACTGTCCAGTGAACCTGCTTGCACTCCGTCTAGGGCAAGTATGGTCTTCCTTAGGTGTAATAAACTTGGTGTACCGAACAGGTTTCTTTTTAGAAACAGTAAACTTTATTAACAGAGCTTCTGATGAAGCTACATGCTTGAAGCAGGTCTATGACTAGAAAGCTCTGCCGCTAAGATTACCCGCGCTTAGGGCTGATTCATCTGTACAGTCACATGACCCTCAAAAAAGTATGAAAGGTTTTACTTAGAATCGCTACATTCCTCTTCCTTTAATTTTGTTTTACATCTCTTATTCACAAGAAAATCTTAATCCGTAATATATACAAGTATAGAAAGTTCATGCAATTTTACATTAATCAGGTAGAGTGACATAGCTCTACGACTTGAGATTCTACCACTGGATAGACTTGACCAAGAACTGCAGCATCAGGAACATCCTTAGGCAATGGCAGTGCAGAATTATTCGCTTCAACAGAGACATCAGGTATGTCTATTCTATGTCAACCTGGCACCTCAGGGATCAAAGGTTTGATTTCAATTTCAGGTGGAGTAACTGGTTGTTGGAGTGTCTTTCTACTTCTTAGATGACCCACATGTTTCCTAACAATCTGGTTTTCCACTTCCACTTGGTATGACAAAGATCCTGGTTCAGAGACAATTATACCAGGAATCCATCTAGATCCAGTTCCAAAATTTCACACAAAAACTGTCTCTCCCACAGTACATTTTTGATCTTTACTGTGAAAATTATGATGCACTTTCAGACTACTCTGGTTCTTCTCTACCTTCTCCTCTAAGTTAGGGAACACCAGACTCAAACTTGTACGAAGGCACCATTTCATTAGTAACTCAGATGGCGTTGAACCCATAGTTGTATGAGGGGTCGTGCGATAGTTGAGAAGAAATTGTGAAATTCGTGGTTCTAACGTTCCTTCAGATAATTTCTTCATCTCTGTATTAAAAGTTTGTACTGCTTGTTCTGCTCGCCTATTGGATGAGGGGTGATATGGCGCCGTTTTAACATATTTAATCCCATTTAAATTCATGGGCAGAATCTTCCGGTCGGCATGCGGGGGTGGGCCTGACACGCTGGCCTGCGAAATGATGCGCGGTGATGTTGGGCGTGCGTCCTGACGTCATCGTGCTCCATCGCGACATTTTGTTCGGCAGGCATGCACCAGAGTCGGCTGCGTGCCCGCCGAAATGTAAACAGCCTATGAAGGCCATTAGGAAATCAATTGAGCCACTTGAGAACACTGCCTGTCCAACCTTAAGGTTGGGGGGCAGGCAGAAAGCCCAAGAGGCCTTTGTGTTTTTCAGGAAACCTCATCCTGAAGCTTTTGTAAAACAAATAAATACATTTCCACAAATATAAAAAACATGTCCCCACTCATGTGACACAGTCACATGAGGGGACGTTTAAATAAATTTTTAAGTCATTTCTTTCACTGCTTTAATATTCATTCAATCTCCCTGAGGCAGCTCTGTGCCCCAGGGAGATTGCTGTGCTCTTTTGCGCTCATGCGCATGTGCGAAGGAGCGCTGGCCCTGACTCTCCCACCTCCAGCTCCAGCTCGGTGCCCATCCATCCACGGTGAGCAGGGAGGTCCAAAGTGACCTCACGTCGGCGCAGCAGCTTCCTGTCATCTCTGTGGGCACCTCTCAGGGTGCTCTGGATGAGGGTGGCAGCTCCCCTGCCCCTCTCCCAGTGACCATAGCATCTGGTGAGGCTGCGACGACTGGGGAAATGCCAGCTGTGGAACTGGCAGATCCCTCCCAGGCGGGGCCAGCACAGGCTCCACAGGCCAGAGGACGGCTGCCAAGGTAACTGAGGCCAACAGGACAGCAGAGTCAGCAGGCTGGCTCAGATGCCACTCCGAGTGATGGGGCAGCACCAAGATGTAGCACCCCGAATGGTAAACAGAAGGCACCTTAGGCACAGCCCGGGTTTATCACTGGTGCTTTTGTGTTGGCCCGAGATGAGGTCTTTATGATTTGCTTTGAATTGGAACACCAGTGTCATTTTTCTGGATTAAATTTCTTTGCCTGTGATATTAAATTCAGACATGTGACCATAGCTGAGGGTGCCTCTTTTCTTCTGCATGTGTATGGTTTCCAAAAATGTTATGAGTGCATTGTGGGACTTTCAGCTTTATTATCAAGGCCTTAGTTACTGTTCACAACCTGGCAGATTTGGCACTTAGGTATCGAGTATGAAGCCTACAGCCCAGGCTTGGCCTGGAGGTCCAACTGTGTGCTAGCTGATTTTTCATTGGATTAAAGCCTCCTGGGTGTCCCTGTCTCCCTGGAGTATTCCCAGGTCAGCGCCTACCCCCTCAGCATTTCCCTGTGCGTGCTCATCGTCGGACTTGCTGCTGGACTCATCGCCTACAGCCACAGACACTGCGTCGATATGTTCATCGTCCACTGCGTGCCCCCCTTTCCAGCGCAAGATTGTGGAGAGTGCAGCATACAACCACTATCACCGAGACATGACCTAGGGGGTACTGGGGTGTGCTTCCTGAGTGGTGCAGGCATCGGAATCGCATCTTGAGAAGACCGATGGTTCTCTCTACCACAGCCCTTGTGGAGGCGTGACACCTATTGTAGTGCTGCTCAGCTTCTGTTCGTGGATGGCGGAGAGGCGTCATGAGCCAACTTCGGAGGATATAGCCATTATCACCCAGCAGCGATCCATCCAGCCAGGTTGGAGCACTGAAGAGCACCGGCACCTGGGAGTGTCTGAGGATGTAGGCGTCGTGGGAGCTGCCTGGGTACCTTACACAGACTTGTAGAATCAGCATCGTGTGGTCACACACTATCTGCACGCTCATGGAGTGGAAGCCCTTCCTGTTGACAAAGGCACCGGGCTCACCTGCTGGTGCCTTGATGGCCACAAGTGTACAGTCTATAGCACCCTGGATGCAGGGGAAGCCAGCAATGGCCGCGAAGCCTCTGGCTTACTGTGGCTGACTTGTCTGGTCCCAGCGGAAGTGGATGAAGGTCAATACCCATCTGAACAGAGCGTCTGTAACCTGCTTGACACAAGTGTGGACAACTGATTGGGAGACACCACAAAGATCACCCACTGACCCCTGGAAGGATCCAGAGGCATAGAAGTTGAGGGCAGCTGTGACCTTCAGAGCCATTGGCATGGGGTGTCCACCACACAGTTAACGGAGATCTCAGACCCAATCATCTGACAGATATAGTTGACTGTCTCCATAGAGAGATGGAGACACCTTTGGCACTGCACCTCAGACATATTGAGGTAGCTGCTTCACCGCCTGTAAACCCTGGCATCAAGAAAGTGGCGTCTTCTATGGCTCCTTCTGCTTTGAACTACCTCTTGGCCCTGCACCCCTGTACCCGCACCTGTCCTCCCAAAGGTGGCTTCCTCGTAGGTTGAACGTGCACTCCTGGCCTCCTCCCCCTTCTGGCCCTCTCTTCCTCCTCAGAGGAGGTACCTCCAGTGGAGAGTTCAGCTTCCATTTCCAGGCTAAAGGAAGGCTTCCTGAAAACTGCTGGCCCAAAAAAGATTCTTCACTGCAGAGTGCTGACCTGAAGGTTAACTGTCCAGACAAAGCAGCTGGTATGCGTTTTGAAATTCTGCAGATCACACAGGCAAGTTTCAATAACTTTGAAAAATAAACACTTGAGCGAGCACACTCACGACCCCAGTGAACCCTCTTATCTCGCCCGTGGATGAGGGTTATACAAATGTCTCCTACCTGCCTGCCCATTGCGCCCGTGCATCGACTCAAAGATTGCACGGGCACCAAAAAATCAGCATCGATTGGGGAGTCAAGGGCCTTACGTGGCCTGTTAATTAATGGCGGGCGCATATCGGACATTATTGTGCGCCCGCCCAACGAAATATCGTGATGGCGCACAGTGACCTCGGTACGCTTGCCCGGCATCACTGAGCATCATTTTACACACGGATGTGTGAGGCCCACCCCCGCACACCAAAGGGAAAATTCTGCCCTGGATAGGTTTCTTGTTAGAAACAGTAAACTTTATTTACAGAGCTCCTGATGAAGCTACATGCTTGAAGCAGATCTACGACTAGACAGCTCCGCCCCTAAGATTACCCACGCTTAGTGCTGATTCATCTGTATAGTCAAATGATCCCCAAAACAGTATGAAAGGTTTTAGCTACAATCACTGCATTAGGTGAGGAGACAAAACTGCACAAAGTACTCCAGATGTGGCTTCATCAATGTCCTGTAATTCCAGTAAGCTTTCCTGGCTTATATGCCAAACTTTTTGTTACAAAGCTAACATACCATTTGCCTTCCTAATTGTTTATCTTCCTGTGATTCATGTACAAGGACCCCTAGGTTCCTTTGAATGCAAACATTTCACAGTCTCTCACCATTCAAAAAATATTCTCCTTTTCTTAATTTTTCTGTCCAAGTGGATAACTTAACCACGTTGCATTCCATCTGTTCTTGTCCATTTTCCCAACTTCTCTGTGTGTCTCTGCAGCATCTTTGCATCTTCTGCAGCAGCTTACTTTCCTACTGAACTTTACACCATCAACAAATTTGGATGTTTCACTCAGTCTCCTCAACTGAATTATTAATATAGGTTCTAAATAGCTGACGTCTCTGCAGCTGATTCTTGCAATAACCTGGTTACCTTAAAATGGTCTCAGTATATCCTAAAATTACCCCATCATAAGAATGATTTTGGAAAGTTGTAGTGAAGAGTTAAAACAGGCAGCGCTGTTTCAGCCTGTCATGTATAATACGATGCTTCATTCAGAATTGAAATTTGTTTTCGCATTTACAGTGCAACCAGTCCTAGGGTAAATCAGTCGGAAACGAATCCCGATTTGGTTTATTCTTTTTGAGAGCAGTTTGCAATGATTCTCTCTGTACATCAGAGCATGGACCATAGCTAATTTTAGTGCTGTTTGGTTTCTGAGATATTGTTTACAGCAAGGGTATTCAAGCTGTTTTCTTTTTGTGCTATAAAGATGCGTACCATGAGCTGTGTTGTGGGTGGGGGGTGCATATAAAATTTAGCATCCTCCTTCATTTGCATAGATCCCATGCTCATACAACCAGATCTCCTTGTGCTGATTTGACACTTACCCAACAATGGATCAAAAGCACTAACAGCAGCACTTTGTAAATCTCCAGGCCCACCAACAAGTAAGTAATATTTGTACAAATAGAACTCTGTGCTCCAAGGACTGGACTGGCAAAGCTAAGAGTCATATATAGCCTTACAGCAGAGAGCAGGACGCTGCTAGTATAAAGAGTATAAAATGACTTTCACTAGCATTGCTTTGCTACTGCTGAGGGTATTGAACAAAAGTTAAAATGCTGTCCAGGGCATTTTAAAAATAGTAATAAATTCAATAAGACCAATGCAAATGACTGATTGTCCTATGACCTGATGCATTAATTGTTGATATATGTTTAATTGATGGATAGTCAACCATAAAAAATGCTCCTTAGGGCCTTCCTCAGCACAATCTATCTTTTTACCTAGTGATGCTCACATGCACTTTGTGTTATGATCCCCAGCTGAGGTTATCCCTGGACAAGCCTGATCCCAGGGTGGAGCCCAGCTTGATAAATCCTAACTTTAATTTGTTTGTTTAGATATGTGGAGAGTAGCTACTGAACTGAGGCTCAGGTGTCAACTGATGAGCTTTTAACAAAAGAATAAAACATTTATTCAAAAAGAAAAGATGAACTGTATTAGAATACTCCTTCACCCACAGCTATACCTTTAAAGATATATACAGATTTGTAAGGGTAACACAAATTACAAAAGCTATCTTATACTCTAATGTTCACAGTAAGTCCACAGTCCATGTAAATCTATGGCACCCTGTGGTCAGACACACCACCCTCTGAAATCAAGTGACAGATGCCACCTCAACCCGAAGCTATGGGTCTCTTCAGCTCCCCCAGACGCTTGTCACACGGTGAACCAACCAATCTCACAGAACTCAGTCTTTCATCCAAGGGTTTCCAATCTCTACTCTCTAAATCCTCACTTTGGAATCCTCTCCCAAATCGATGCTTCCTCACAGATGCCTTCTGCAAGGGTTCACTCTAGGGTTTTAAACTCTCCTTCTGATGTTCCTCTTCCCTGGGTCACCATGTGCATTGAAGCTGTCTTCCACACACTCTGTCTCTCTGACTCAGTGTCAACAGTACACCATTGCTTCACATGCCCATAGCAAAGTGTTACAGACCTCCAGTTGTCTCCTTGGACCTTCATACCTCTTGCAAGCTGTTCACACTTTAAATCTGCTTTCTGCAGCTTTTGCCTCATAAAATCTGAAGCATGGAGCCTTCCCCTTTGCCCCTCACTCTTAACTTCATTTAACAGGACTTTTTCCAGGTTCCTTCCTTTGGCTGGAAGGTCTGCTTTGGACTTTCTCTTCTTCCTCTCCCCTGGATTTTTGGGGTTTCCCTTAGCTCAGGACTTGATTTCTGTCCCCTTTTAGACTGCTTCTGCTTCACAGCTGCCTTCAAACCAACTGAACTCAAACAGCTTCCAAAACAAACTGCTGTTTTCCTTTTGTGTGTGTCTGTGGGAGGCACCTGCCTATCTGCCCCTCCTGTTACTTGGCAACAGCACTATTCTTTCTACTCTTGCGTTTACTTTTACTTTATAGGGGTCATAAACTTCTCATTAGAAATGCAAGCAGCCTTTTAAAGTGAAACTAAAACTCCATTTGATCTTTCTTAACACTCAGACACAGAAATACAAATCAAACTTAAACTTTAAAAGTAAAACTCATTCCTAACACCCACAAATACGAATATAACTTACTTAAACTGTCTCTATTTCCTAACATTTGACACATGTATTATTTTATTACTGACACATTACTGCATGTATCTGTGTTTGTCCAATTTCTCCTCATACGGTGTGGCCACAATTTGTTCTATCTTTCTATCTATATGTATATCTAGTGACCAATTGCAACCATAAAATAGGTGGGAGCTTGACATATGGCAAAACTAAATTTCCATTTTCCTTAATGCCAAATGGTTGACAAATTTGCTATCTAGCAGACTTTGGCTCATAGATTATGGAACTCTCGTCAAGTCTTGCTTGAATATTGAACTATATATTTGCATGGACATCTTAAGATAAAGCGAACATATATCGGCCCAGTTTCGTGATCCACAGTGAAACATGGATGCTCATCGCTGGCCTCAAGGAAACATTTGCTGAATGATCCAGTGATCTCTTTGGTGAGAAATTTAATTCTATTGTCATGCAGTGGATTGTAGTGCAGTTTACTGGGGATTCCCAGCATCGGACTGCAGCGATGTTTCAAGTTGTCCAAGCTGCCAGTCACAGTAAAGAAATCTCACAAGTAGCCCACCAGGAAATAGAAAGTGCTAATAATAAAGCTTTATGAAGAGAAATAAACAATGGGACAATCACATAGCGTTAAGGCAAAACGAATTAAAAAAAAACATCATCATTAAAAACATTTCGCTTTAAAGAACCTAATAATAAATGATTTTAAAAACATTTAGCAATATTCCACAAATACAAAGGCTGGGATTTTCTGGCCTTGCTGTAGTGGACTCGCTGCGGTGGATGCGATGAGCCATTCAAATCTCCATTGACTTTGGCTGGATGGCAAAATCCTGCCGGCAGCAGGGGCTGGAAAGTTCCATCCAATTTTGTTTCAGGGCCAAATCAATTGTTCAGCAGTGGTTGTCATTCTGATTTCCATTAAAAAAATTACTTATGCCTCACTGTACAAGGATTTTTTTTAACTTTTTCTAACATTGATATGAGAGCAGAACAGTGGAAGTTCTCAGAAAATTAATTGATTGCTGTGGGTGGTGTCAAGAAAATATAATAATTCTCATAATATTATGGTGATTTATTGTAAAAGTAGATTAACAGTGGGGTTTGTTAGTTTCTGGATAGTGTGTGTCTGCGTGGAATTTATTGAATGGAGACAGCAGGTCTAGAGGTTTTGAATCATCAAAGGAAGCTAGGTTTGAAATGCTAAATACGTAAACATGGCTGAAGTTTCAGAATGTGAGGTGAGGAGAAATTGCATTTTTAGATAAGTCGGGGTAGTTTGAGTTTCAAAGAGATGGTGGGATGTTTTCACCTAACCAAAGAAGCTAGGCCAAGCCGTGTGTTTATTTTTCCCAAAGGTTATTGACAATATTAACACCATAAAAAGATTTATATTATGAGAAAGGTAAAGTTCCAAAGACGTATGGGAATTTTGGAATTTATATTAAAAGGGAGAAACATGTGTGAAGGAGAATGAGGCTATGTGTCAGGGAAGACATTGTAAGATATACCAGAAGCGTGAGAAGCCTTCGGTATCTAAACCTACATTAAACCTGCTGTCTACAGAAACCGAAACTGGTAAAAGCCATTTTGAATTCTATTGTCCAGGATATTGTTTTAACTTGCTGGCATCTGTTAAAAACCTATTTTTTTTTGTACCATTGCCTTAACGGGGTTGTAACTGGAGGTCAGGTTAATTAGGGGTTTTAGGAGTTATTACCGTAGTAATTTGTAAACCTATGCTTGTGCTTGAAATATTTTCTTCTGTTAATAAATGTTTAATTTAGTTTTTTAAGAAATCTCTGAAGTCTTGGTGGACTTATTACTTCTGAATTCAGGGCACACATCTCAAAATAAATACAAATTGTAAAGCTGTTGTGATAGCATGACCAAGTTTCCCTCATGGATTTGATCGACCTGGCACACATCACCTGCCACGTCATAACAGCGGAGTACTGAATAGTAGACCACAACTTCAGGATTCCTGTGTTAATCGGAGTTGGCACTAGATCCTGAAGCTGTGATCAGGTTCAGAAGGATAAAATCCCTGCCAATTCTGGGCCATTGGCTCCCTAACATGTTTTGGACCTCAATGTAATATTAGTATATGACCAATATTTTACAATGCTGAATACCATGGCAGCGTATATGGATTGAACTCAGACTGTGATTTTAATACTGTGATTTTGAAATGAATAGGTTCAAGCCTTTGCAAGAGGAATGTTTAACTGATACTGCACAGGTTGTAGAGCAAACCATTAACTCAATGATAGCTATTGAGCATGTGCTTAAGGAGCTATGTCACAGTGATGTCACTCACTGAGGGGAGATTGATGTGAAGCATCTCGGAGAGTCACTCCAGCCATGTCGTGGTCTTTTTTAACCTTTATAAATACTTAGCATGGAAATAAATGTGTTTCTAAGCAAGGTCTCTTTTAGAGTAAGAAGCCAATAAATTCTGTGATAAACACACTTGAACAGATGGTGACAGCAGGGACTGCACCCACAGAAGAACAGTAGGAAATGGTGGGAAAAGCTTCAAGTGAAACCCAGCAACAGTGCAGCTCAGCAGGTGAAGGACTTCGAAGCTAACCCAGCAACCACATGGAGATGACCAAATAATGAGGGTAGCCGAGTGACTGGAAAGACAGGCAGCACAGGAAAAGACAACCTCAAACCAGGGTGAGAAAGAGTTACTACTTTGCCCTGACCAGAATCATTTCAAAATATAGAGGGCTCCAGACAGTCTGTGCAATGGCAAAATTGGCGAAGACCTTTTATCTGTACCGCAATGCCTCAGATCTTGTAAGTAAAGGTAACAATGACCTAGTTAACACTTCATATGCTGTTGTAAGCATAGCAGATGATGTACTGGCCAGATAGGGGATGAATGAAGAGACAGCCTCCTATGACGATGTCATTGGGGCCTTTGACTCAGGCTTCAGTCTTCATAAAAAATATTGTCATACAGAGGAAAAAATGTAATCAATGCAGTCAAAAACAGGGTGAAGGATTGACTCATTCGTTAATGAATTGTACTATTCAGCTGAAAATTGTGAGCATGGAGTGCTAAAAGAAAACCTGATCAGAGATAGAATAGTCATTGGCAATTTAGATGAGACTCACTCTGACTTCTCACAAACTTGGGAAGACTTAAATTTAAGCAAAGCTGTACAACTGGCCAGACAGGCCGAAGAGCAGAGGCAGAATAAAGCTTTTGTCAGAGATGCGTGGGAAATTTCCCAAGAGCAGCCCAATGAAGTTGTCCAATTTGTGTGTTGTAAAACCGAAGGTATAACAAGGTGGCAACCAGGGGAACACCGGAAGAAGGCGCCAGCTGCCATTTTGCAATGTCCCCACTGTGGAGGGAGGAAGATCCCCCGGTGGGAAGAATGCCTCATTTGAATTGCGCAGTGTCATGGGTGTGGCAAGTTGGGCCCTTTTAAAATGGTCTACCATTCCAGGAAATCTCTGCTTGCAAGACAGAAGGAGAAATCTGTTAATGGAACCTCCATTCTAGAAATTCAAGTTGACTTAGCATGCTGTGAATCAGTCTTCTTAGATAAAACTCCATCCCTACAACTACAGGACGACCTCATAGATCTTTCATTTCTCTTCGAGATGATGCTGGATGCTGTGGGGGTACGGGTGCACCAAGAATGAAGGTGACCATCCACAAGATGACATTCTAGACCTTAATTTGCTCTTTCAGGGAAGAGTGGAAGAGGATGATAATCAAAATGCCATTGAGCTCGATGATTTATCGCAGGAGGAAATCCTGAACCTTGTTCTAATTTTGAATACAGCATACATTCTGATGAAGTTCCAGAGATGTTCAGGCCCACTGAGAAACAAACTCATACTGAAGAGAGTGTGTAATCTGAACCACTGCCTACAGGAAAAGAAACTCGTACAGTATTATCAGGACAACCATCATTTATTTTGGGAATATTTTTCATTCTTCTCTTTGTCCATCTGAATCAATCATGGATGAGGCATTACATAATATTTCATTCATAACAGCCGTAAACATTTGTAGACCCTCTATAGCTGTACAAATCTTCACAGTAGCAGAACAAGCTTCACTCTTTCAATCAAGAGCAGCCAGCAGTCCAACCTTTCCCCAAAGTACCAAGAAGAAGGGAAAGAAAAAAGAGAAGTAAAGTAAAATCTCTGCTCATCACCATTATACTGTGGACCAGAAGCAAAAATCCCTGTCTGATGAGGTTGTTGTCTTTCAAGGAGAAGATTCTGGAGTACATATTTCCTATATGTCCTCAAAGAGAGCCTAGAGCACAGTTGGAGATTGACGCCATTGGGGCAAGAGACTATGAGAAGAAGGTGTAGAAGTATGTGTGTATAATAGTATGGGATAAAGCCTTTGGGGGAAGATGTAGAGTAAAGGGCTAACTCTAATTATAACTACTGAGCATGTGTGTAAGGAGTTATGTCACAGTGATTTCACTCAGTGTGAGGAGAGTAGCTCCAACTACGTCTTGACCTTATGTAACCTTTGTAAATAGTTAGCAAGTGAATAAAACCTTTTGAACAAGAGACCATTGGCTCAAGCAAGATCTCTTCTTGCAAAAGAAGCCAAAGAATCCTGAGATAAACTGACAAAAAGAGACAATACACTTCCAACTCAATCATGTCAAGAAATGATCAGATTCAGAAGACCCAATGTTTGAAATATTTCCTTTCAGGAAAGATATTTTTTGTGTTTCAACCCATTTTCCTCCTGGTTCCTTTCTCATTCATTTTGATGCATTAAGATGCTTGCTGCATTTTAGTGGGTTTGTTTCATTGTATGATATCTCATTTTTACTCCTTTACCATTTTTATAAATGAGCTAAAATAACAACATCATGCTCTCTCAAGCACAATTTATTCCTTAATAATATTTTACATGGCAATTTACCTCTGTCACCAGCAGAAGAATGAAAACTAATTTTTTTCAAAAATGTCACATGCTTCATTTTCTCTTGTTAAGCAGGATCATTTGTAAGATTCCATCAGTGTTCCATTGAATGGCTTATGTTCTGCTGGTTGAAAATCAGCATGAAAAAGAAGCACAATGTGGATAAATACTTGGGAGATAATTGTGTGTTAGTACATCCATTAACTACCTGAGTACCCCTATTTGCTCTGCTAATCTTGAACCGGAACTTTTCTTGGGTCAGGCCATCCATAAAACTAGTCAACCCACAAAATTTTGATTCCAAACACAAAATAATTCAGTAATTCAATCTAATAAAAATGTCAGAAAATGCTTAATGAAATAAAGGTATTTCAAACTGTTATGATTCCCATAAAGGCTCTTAACTTTGAAAAAGAAATTCAAATTCCCAGTGACCAACTTGAAGGTATTGCACGACATGATTTAAATTTTTAAGACTTTTGCTATAACAAATAAACTAAAAGCAATTATGAATAAACACTATTTTGTAGGCAACTTATACACTAAACAACCGAAAAGTTCCCTTGTTAATTCTTAAATGTGACTGAAAATCTCCCTCCATGGTTATACTTTACTCTGTCCTTTAATTGGACACTCTATTCTCTTGGAACCAATCGAAAGTGATTCCTTTCTCTTGCGGGATTGCTTACTTACTTTTCCTTTCCAGCTGGATGGCTTCTAATCCCTGAAGTGGCTTTCATGGTGAGGGTTACTCTGGAGATCCCTCCCTCTAGCTAAATCTATGCTAATCTTCCCATCTCCTTTAAATCCTTAGGAACTTGGTCGCTTCAATCCGAACTCAAACTCCTACCCCCATTCTTCTGTGGTGAACAATAGAGAGTTGCTGCCTCTCTCTCTCTCTCTCTCTCCCTCTCTCAGATTCTTGCAGACTGAACCTGTCTGTGAGATTCAGTGATATTTTTAGGATAACCTGTAACCTGACCCTACAATTGCTTCCTATGGCCTCTTTCCTTCTCAAAACCCATCTCCATGTCAAGTGAATCACTTGGGCCTTGTATCCAGCTAGAAGTGCTCATTACCTGTCCTTTAAACTTCCAACTATATTCTATCTTGATAGAAATTAAATAGACAGTTCAAAATATAACCATTTACAAAACTTGACATTCCTAACATCTCTCAGGAACTTGGAGACTAACAGCCTATTCACTGTCAGCACAGCTGTTCTGATCGTTGTTTACAGGTTTTAATATCTTGCACCTTCCTCATAATAAGGCAACCCAGGTCCCCATTTAATCTTTAACAACCAAGTCATCCAGACTGTCATCAGACAAGATTCAGAACAGGTCACATGACCCTGTTCAATCCTCCATTTTACCCTCAATTAAAAGAAATGGCCCCTAAACATAATCTTATAAAACGTCACATATATAACAAAACAAAAAGCAATTGCATTTCCAATCTGTAGTTTTATCACTGAGTCAAGTTAGCAATAGTATTATTACCTTTATCATTCTGCGATAGAAACTTAGGTATTGCTTGGGTCAAATGAGTGAGTGGTTAAAATGATAGACTACAAATCTACTGTGCTTCACATGATTTGAATCCCATCTTCATCCCATTTGTTCTCCACTCTTATACACCCCTAACTTTCGATGATCAGGCATTCTGTACAGGTGACGTGAAAGGGGTATATTGTGGATTCAACTAGCATTCAAATCAGCTACGGGTGTGTCAACGGTTGGAGAAACATGAAGTTATGTTTGACTGTTTGAAAGACAATCTTTGTGGATATTTTTATGTTTGTGACATTACAAAGATAACATTGAAGGACTTCAGATTATATACCTCAAATGTTAATTATTATTTAACTCCAGTAGAAGTATTTATTTTATATTTATCCTAAAAAACAATCTTTTTATTTCCATTAGTTTACTTTCGCATTGGTATTTTAGTCACTTTGAATATAAACTCAGAAGCACCACTACTTAAACATGACTATCAGAGCCTCTTAGTATACCATTACTTTCATCAAAAAATTCCCTTGACCATTATTAAAACAGTGCTTCTATTCCAGCACTGCACATCCAATTTGCAAAAATCATCCCTCAGAACCTTCTTGTTTGTCCCCAAAGTCTCATGTCCACACCTTTCTTCTCCCCTTCTCCCTACTTTTCATATTGATTCTAAATCTTGAGAGGCTGCAACATAATCAAACAAAATAAGAATTTAAATCATGAGAAGTTAAAACATTGGACTTGTTCACTGGGAAAGAGAAGATTTCAAGGTGACCTAATAAAATTGTTCACAATTATAAAGGAGATTTATAATCCAGACAAATTGTTCATACTGATGAGCTAAGCGGCATAATTTAAAACTCAGTAAATTAGGAGTGAATAGGGAACTATTTCTGACAGGAAATAATACGTTATCAGGCAAAGCACTGAAACAAATGTAACAAATGGGCTCCGGACAAATGTTAAATCATATTATAAATTAATATAAACATTATGTTATATGTTGCCAGAGAAATATGAGTAAGGGATATGTGATTATAGAGCAACATTAGCAGAGACATAACACAGGGAACTAGGAAGAGACAATAAATGCAGCTTATCAAGCAATGTTCACACCCTAGAGCCAATAAATGTTCATATTCTTGTTAAGTCAAGCGGCCCTTCCTTGGCGTCTTTCCACTTCTCTCATTTGCCCATCCTTCAATATTTTAGAAACACATTGATGGTATAGGCCACATGAACCTGAGTTGTCTGTGGGTTTTACCACTGAATGCAAAAAATTTGAACTCACCACTTAAATAAAAGCAAAATACCATGCATGCAGAGAAGCTGAAATAAAAAGGGCTCTGAAGAAGAGTCATACGGACTCAAAACTTTGACTCTGTTTCTCTCTCCACAGATGCTGCCAGACCTGCTGAGTTTTTCCAGCATTTTCTGCTTTTATTTCTTGCACCACTTATTTATCTGCAAGCAACCACCCCTGTAGATTTTCTGCTAGTTGAAATTCTGAAAATAGTAGCAAATTTTTAATGAAATATATTTATTTGTAATTATTCATATCTCAAAACTATAAATCTGGTGGATACTTGGTTTATCTAATAACTTCTGAAGTTGGATTAAGAATTTCATTGCCTGGTATCAAGGATTGTGCAATATTTTAAACTTGTAGCTTTATTTCTTTCTCTGCTAAGTTATTGTCTCCTGTTGTGCAGCTACTGCACTGAAAACAATCAACTGCATTCTCTATAGTGTGGGCAGTGGAGACATATTGAGGGTGGGAAACAGTTATAATGACGGCCACGGTCAATTTCCTTTGACAGGGAAGGTGTGAAAGTCATTTTTTTGTCAGTGGTTTGTATGATCATTTTAATGTATGTTTGCACGATCATGAATGCTACCAGAGTAAAGAGGTTGAGTGGATGGTTGCGCAAAATAAAGTTCAAGTGACACAACCCTAATCATGTGGGATAAAGGAAGACCAAGTTTAGAAAAATGGATTGGGACTGTGATGATCCCTTACCCTGTGACCAGGTGGCAAGATGGGAATTGCTGCCTTTGGAGTTTGTTTACAAATTGACTTTACCTTGACGGCTTTAGTAAGGCAAAGTGTTAAAGAAATAACTATGCATTCTACTGAGCCACACATAAATGTTCATATTACCTATTGCTTAGTGAACGCAAGAAAGGAAGGTGATATTTGTCTCATAATATCGAGTGAAAAGAACTTGGTAAAGATCATGTCTTCTGTCTTAGTCATCTTCATCACAAAAACAGAATTACCTGGAAAAACTCAGCAGGTCTGGCAGCATCGGCGGAGAAGAAAAGAGTTGACGTTTCGAGTCCTCATGACCCTTCGACAGAACTTGAGTTCGAGTCCAAGAAAGAGTTGAAATATAAGCTGGTTTAAGGTGTGTGTGTGGGGGGCGGAGAGATAGAGAGACAGAGAGGTGGAGGGGGGGGGTGTGGTTGTAGGGACAAACAAGCAGTGATAGAAGCAGATCATCAAAAGATGTCAACGACAATAGTACAATAGAACACATAGGTGTTAAAGTTAAAGTTGGTGATATTACCTAAACGAATGTGCTAATTAAGAATGGATGGTAGGGCACTCAAGGTATAGCTCTAGTGGGGCGTTTTTTTGTTTTTTTTTATATAATGGAAATAGGTGGGAAAAGGAAAATCTTTATAATTTATTGGAAAAAAAAAAGAAGGGAAGGGGGAAACAGAAAGGGGGTGGGGATGGGGGAGGGAGCTCACGACCTAAAGTTGTTGAATTCAATATTCAGTCCGGAAGGCTGTAAAGTCCCTAGTCGGAAGATGAGGTGTTGTTCCTCCAGTTTGCGTTGGGCTTCACTGGAACAATGCAGCAAGCCAAGGACAGACATGTGGGCAAGAGAGCAGGGTGGAGTGTTAAAATGGCAAGCGACAGGGAGGTTTGGGTCATTCTTGCAGACAGACCGCAGGTGTTCTGCAAAGCGGTCGCCCAGTTTACGTTTGGTCTCTCCAATGTAGAGGAGACCACATTGGGAGCAACGAATGCAGTAGACTAAGTTGGGGGAAATGCAAGTGAAATGCTGCTTCACTTGAAAGGAGTGTTTGGGTCCTTGGACGGTGAGGAGAGAGGAAGTGAAGGGGCAGGTGTTGCATCTTTTGCGTGGGCATGGGTTGGTGCCATAGGAGGGGGTTGAGGAGTAGGGGGTGATGGAGGAGTGGACCAGGGTGTCCCAGAGGGAGCAATCCCAACGGAATGCCGATAAGGGGGGTGAAGGGAAGATGTGTTTGGTGGTGGCATCATGCTGGAGTTGGCGGAAATGACGGAGGATGATCCTTTGAATGCGGAGGCTGGTGGGGTGATAAGTGAGGACAAGGGGGACCCTATCATGTTTCTGGGAGGGAGGGGAAGGCATGAGGGCGTATGCGCGGGAGATGGGCCGGACACGGTTGAGGGCCCTGTCAACGACCGTGGGTGGAAAACCTCGGTTAAGGAAGAAGGAGGACATGTCAGAGGAACTGTTTTTGAAGGTAGCATCATCGGAACAGATGCGACAGAGGCAAAGGAACTGAGAGAATGGGATGGAGTCCTTACAGGAAGTGGGGTGTGAGGAGCTGTAGTCGAGATAGCTGTGGGAGTCGGTGGGTTTGTAATGGATATTGGTGGACAGTCTATCACCAGAGATTGAGACAGAGAGGTCAAGGAAGGGAAGGGAAGTGTCAGAGATGGACCACGTGAAAATGATGGAGGGGTGGCGATTGGAAGCAAAATTAATAAATTTTTCCAAGTCCCGACGAGAGCATGAAGCGGCACCGAAGTAATCATCGATGTACCGGAGAAAGAGTTGTGGAAGGGGGCCGGAGTAGGACTGGAACAAGGAATGTTCCACATACCCCATAAAGAGACAGGCATAGCTGGGGCCCATGCGGGTACCCATAGCCACACCTTTTATTTGGAGGAAGTGAGAGGAGTTGAAGGAGAAATTGTTCAGCGTGAGAACAAGTTCAGCCAGACGGAGGAGAGTAGTGGTGGATGGGGATTGTTCGGGCCTCTGTTCGAGGAAGAAGCTAAGGGCCCTCAGACCATCCTGGTGGGGGATGGAGGTGTAGAGGGATTGGACGTCCATGGTGAAGAGGAAGCGGTTGGGGCCAGGGAACTGGAAATTGTTGATATGACATACGGTGTCAGAGGAATCACGGATGTAGGTGGGAGGGGACTGGACAAGGGGAGAGAGAAGGGAGTCAAGATAACGAGAAATGAGTTCTGTGGGGCAGGAGCAAGCTGAGACGATCGGTCTACCGGGGCAGTTCTGTTTGTGGATTTTGGGTAGGAGATAGAAGCGGGCCGTCCGAGGTTGGGCGACTATCAGGTTGGAAGCTGTGGGAGGGAGATCCTCAGAGGAGATGAGGTCAGTGACAGTCCTGGAAACAATGGCTTGATGTTCAGTGGTGGGGTCATGGTCCAGGGAGAGGTAGGAGGAAGTGTCTGCGAGTTGACGCTCAGCCTCCGCGAGGTAGATGTTAGTGCGCCAGACAACAACAGCACCACCCTTGTCAGCGGGTTTGATGACAATGTCAGGGTTGGACCTGAGAGAATGGAGTGCAGTAAGTTCAGAGAGAGACAGGTTAGAATGGGTGAGAGGAGCAGAGAAATTGAGACGACTAATGTCGCGCCGACAGTTCTCAATGAAAAGGTCGAGAGAAGGTAAGAATCCAGAGGGAGGGGTCCAGGTGGAGGGAGAATATTGGAGATGGGTAAAAGGATCCGTTGAACTGGGAGAGGACTCCTGCCCAAAGAAGTGAGCCTGGAGACGAAGACGACGGAAGAAGAGTTCAGTATCATGCCGAGCCCGAAATTCATTGAGGTGAGGGTGTAAAGGTATGAAACTAAGTCCTTTGCTGAGCACTGAACGTTCAGCATCGGAGAGGGGAAGGTCAGGGGGTATAGTGAATACACGGCTGGGGTTGGAATTGGAAGAAAGGGTGGGGACGGAGGGACAGGCAGGGGTGGAGGGTCCTAGATGGGTGTTGGTGTCGATGAGTTGTTGGAGCTTGCGTTCCTTAGCACTTGAGAGAAGGAGAAAAAGTTCTTGTTGAGGCGTCGGATGAGCCGAAGGATAAAATGAAACTGGGGGCACGCGCAGCTTTGAAAAAGGGTACGGCGGTGCTGCTGGAGGGAGAGGTCGAGTGTGTTCGTATGGCGGCGCATGGCACTGAGTGTGGATTTCAGAATGTGACGGGAACAGCAGTCCGAGAAACGTTTTATGTCCTGGAGATACCTGTAATCCTGGGTGGGTTCGAAATATGAGGGGTGGAATTTCAGTTGAAATCCACGTGGGGTAAGTCGGAGACGGAGACAGTCACTGAGAAAGGAGATATGGCTGTGAAAGCGGGTTTTAGTAAACACCTTGTCAAACATTAGGAGGGAAATGGAAAGCAAGGAAGGTGAGCAAGACAACAGAGAGATACGGAAATCTTGTCGCAGAGAGGAACAGAACTTCTTCAAGGAGGTAGGCATTTCTTGAAGAGCAGTGGCAGTCACTTAAACACAGAGATAAAAACAAAAACAAAAAAACTGCGGATGCTGGAAATCCAAAACAAAAACGGAATTACCTGGAAAAACTCAGTAGGTCTGGCAGCATCGGCGGAGAAGAAAAGAGTTGACGTTTCGAGTCCTCATGACCCTTCGACAGAACTTGAGTTCGAGTCCAAGAAAGAGTTGAAATATAAGCTGGTTTAAGGTGTGTGTGTGGGGGGCGGAGAGATAGAGAGACAGAGAGGTGGAGGGGGGGTGGGTGTGGTTGTAGGGACAAACAAGCAGTGATAGAAGCAGATCATCAAAAGATGTCAACGACAATAGTACAATAGAACACATAGGTGTTAAAGTTAAAGTTGGTGATATTATCTAAACGAATGTGCTAATTAAGAATGGATGGTAGGGCACTCAAGGTATAGCTCTAGTGGGGGGTTTTTTTGTTTTTTTTTTATATAATGGAAATAGGTGGGAAAAGGAAAATCTTTATAATTAATTGGAAAAAAAAAGGGAAAGGGGAAACAGAAAGGGGGTGGGGATGGGGGAGGGAGCTCACGACCTAAAGTTGTTGAATTCAATATTCAGTCCGGAAGGCTGTAAAGTCCCTAGTCGGAAGATGAGGTGTTGTTCCTCCAGTTTGCGTTGGGCTTCACTGGAACAATGCAGCAAGCCAAGGACAGACATGTGGGCAAGAGAGCAGGGTGGAGTGTTAAAATGGCAAGCGACAGGGAGGTTTGGGTCATTCTTGCAGACAGACCGCAGGTGTTCTGCAAAGCGGTCGCCCAGTTTACGTTTGGTCTCTCCAATGTAGAGGAGACCACATTGGGAGCAACGAATGCAGTAGACTAAGTTGGGGGAAATGCAAGTGAAATGCTGCTTCACTTGAAAAGAGTGTTTGGGTCCTTGGACGGTGAGGAGGGAGGAAGTGAAGGGGCAGGTGTTGCATCTTTTGCGTGGGCATGGGTTGGTGCCATAGGAGGGGGTTGAGGAGTAGGGGGTGATGGAGGAGTGGACCAGGGTGTCCCGGAGGGAGCGATCCCTACGGAATGCCGATAGGGGGGGGTGAAGGGAAGATGTGTTTGGTGGTGGCATCATGCTGGAGTTGCCTCCGCATTCAAAGGATCATCCTCCGCCATTTCCGCCAACTCCAGCATGATGCCACCACCAAACACATCTTCCCTTCACCCCCCTTATCGGCATTCCGTAGGGATTGCTCCCTCTGGGACACCCTGGTCCACTCCTCCATCACCCCCTACTCCTCAACCCCCTCCTATGGCACCAACCCATGCCCACGCAAAAGATGCAACACCTGCCCCTTCACTTCCTCTCTCCTCACCGTCCAAGGACCCAAACACTCCTTTCAAGTGAAGCAGCATTTCACTTGCATTTCCCCCAACTTAGTCTACTGCATTCGTTGCTCCCAATGTGGTCTCCTCTACATTGGAGAGACCAAACGTAAACTGGGCGACCGCTTTGCAGAACACCTGCGGTCTATCCGCAAGAATGACCCAAACCTCCCTGTCGCTTGCCATTTTAACACTCCACCCTGCTCTCTTGCCCACATGTCTGTCCTTGGCTTGCTGCATTGTTCCAGTGAAGCCCAACGCAAACTGGAGGAACAACACCTCATCTTCCGACTAGAGACTTTACAGCCTTCTGGACTGAATATTGAATTCAACAACTTTAGGTCATGAGCTCCCTCCCCCATCCCCACCCCCTTTCTGTTTCCCCTTCCCTTCTTTTTTTTTTCCAATAAATTATAAAGATTTTCCTTTTCCCACCTATTTCCATTATATAAAAAAAACAAAAAAAACCCCCACTAGAGCTATACCTTGAGTGCCCTACCATCCATTCTTAATTAGTACATTCGTTTAGATAATATCACCAACTTTAACTTTAACACTTAAGTGTTCTATTGTACTATTGTCGCTGACATCTTTTGATGATCTGCTTCTATCGTACTATCACTGCTTGTTTGTCCCTACAACCACACCCCCCCACCCCTCCACCTCTCTGTCTCTCTATCTCTCCGCCCCCCACACACACACCTTAAACCAGCTTATATTTCAACTCTTTCTTGGACTCGAACTCAAGTTCTGTCGAAGGGTCATGAGGACTCGAAACGTCAACTCTTTTCTTCTCCGCCGATGCTGCCAGACCTGCTGAGTTTTTCCAGGTAATTCTGTTTTTGTTTTGGATTTCCAGCATCCGCAGTTTTTTTGTTTTTGTTTTTAGTCATCTTCATGTTAGTTCAAATGTTTGTTCAGTTCTCCAGGAATTCCTAATCTTAATTAAGATGTTTTAATTTCAATTGACTTCTGTCAATCATGGTGATGTCAGGAAATCACTGACATCACAACGCATCACTGCACGACATTTGATAATGATTCTTCTTGTTTCAACATGTCACTCGCAATTGTGAGTTGAAGATTTCCTAGCTCTTTTATAAAAGTTTTATACATTGGTTTTAATGAAATTTAGCTGGGTATGAAATGCTACACGAATTATAATCAATTATTAAATATCCAATACTGCACCTGTAAATAGTGAGTGTTAATTTTCAAAAGTTTTCAATGTTCCAAATGCATTGCAGCTCTATTTTTGTGGTAAATTGCCATATATTTACAATTGTAGTTTTTTTTTAATGTTCTGGAAAAACCATACTATTGTTTTGATGTAACTTTAAATTATGTTAACCAAGTTCTATCTCACCTATTCCCACCTGGCATTTATAGTCCATTTTCCCAGATTATCACAGTGCTATTTCTAATCTTTTTCGATCAGCTGTGAGCGACTTATAAGAACAGACAACTGGCTGAGCTACATCCTATGGATGAGCACTGAACTGAATAACAATCTTGAAGTGACCCTTTCCAATGTCTAAATTTAACTCAATTTGGAAGATCGGGTTCGATGGTGTTCATCTCTTTTTTCAAGACAGAATGTTGATTTAAATGCACAGAAAACAAATGGTCCTTCCCTAATCTGGAATGTTCCTATATGTGCCACAATGTAAGTAACCTATTATTGCTATCATTTGGTGGGTGAGTTGGTGCTAATTGAAGCTGGGATAAGTGAGGCCAGTACTAGTCCCTGGTGGTTCAATCGCAGTCTGCTGAGTAGTGATCTGATTATTACTTTTCTTTGGGAAAATGTACTGTGCAGTCTGGCACTGAGCCTCACAAACCAAGAAAGATGTCAGGTTTGATTCAAGGGCCCTTAAAATCTAGGGGTTCTACTGTTCTTCCACCAGAGCTCTGGGAGGAGATTGGTGGAACCACTGGAAGGTGGTGGGCCAGACCTCCACTGTTTCAAAGCATGTTTTTGACAAGTGCATTATAAATGTTGGAACACCTCATGGCCCGTACAGGGTGAAAGGCATTAGGGACAATCGATGGCCGAAGATTCTCTGTGCTCAGAGTTCCAGTTGAGGCCTAGTGTATCTCTAGAGGCTGATATGTCCATATCAGGTTTCCCCACCCTGGTCTGCTATGTGGGTTGAGCCTGTACTATGTACCTGAGTCTTAATGTCTTCTAAAGTGTCATAATTATTAGGAACGGGCAATAAATGCTATCTTTCCAACATGCTTCACCTCCTAAGAACATTATTTTGAAAACTGGTCTCTGGTTCTCTGTCATTGTTTATGGACTTTAGTGATCTAGTTGGTTCAACTGATCAGCTAGTGGCCATCAAGGGGAATATATTCCATTGTGGGAAGAATGGTCATTATTGGGATTGAGCTGTTCTTTTGCTTTTTCTCTCCAGTTATCTTCCCTCCTTTTCTGCCACTGACTTTTACTGGGGAATGGTTCTAATGGTGCCAATAGCGCTCTGAAGTCTTGTCCAAGTGAGTAATAACTGTGAGGGCGGTAAGCCACCTGATTATTTGCGGGAGAGGCATCATGGTCAAGTACAATTACTAACATCCAAGTGTGCGCACTTTGTAGGAGTCATCGAAGGACAGAGCTCAAAACTCAGAATCTGGAAAATTATTTTCTTTCACTAACCTGGGACTGCTGAAGCCAGTTGGAGTAAATTTGTCCCTTTTGCAACTGAGGTTAGCTACCACAGCAAAGAACAGATGTAGGACCCAAGGCTGTCTTGATGTGTGTGGCTCAGTGCCACAACTGATTCGTTGAATTTTTGCCTGTGCCACTCATCTTTTAGATTTAAGAACTTGTTGTGCAACATTTCCAACACCCTCTTCAGGCACATCTCAACGTCCCTGGCATTCGAGTTGGCAGCTATCTCACTTCTGCAGATCAGTTGCAGAAAATGCAACCCTAAATTCACCCCTCATCCTGCATTTTATGGGCAAAATGTGCGCAAAATTCTGTTGAATTTCCCTCGCCACCATCACCCCCTTCAACTCACCAACAATCTTAGAAACCTTGGGGGTATTGCCTTGGGGGTATTGCCTTGGGGGTATTGCCTTGTTAAACAGGAAATAAATCAGAGTCAGATGTCTTGAGAGTTAATGTATCTGATTTCTATTTTTTCAGCAAAAAGTTAGTAGTTTTGCTTTGAGTGTCTCATTGAAGATTTTGTGGGAGTCTGCCAGGCTTTATACCTTCACATTTACATTGGGACTGTATGGCTAACAGAGTTCTGGCATGATTAAAGCATTAAATGTGACCATATTATGTTGGTCTTGGCAAAAAAAGAGTGATTAAACAATCCCGAACTTCCAGTGGGAATTGCAGTAATAGGGAGCATGTGGGAGAATAGGGGTGACACTGTTTTAGTCCCTGTTTCAGACCTCGCTTCCCCATGAGCTGGAAATGTGAGATAATGGGATCATGTCTATTGTTTCAGGTGAAATTAAAACTGCTTCGACAGCAGCCTGCCGTGTTTTTGCTAGAACTTGATCAGTGAGAGGTAGTGCTCATTGGCAACACAAACATTCCATTTAAAAACTCGACTAAGCCTCACTTTTTCCACTCCTCCTTTCCTAAGTGCAGTGACAGCTGCTATGTCATGGAATAACTCACCTCAGAACCTCTCCCATGAAACCAAACTTCATGAACGGAATCGTTCCAGATTTGCACAAAGTGTGGTAGCAGATGGAAAAAAGGATGTTTTACCCACTGGCCAAAATGGCGAGTTTTCACACCGTATCGTCCCATTCCTGGCGCTCCCCACCTCATTAGTAATGCATTCACAAGAAGCACACTGGATCGCTGGCGGACGGGCTCAGATTTGCCCTTCACGCTGTGACCTCAGCGCTTCCTTGTTCCGGGCGCCATATTTAAAGTGCACCAGAGCGCAGCCTGCTTCATGCCTTCAGACCAGGTCTGCCCCAGGAGACAGGTGATCCTGAAATCGAAGAAGATGGCAGCCCCCAGATTTAGCGACACCTCTCTGAGGTGCCTGCTGGATGTAGTGGAAGTCCGTCGCGATGTCTTCTACCCTTAGCCTGGCCCCAGGAGGCCTACCAGAGTCACCAATCTGGCCTGGGAGGTGGTGGCAGTGGCGGTCAGCCATTCAGTGCAGGAAGAGGATGAATGATCTCATCCAGGATAAATCAATCACCTCATCACTCTCAACACACCCACAAACCCATCACACATCCACAGGGATCTCACACCTCAAGGGACAGCACCACTAACTCACACACATGCCCTCACATCTCCATCAAGCTCATATCCTCGGGAGATCACGTCTTCATCCCGTCCATGGCCCCACTCTCCACACAAAGATTCCACGCAGTGCCCTGTGTCCTGCTCAGTCTCTCTCCATCTGTTTTCATGCAGGAGAAGCTGGACCACAGCAGGCAGAGGTCCCAGATGGGTGTGGGGGGTGGGGGGGGGGGGGGGTGGTGGGGTGGTGGAGTGGCCCACATTAGGTCCCTCACTCATTTGAGGAGCGTGTCATCATGCTGACTGTTGAGGATCATGCCTGCAGCAATGGTGAGATGGTGAGGTCAGCAGTGAACACCCACATGAGGATCCTGCACCACATCATCCCTCTCTCAGCATAACTGTGATTCCTCTCTCTCCTGCTTTTGACTCTGCTGCCATGCACTAATTATCTCTGCTTTGGCTCACACAGAGCTCTGCCAAGCAACCAACACCCTCAGCCAGCCAGTCCTTCAGCTCCATCTAGGTTTTTACCTCCAGCCAAGAGGACACCTCCTCCATTGAAGAGCTGGAAATAAGCAGCCTGGAAGACCCATCACAGCGCTGACCCACACCCTCCACCAGCAGAGGGACACACAACTTGATGGGACCTAAATCTAGAGCAGATTCAAGTTCACAATCCTGTGGTCACTGCACGTTCACTGGTCTGCAGCAGGAGGAGGCAGGTTTAGCCAAGCTCCCCGGCACTCGGAGGGCTGCTGGGGAAGAGGCATCTATGAGGTTTGAGCCAGATGATGATCCTCTGGATTCAGCCTTCCAGCTCACTGTGGAAGTGGAATGAAAAGCAGGAGAAAATCGTGCAGAGCTGTTGGAAGCCCTCAGAAGGGTGGCCTGCAAGTCAGAGGAGTGCGTCTACCTGCTGTCTGATGAAGTGGTGCCCACATGTGCATGTATGGAGGTCTCCATGGGAAGGATGATGGATGCCATTGAGACCCAGGTCCAGCAGAACAGGGAGATGTGCGCAGACCTGCACTCCATCAGGATCAGCGTTCCACCATGGCGGACACCATTGGATGATCCTGCTGTGCTTTAACGGCACCATGAAACCAATTTTTGGCCTACTCGCCATATTGTCCCCCAGCCTGCCATGATGCCCGCGTGAATGGGGCTGGAAAATTCCGGCCCATGTCAACCTTGGACAGTGAAAGTTGGCAGGCTGCTTAACTAGAGAGGTTGTTAGGCTGTCACAGAGCTGAAACCTGGCCTGCTTCTTTTCCTAAGAGACTTGGGTATTGATTTTCCAATGGTTTCTGCCACTAATGATGGCATAATCCCAACAGGAGGAAAGATTGTGTTTGCTGGATCTCTACTCATAATGTACAGCCTGAGAGCTACCAATCAATTAAACCGGAGCAGAAAGCTCTTATCCAAAGCAGTTGAGGCCTTCATTTAAATATTAAAATGATATTGAAATCAGTACTTGCTATCTGCATCAGTAATGTGTTCAGCTCAATTGTTTCAGCTTCTTGACAGGAAAGCAGCATTTTAAGGGTATTGTTTGGAGTCTACAGGAGACTGTAAATTGTAGGTGCATTTTGATTTGATTAGTTTTCCACTTTGTTTTCACTGTTTGTGAACAAGAATATTGGCTCTGTATCTTTTGAGGAATTTAATTTCTTTCGGCGTAATTTGGAGGATGAAGGGGAGTAAATGAGGGATCTCAGAGACCCCACGTTGCTAATTAAAGTAGAAATTGACTGTAGGCAGAGGTCCTTTTAGCTAGGTTTGTCTGTCTTTGTAGAGTGTGTTTCATGAGAGAGACCATGACAGAGTTGTGCTGTTGGCTGGAAAGCAATCCCCCGCCAAACCTCTGCTCAAACACGGCACTGCCAGTAGCTGTTAAGGTCACCACAGCATTTAACTTTATATCTCAGGCTCGATCCTGGTGCCACAGGGGACGTTACCGACGTCAAGCAATTATTGAGCTAACCATAGGCATCTTGAAGTAGAATTTTAGGCTGTTTTGACAGATCAAAAGGATGCCTTGCATTTATAGCCTGACCGAAGCCTACAGGATAATTGTAATTTGCTGCATGCTGTCTAATTATGCAAAGCAATGAAGCACAACTTGAGGCTCTGAGGAGCAGCACAACCAGTTATGGTGCAGAGTTGAAGAAAACAAGCAAGAGAAGTCAGAAAGTCCTGGTGCTGAAGCCCTTTTGTAATCTGCTGGAGCCATTCATTGAGATCTTCTCCCAATCTCTGTCTGCCCATTGCCTCAACAGAACTGGATCCATCTTCCCTACATTTCAGTCAAAAACAGCATCACATACATTGCCTTCAGCTCCAATCAGTCTATCAAGGATACCATTTCTGTCACCTGCAAAAGTCAAATTAAATTTGATTTGATTAATCTGGTCAAGATTAAATCAAGAATAATCTCTGTGCACAGTCAAACTTAAGTGTAACTACATTATTATTTCTTATAAGTGAAGGATGTGTTTGCTTACTGTTTATTGCCCAGTGCTTTCCTTTATGATATGGGGCTTTTGAATCCTAACCTCATGTTCCTTCTAGATGCTTCCATCATGCAGGTTTTGGTGAACTGCCTTTCTTCCATTAGTAGAAGCTTCTGGGAAGTGAGGTGATACTTCACCTCTTTGAGATGGATTCTAGGCTAGTTCAGCCTCTGGCTCTGTTATGTTCACAGCTGGGTGGGGGAGGGGGATTGCTCAGTCCCTGTCATTGATGCAAGGGAGCATTAGGATATAGATAGAGCATCATCCTGAGAGACAGCATCTTCATCCATGCCAATTCCATCTATGCCCCTATTACAGGGCACTGCATCTTAATGCTTCCTGATAAGTGTGCCAGCAGACACAACGGCACCAATCAAATATTTTCTTTCCATGCAATCCTCGAATGTATGGAAACTTAGACAGAGCCCATTCCAACATTGAGGCCAAAAGTATGAATATTTATGGAAGATCTTACTACTGGCATTAAGAACTCTTGTTAATGAAGGTTGTACTGCAAGTGTCCATGGAGTTGCTAGTGCTTCCATGACAGCTTGTACTTTTACAAATCTATCCATTAGTTCTATAGAGATATAGTAGTGGGCTCTTGTACATCAGTTATCAGCTGTTGAAGGTTGGCTGGCACAGTATCCACTGACCACAGCAAATGGCGATGCTCAGAAAGCATCCTACATTTAACCTACACCACATGGACTGCAGTGATTCAAGAAGGTGGTGAGCCACTACATTCTCAAGAACAATTAGAGACAGGCAGTTAATGCTGCCTTTGCCAGTGATGCGCACATCCCAGGAATGATTTTTTTTTAAATTCCAAAGCTCCTCCATTCAAAAGATGCAAGTAAAGAACTACTAAGTAACGAGATAGGAGGGATGCATCGTCCACCCCTTCTTAATTTCCACCCTTAGCTCAGAGATGGTGTTTTCCTTCACAATGGTACCAAAACATGCAGTGAAATAAAATACAACATGATTCATCCTCATTTAAGCTACCTGTCTAGTGTTGTTTAAAAGATATCATTTTAATCAGTGTCCTGTTCTCTTCCTCCAGGCATATCGATAAAGCTGTAAGAATTGCCAGGTGTCCTACAGCAGTTCAAAGAATCCCGCATTAACCACTCCTACACTCACAAACAGCAGTTTGGGTACATTTGACCTGGGGATTTAGATAGGGAGATAGGAGTTATCAGCTGGGCTCAACAGATGAGGAAGGATGCAATCTGGTCCTTTAGATAGTAGGTTTCCATTCTTCCTCTTCCTCACCAATGGGGGAGACAATGGCATAGTGGTAACATCACTGAACTGGCAATCTAGAGGCCCAGGCTAATGTCCTGGTGACATGGGTTCAAACCCCATCAAGGCAGCTGGAATTAACAGCTAGTCTCAGTCATGGTGACCATGAAACTATCATTGATTGTTGTGAAAACCCTCCTGACTCACTAATGTCCTTTAAGGAAGGAAATCTGCCATCCTTGCCTGTTCTACATATGACTCCAAACCCATAGCATTGTGGTTGACTGTTAACTGTCCTCTGAAATGGCTCAAGGAGAATTAGAGATGGGCACCAAATGCTGGCCTTGCCAGCGATGCCCACAGCCCATGAAGAATTAAGAAAAAACAATGGGCAGAATCTTCTGTTCAGCATGTGGGCCCCACTCACCAACATGTAAAATGACACGTGGTGATGTCGGGCGTGCATACCGATGTCACTGCAGTTGTTCTGATCTTCATTGTCACATGAGGGGGCATGTCTGAATAATTTTACTTTTTTATTTTATTCACGTTTAAAACTTAAGTTAATCTCCCTGAGGCAGCTTGGTTGGTGCCCCGACTCTCCCTCCTCCCCTTTCCTGCACAGGTAGCGCTGAGCGCTTCCGGGTGCGTGTCACGCTGAGCAGGCCTTAATTGGCCCGCCCACGTAAAATGGCGGCACGAAGCCGATTACGGGTGGTGATCAGCTGTGCACCCGCCTGTGCCTGTTCCCGACTGGCCCACCCAACGAGGAGAAAATTCTCCCCAGTGTTACCCTTTCCTGCGCAGCTATGTATCGCCTGATGCTTTCTCCTATCTCCCTATCTAAATCCCCAGGTCAAATGTACCCAAACTGCTGTTTGTGAGTGTAGGAGTGGTTAATGCGGGATTCTTTGAACTGCTGTAGGACACCTGGCAATTCTTACAGCTTTATCGATATGCCTGGAGGAAGAGAACAGGACACTGATTAAAATGATATCTTTTAAACAACACTAGACAGGTAGCTTAAATGAGGATGAATCATGTTGTATTTTATTTCACTGCATGTTTTGGTACCATTGTGAAGGAAAACACCATCTCTGAGCTAAGGGTGGAAATTAAGAAGGGGTGGACGATGCATCCCTCCTATCTCGTTACTTAGTAGTTCTTTACTTGCATCTTTTGAATGGAGGAGCTTTGGAATTTAAAAAAAAAATCATTCCTGGGATGTGCGCATCACTGGCAAAGGCAGCATTAACTGCCTGTCTCTAATTGTTCTTGAGAATGTAGTGGCTCACCACCTTCTTGAATCACTGCAGTCCATGTGGTGTAGGTACACCCACAGTGCTGTTAGGGAGGAATTCCAGGAAATTAACCCTATGTCAGTGAATGAATGATGATATATTTCCAAGTCAGGATGGTGTGTGGCTTGGAGGGGAGCTTGCAGGTGGTGGTGTTCCCATGCATCTGCTGCCCTTATTCTTCTAGGTGGTAGAGATCGGGGTGTCAGAAGATCTGTTGTAGGAATCTTGGTGAGTTGTTGCAGTGCATCTTGTAGATGGTACACATTGCTGCCACCATGCACTGATGGTCTAGGGAGTAAATGTTTAAGGTGCTGAACGGGATACTGATCAAGTGGGTTGCTCTCTGCTGGCTGGCATTGAGCTCATTGAATGTTGTTGGAGCTGCACTCATCCAAGCAAGTGGAGAGTATTCCAGCACACTCCTGACTTGTACCTTGTAGACTGTGCACAGGCTTTAGGGAGTCATGAATTGAGTCACTTCCCAGCCTGTGACCTGCTCTTGTAGCCACAGTATTTATATAGCTGGTCCAGAAAAGTTTCTGGTCAATGGTAAACCCCAGGATGTTGATGGTGGGGAATGTCATTGAATGTCATGGGGAAATGGTTAGATTCTCTCGTCAGAGATAGCTATTGCCTGGCACTTGTGTTGCCATTGAATGTTGTCTGTGTCTTGCTGCATGGATTGCTTCAGTATCTGGGGAGATGCAATGGAAGTGTGCAATCATCAGCAAGCAACCCCAGTTCTGACCCTATGATGGAGGGAAGGTCATTGATGATGCAGCAGAAGATGACTGGGCCTAAGATAAAGTAAAGGGGACAATGCTTGGCAGTTAACTGTCAGACACCATCAACTGATACAATCTCTATGGCAACACCTCTACCAATCAGAGTCCACTTGCCAACCAATCAGCTCTTTCTTCTCATACAGGTGGCAGGTAAGTGGGTAAGGTGATAAGGTGGGTCTGAGGGGTCAGGGTCCGGGGGCTAGTTGGGTGGGCAGGGAGTGATCAGATAGTTGGGAGGGTAGTTGGGTGGTCATGAGGGTTGTCGAGGGTTCAAGGGGCAGGGTAGGCGGGTGGATCAGTGGGGAGTTGGAGAGGTCAGTGGTATAGTTACCGAGGAGTTAGAGCTGGTTTTAATCCTTCTAACTTTTCCTGGGTAATTATTCCGGTAGGTGAGTCAGAACCATCAGAAGTCTCCGACTCTAACTCAGAGTTTCAGAGGTTCCAGGTGCAGGGGAATTACCCATCAGAAGTCCAAGCTTCCTGGGAAATTCCCACATAGTCAGTGCCTCATGACTTCCAAGTGGTCCCCCAGAGCGCCCTGGGGAGTATCTCCAGGGTACGAACATCGGGAGATCAGAATTTATGGACCAAGATGATTTGGTCCGTGTAAAATTGTAGCTGCATTACAGTCTCTTTTCCTTGAACTGTATGTACTGTCATTGGTAATACCTTACTACAACTTTATTAATATTTCTCTGTATCAGATAATTTCAAGTATATATCTTTAACAATTATTCTTTTTATTTCCATTCATATATGTCTCATGTTGCTACTTCAGAGTGATATTGATGCCTCAACAATGTGCTTTTTAAAGTTATGCACCTTCTTGTCGACATCCTGCTAGGTCCTACATGTAGTTAACACAGATCTCACTCGTTCAGTGACAAAGTAACCAATTTAGTTCTGCCTTAGGACATTTAGGAGCCATCCAAACATACAAACAAAATCTGATTGCAATGCTCCATTACTGAGGTTACAAGTAGTCGCAAGGCCTGGTCAATGAATCATGCTTGTTGTAATTGATGTTCAGTCATTATCCGCAAAGATTACATGCCCCGCAATTCCATTGACAAACATTAGAAATTAATACAATTTAGTAGCTTGGAAGTTGTGCAAGAAGGATCAGTATTACATTTTTTGTCATGACTGGCTGCTACTTTATTTTGCTGCTAATAAAAGCACATTCTCAGGGTATGCACATTGCGAAACCATGGGCATAACCTTCCAAGTCCCGTGTAGTTCGTCTTGAAGATGGGACTTGGAGGAAGGTGGAATGGGAGGGCGTTAGGTCAGTGGACAATGAATTCTCGCCTCCAGCAGATCCTTGGCGGAGGCGGGGTGAAAGTGGCAAGAACGACCCGCCCGGCAGCGGCAATTAGTAAGCCTGCGTAATTAATGCCCGATTGTGGGCAGGTTCGGGATGCCACTGGGATCTTCCCAGCGGCGGCCAGGCCCTCTGCTGGGGTCACATGGATCAGCGGGCCGTCGATGTGGCTGCAGATCGTCACACGAAGGAGTTTCCCTCTTCAGAGCGGTCACAGTTTATGTTAAAAACGTACGGGGGTCTCGTTGTCCCCATCCTGGAGTGGCCATGCCCATCTTTACTGGTGGGGCTGCTGTCCGTCCAAAGCTTCAGGCCCTCTGATTGGGCCTGAAGCCTTAGATACCTGCCTGATGTCCTTAATGGGGCAGCGGACACAGAGGCAATCAATTAGGATGCTGCCTCTGGGAAGATTACTTCTTTGGGTGTGTTGCCAGCAGGGCTGGTACAGGAATATAAGGCCCCACCCCATGTATTTATAAACCTGAAAAGCAGCCATGTCCCCCATTTTCTAAGAAGGGGGAGAAAATTTCTCTGAACAGGCGCTTTAAAAATAGCCACTTTCTATGTTAATTTACTAATCAATACTAAACGTCCACCTGCATTGGTGACAGTGGATGGAAGAGATTCAAAAAGACATTTTTAGTGGGTCTAAAAGGCTGTGTGATCTTGTAAATTACCTTAAATAATGATGATAATTTTCAGAAAGAGCAACATTTTAACAAAACAAAACCATGATTTATTTCAGTAATATTGTTATGTGGGGAAAGAAAAGCTGGCAGGGTCAAACTGGCTTCTGCGCACATTTCATTAATTTAGATCAGATCAGAGCCAGAGTCATTATTTCTAGTGACTTGAGGCCTCCAGGGCAGACATGAAATGGAAAGAGTTAGCTGCCTGCTCCAAACTGATGCTTACTGAATCTGAAAGGTCATGTCATGTTTTCTGGCAATTGACCCAATGGATTCCACAACATAAGGTCAGGCAGCTCCACTCAGCACATGTTTACTGGAAATGTGCCTCCCAGATATTTCACAATGACCTTATTACCCTGCTAGAATGATGAGCTTTGCATGGATCTCTCATTCCTTCTCTATTGCCGAGAACACCATCTTGCTTTCAAAAGGGTGATACAGCTTCCAAAGGGTCATATAACCCATTAGTTGATCCTTAATATGGGTTCAAAGTTTGGGATCGCTACTTCTGGTGTTTCCGAAAGATCCTTACGAGCATTGGGCCTCTTTTATTTGTCAAGGACTCATTAATTTCACCCTTCACTCTCTGGATATTGTAGTTTTAATTTATATTTCATTGTTTTTTTTAATCCCTTATTTCTTTTGCTCTTCTTAACCAAAAATTGTATCTGAGGAAATAAAGGCCCTCTGCACTCTTTCCCAAGTGGCCATTTCCCTGTGTGAGCTCTGACTGTGAGTGTTAGTAGGCCATGTAACCTGGGGTAACACAGCCAATCATATCCTTATATGATATCCATACGTAGGCACTTCTAGATCCATTTCCTGCCTCAAACCCTCATCTTTGTCTTTGTTATTTCTAGGCTTGACTATTCCAATGTTGTCCTGGCTACCTCCCATCTTCTACCCTTTCTCGACCTGATCTCATCCCAAACACTGCTGCCCATATCCTAACCTGTACCAATTCCTATTCCCCTTTAACCTTGTTCTTACTGACCTACAGTATTTGGTTCAAGGTCAGGATTTTCAAATTTTCACCCTTGTTTTCAAATTCCTCTAATGCCCCACCCCTCCCTAACTCTGTAACCTCCACCAGCCCAACAATCCTCTGCTATCTCTGCACTCCACCAAATTTGGTCTCTTGCATGTTCCTGACTTCAATCACACCTTCTTTGGTGGGTGTGCTTTCATCTGCCTGGGCCCTGTGCTCTGGCATTTCCTTTCCTAAGCCTTTCTGCTTCTTTCCCTCTCTTGTCTTTTTTAAGATGCTCCTGGCCAAGCTTTTGGGCTCTTGTCCTAAAGTTTATCATGTAACTTGGTGTCAATTTTTTTCTCTCAATAACGCTACAGTGGAAGTGCCTTGGGACATTTTACTTCATTAAAGATGCTATATAAATTCAAGTCGCTGTTGTTTTCTGGATGGTGGTCAGGGGCACAAATCTCAGTTGATTTTCCTCACTCTAATCCAAGGGTATTTGTATCACTCCTAATATCACCCCAACTGAGATCAACTAGCTCAACATAGTTTGAGGGATGATGCTGGTATCTCTCTGTCTAGGTTAATCACTGGATAAATGTGTTGATTCACCGAGGGGTTCTGCACAGTCTTAATGTCTTACTGCTAAGACTTGCTCAAAGTAAACATATGGTACTCAGTGCATCTCAATGATCATGAAGCTAATCCGTATATTTTCTTCTTCATCCCTCTCAGTAAGAAAAATCAACATAGACCACTTCAAAGAGTATTCGATGTAACTACTCCACATACACGTTACAGAACCGAAAAGCACAGCATCGATCCTGGATAGCTGGCTGAGAACATTGTGTCCACCATCTTTCCTGTGTGGTGGCAAAACGTTCAACTGCGACTGGTCTTTGATCAGTAATGTGTCTATTCATTTTTTCTCTTTGAACAGCTTATCTCCAAAATTAATAGGCATTCCCTTAACTGCCTTGCATCTGCTTTCAATTGCTATTGCAAAATATAGGTCAGGATTTTCCGGTCCCACCCATGTTGATTACTCCCATGGCAGGATGGAAAATTTGACAGACCAGCCAAAGGTCCATTGACTTTTGGATGGGAATTTCCGGCCTTGCAGTGGGCAGGACCGGAAAATCCCAGCCATAGTCTTTGCCTGAGTTTCCTGATACAGCATGGGTTAGCACACAGATTTAAGGTTTTGGGCAAGAGATGCAGTGGGGATGTGAAGAACATTTTGATGCTTCGCATTGTAATGGCCTGGGACTTGTTGCCTATGAGGGTGGTGGAAGTGGAGGTGATCAATGATTTCAAGAATAAATTTGATGGGCACTTGAGAGGAATAAACTTGCAGGCCAAGGGGATAGAGTGGGGGAATGGGACTGATTGGATTGTTCCACAGAGAGTCGGCATAGACTGAATGGACCAAATGGCCTCCTTCTGTGCCGATGGCTTGATGATAAAGGGAGACAAATATTTCTCAACAGAAGCTCCATCAGCTGGGATGAGACAGTCAGAAGAGATGAGCAATTGCCTACGGCCTTTTGTTTCTGAGTAACTTATAGCTTTGATTTTATTTCTTTGGATAAGCTTGCCTGAGGGAGAGGTGAATCCACTGTCGGAGTGTAATTTGGGGCCTGAATCCATGTCAGCCAGGCTTTGCCTTTGGTTTCAATTGGGTAATGGACTGATGAACCATCCACAGGTTCCCTCAAGTCTGTACCAACCTTTGGGCAGGGATGCAGGGAGGCATTGCACCCAATAGACCAGGTAGAATCTCCACCGACTGACAGCTGATTTTGGTCCTGTACAGAGGCTTAGAAACATTTCAAAAATTCCTGAGACAACTAATGGCTGCTTTCTCTCATAGAAACATTAGGGGGAATAAACATGTCTTTTCTCTTTAGTCTTTCTTGGATCTCGATGCCCATTTATCAGAGAAGCATGGTGGTGCTCTACCTACCAATAATATGGCAGGGTGGGCAACCTCTACAAGTTCAAGCTACCAAGCCTGACTATAGAATCTGTCTGTAAATTGGGATGGGGGTCAATGTCCTCTTGTGTAGGCAGCCAGGAATCCCACTCAGCCACACAGGGATTTCAGGTCCTTAAAGTCTAAATTTCCAGAGAAAGTGAACGGTATTTCTATCATTTTATTTAATAGGGACAGTCAATAAATGAATGAATTAGTGCTTGTGGTTCAGTCACATAAAAGGCACATATTCGACCACATTTTGAAGAGCAAAAAATGGCATGGCAGCACATGATATATTCCAGTGTACAGTAAGGATTCTATGTTATGATCCCAGGGCTTTGATATACTTTATCAAGAACAGAACAGAAAACAGCGCACTTTGAATTATATGGGACATGGGATTCATTTATGACAGTGGTGGGGCTACACTGAACGTGAGAAAATATCTTGTGTAAAAACACTAAAACTTACCAGCCATATTTCAGTAACTGCTATACACAAGTCTGTTTTCAAACGTTAATTTGGGACTACTGCCCAGTACATTTTTTGTCACAGCTGTATTTCAGTAAACCATGACATTATTTGTTGTCCTATTAGTCACAATATTTGGATATTTCGGTACACATGAATAAGTTATATACATTGTAGAATAATGTTTAATTGTCAACCTTGAGGTGAATAGTTTTATGCCTGTCTCTTGAAGCAGAGCTTCCAGGTAGTAACATTGATCAGTCAGAACTTCTACATTATAAGAGACATAAATACCAATATAATAATACTGTTCTGGCCACTGGAACCAAGAGACTCTGTGATGGATAGTTATTAATACAAGGAACTGTACCCTTGCAACAGATATTCTGATGACCAAATGACCTCTTCTCATTTTGTCCTTTGCTTCCTATTCCTATGTAACAGTTATTCATATTTAGTACATTACAAAAAAAAGTTCAGGGCAAAAGAGCAATGTATCATTTTGTCATTGATATGTTAGGAAGAGATTCTGTTCTGATAGGGTAAGTACAGAGAGGATGTTTCAGCTTATATGGAGTCCAAAACTAGAGGGTCATAAATATAAGATAGGTTTTATAAGTTCAATAATTAATTCAGGAGAAACTTCTTTATCCAGGGAATGATTAGAATGTAGAACTTGCTGCAACACAGAGTGATTGAAGGGAATAGCGTAGTTGCCTTTAAGGTGCTATGCGCATAAGGAGAAACAAAAAGAGGAATAAACTTATAGGGTTAGATGAAGTAGGGTGGGAGGAGGCTCATGGGGAGCATAGAAATTAGCATGGACCATGTAGTGATTGTAGGTATAACCTTTCCTACTGCCTTTAAGGGCCACGTGATTGTACTGACGAATGAACCTTAAATGCGGGTAATCCGAGGGGCAGAGCTTTCGTGGACCTGGTTCAAGCACGTATCTTCTAAAAGAGCTCTGTAATAAAGCTTACTGTTTCAAGTAAGGCACCTATACGCTACATCAGGTTCATTACATCTGGCAACAAGGGTAAAATAGCTCTGACGCAGCACCTCGCCTTGTGAATGGGAGTACATCAATTCGTAAGGAAAAAAAGAAAGGCATACCCACCAGTCATGCCACTCTTTGGCAGAATCGACCGCTGTGACTTGTCCATGGGGGACTGGAGCCAGTACGTCCAGCGCCTTGGTTATTATTTTGTGGCGAATTAAATAACTGTGGAGGAGAAGCAGAAAGCAATTTTTTTGAGAGTCTGTGGTAGCAGAGCATATAACCTCATCCTCAGTCTGATGGCCCTGAACATGCCCAATTCTAAATCTTTTAGCAAATTTGTAGATCTCGTGAAGATGCATTTTCAGCCGTAGCCATCGGTAATAATGCAGAGATTTAAGTTTTACTCCACAGTAAAGGCCCCGGGAGAGTCCATCGCAACTTATAAAGCGAAGTTGAAGCAGTTGGCTGAGAACTGCGACTCAATGACATTTTGCGGGACTGGTTAGTTTGTGGCATTCATGACGGTAGTATTCAGCATTGTTTACTTGCGGAACTGAACATCGATTTGAAGTGCGCCATGGAAATAGTACTAGGCATGGACAGTGCTGTGAGGGACTAGCAGGCTGTGCATAGTTTGTAACATGGTACTGTTCTTCAGTTGGGGCAGTAACCTACTGCTAGGTGTGGCATGAAAACCAGAGAGACAGCAGCGAAGCGGGAGACAGTCTCTGCAGCTCGAAAAATGAAAATATCCAGTGGAAGCATTTGAGCAGCGACTCCAAAGCTAATCTGTTGCAGATGTGGGGTGAACATGTACTGGACACTTGCAGATTCAAGAAGGCAGAATGCCAGGACTGCCACAAGAAAGGGCACATTTAAAAAGCAACACACGGCGAAGTCAAGCAGCCCAAGATGATTGAAGTGAATAATATAACAGAACCTGAAGCTGCTGATACTGATATCTATTCCCTAAACAATGTCAAAGCAGTAAAAACTGAACTAATAACCATCACCTTTCAAGTGAATGGGAAGCGTCTAGTCATGGAGGTAGACAGGGGAGCCTCACAGTGGTGGGAGAACACACATTTATATACCTGAATGAAGGTACCCAGCCAGAGTCTGGAGCAAACCACAGCTCAACTGAAGTCAATACAGGGCATTGCTGCAGTATCAGTGTCCTATAGGCAACAGACAGCCCAGCTAGTGACAGGTGAAGGGCCTAGTCTTCTGGGCCACGACTGGTTACAAAAAATTAAGCTCAACTGGTCAGAAAGATTTCAAGTGAGAACAGGAGGAGTACCTGAACTGCTAAGGAACTATGACAGTGTATTTTGTGATGAACTGGGAAAGTTAAAAACAAAAAACTGTGGATGCTGGAAATCCAATACAAAAACAGAATTACCTGGAAAAACTCAGCAGGTCTGGCAGCATCGGTGGAGAAGAAAAGAGTTGACGTTTCGAGTCCTCGTGACCCTTCAACAGAACTGCAGAAAAATTGCGTTGCTTAGCACTTGAGAGAAAGAGAAAAAGTTTCTTGTTGAGGAGTCGGATGAGACGAAGAATAAAATGAAACTGGGGGCATGCACAGCTTTGAAAAAGGGTGCGGCGGTGCTGCTGGAGGGAGAGGTCAAGTGTGTTCATATGGCGGCGCATGGCACTGAGTGTGGATCTCAGAATGTGACGGGAACAGCAGTCCGAGAAATGTTTTATGTCCCGGAGATACCTGTAATCCTGGGTGGGTTCGAAACAAGAGGGGTGGAATTTCAGTTGAAATCCACGTGGGGTAAGTCGGAGACGGAGACAGTCACTGAGAAAGGAGATATGGCTGTGAAAGCGGGTTTTAGTAAACACCTTGTCAAACACCAGGAGAGAAATGGAAAGCAATGAAGGTGAACAAGACAAAAGAGAGATACGGAAATCTTGTCGCAGAGAGGAAAAGAACTTCTTCAAGGTAGGCATTTCTTGAAGAGCAGTGGCAGTCAATTAAACAGAGATAAAAACAAAAAACTGCGGATGCTGGAAATCCAAAACAAAAACAGAATTATCTGGAAAAACTCAGCAGGTCTGGCAGCATCGGCGGAGAAGAAAAGAGTTGACGTTTCAAGTCCTCATGTTCTGGGTTCTATTGAAGGGTCATGAGGACGCGAAACGTCAACTCTTTTCTTCTCCGCTGATGCTGCCAGACCTGCTGAGTTTTTCCAGGTAATTCTGTTTTTGTTTTGGGAAAGTTAAAAGGCTTGCAAGCAAAAAAAAATGTAGATTTGGAGGCTTGGAGGCGACACCCCGGTTCTTTAAAGCCAGATCTGAGCCTTATGCCCTAAAGGAGAAGGTGGATGCAGAATTGTGCAGCTTAGAGAAGCTAGGCATCATCCAGCCAGTCCATTTTTCAGAATGGGCAGTGCCCATAGTCCCTGTGATGAAACCTGATCAAACTATTCATATTTGTAAGGACTACAAATTGACTGTAAGCAAGGCAGCCAAACAAGATCAATATCCAATCATGAGGATAGACAACTTGTATGCAAAGCTAGCTGGGGGAAAATCCTACACCAAATTGGACATGAACCATGCATACCAACAACTAGAGCTGGACAGCACGTCTAGAGAATACGTGCACATGGACCTGTACCAATACACACGCCTACCCTTTGGTATCATCCGCCTGTGAAATTTCCCAAAGGACCATGGAAAGTCTATTGCAAGGACCCCCCTGACTTTACCTAGATGATGTCTTGATCCCAGGGTCAATGGAAGCCAAACATTTGGCCAATCTGGAAGATGTTTTAAGAAGATTTTTGGGAGCTGGTGTATGATTAAATAAAGAGAAATGTACATTCCATACACCAGAATTCACTTACTTGGGTCACCGAGTGGATGCCAAGGGGTTGCATCCAGCAGAGGAAAAAGTCAGGGCAATCAAAGAGGCACCCTCTACTTCCAGTGTCACTAAACTCAAGTCTTTTTTGGGCATGACTAATTATTATAATCGCTTCCTGCCAAATTTGACAACAGTGTTAGCTCTATTACACCTATTAGTGAAAACCAACCATTGTTGGTCATGGAATTCGCAACAAGAAGAGTCCTTCATGAAAGACAAGAAGCTATTACATTCATCATGCCTATTAGTACATTATGACAATAAAAAAAAAATTAACCTGTAATGTGTCTCCTTATGGTGTGGGAGCTGTGTTATTACACAGGATGGAAGATGATTTTGAAAGGCCAATTGGTTATGTCTCCAGAATGCTCTCTGCAGCTGAGAAGGGTTATTCACAATTTGAAAATGAAGGTTTATCAGTAATATTTGGAGTAAAGAAATTCCTCCAGTATCTGCATAGCTGACATTTCACCATAGTGTCACACCATAAGCTATTAGTGGGTTTATTTAGTGAGGATAAAGACATTCCTTTGTACATGCTCCAGTGCCACAAGAAGTTGTGCTTCTGCGGAATTTCTTGGACTTTTCGCCTTTGTGTGCGAAGCAAATGAAGAATTGGATAAACAGGGATCCAATTTTGTCAGAAGTCCGAGACCAGGTATTGCAAGGATGGCCAAATTCACCAGTGTCTGAAGAGATAAGACCATTCCATACCCGTAAAACAGAGTTAAGTTGTCAAGATGGAATCTTGTTGTGGGGAGCAAGAGTTGTCATCACTTCACAAGGAGGGGAACCACTCTTGACAGAGCTTCACAGTGTGCATCCAGGCATATCAAAGATGAAGATGCTTGCGTGAAGCTGTGTCTGGTGGCCAGGCATAGACAGTGACATTGAAAGCATGGGCAAGCACAGTCTCCAGTGTCAGCAACAACAAAAGTTGCCCGTTTCAACTCCACTGCATCCATGGGTATGGCCTGGTCAATCCTGGGTTAGTCTACATATAGATTATGTAGGCTTATTTTTAGGTACCGTTTTTTTATTGATCATCGATGCTCATTCTAAGTGGATGGGTGTACATGAAGTTAGATCACTGACAGCGAGTGCAAGTGTTGAAAAACTGGACCAATGTTTTAGTATACATGGCCTATTGGAAGTCACTGTTTCGGATAATGGTGCTGTCTTCACTATCTTCACTTCAGAATTTCAGAGATTCATGAGCTTAAATGGAACCAAACATAATAAAACAGCACCATATCATCCCTCATCAAATGGGTTAGCTGAAAGAATTGTGCAAACTTTCAAATCAGAATGAAGAGTTATCCAAAGGTACTCTAGAAACTCGACTTTCACGTTTTCTTCTCAATTATTGTACAACTCGTGCAACTCTGGGTTCAATACCATCTGAATTACTGATGAAACGCTGCCCATGTACAAGGTTAAGTCTGGTGTTTCCAAACTTGGAGGGGAAGGTAGAGAAGAACCAGAGTAGTCAGAAACTGAATCACGATATTCATAGCAAAGCTCAAAGATTTACCGTAGGAGATAGAGTTTTTGTGCGGAATTTTGGAAATGGTCCTAGTTGGGTTCCTGGTATAATTGTCTCTGAAACTTGACTCTTGTCATTCCAAGTAGGAGTGGAAGACTGGATTGTTCAAAAACATGTGGATCATCTAAGGAGTAGAGAGACATTCCAACAACCAACTATTCAGCCTGTAATTGATGTCGAACCTTTAATTCCTGAGGTGACAGATCAACCTAGAATAGACATACCCGATGACCCGATTGAATTGTCTAATCCTGACCTGCCATTTTCTAAGTATGTACCTGATGCTGCAGTTCCTGATCAGGTCAATCCAGTGCGAGAAACTCAAGCGATAGAGTTACACTGCTCTAACCGAATTAGAAAATCGCCTCAGAGACTTAATCTTTAATCACATGACCTGTGTATATATGCGTATGTTGTGGATTAAAATATTCATTGTAAATAGGAAATGTATAAAAACTAAAGGGGCAAAAATGTAGTGATCGTGGGTATAACCTTTCCTACTGCCTTTAGGGGGTCACGTGATTGTACTGACGAATAAGCTCTAAATGTGAGTAATCCAGGGGGTGGACCTTTCTAGCCATGAACCTGTTTCAAGCATGTAGCTTCTAAAAGAGCTCTGTAATAAAGTTATGTTTCAAGTAAGAAACCTGTCCGGTACAGCAAGTTCATTACAGACCACTTAGAATGAACGGCCCAATTCTGTGCTGTAAATTCGGTGTAATTTCACGTAATTCGGAGACTGAAATTTCTCTATGCGTTGTTGTTAACAGACAAGTTAATGGAAACATTCTGCTAACACTAGTTAGACACTAGTTTAAACTTTGAGACAGTTTTAATAGTAAAGGAGCCATGGGCTTTGGCTATGGTGGATTGTTACAATTGGCAAAAATGTAAATATGTCCAGAAGCTGGTGTGAATGCATCAATTTCCATGATTAATTCAGGGGTATCTTGATGCATGCACGTAACCCTGTCAGGAGAGGAGAGTTACTGCTTCTAATAATTAAATGAACCACTTTTGATGAGATTCTGACAAGCATTTAAACATGCAAATATTTCCCAGGCTTCCTGAGACTTATCATTAAACTCAAGTTGAAAATACCGATGGTAATTCATGGGGCCCATAACAGTTGGGCAAATACAGCAATAAATATTCAAAGCTCACAGCTGCTTTCTTACCTCCAATTGAGTAAGGGCATTGATGTGAAACCACGCTTTATTAAAAAATTATTTTTGAATTTAAAAGCTGGAAACCCCTAAAAGATTTTTTTTTTAAAAAGGCTATAGCTTCATTCTAGCGCCTTGGGATCACAATCAAAGATAACTGTGCTGTACCTTCTACTTTCCAAAACCATTGAAATGGAGAGAACCTGTCTGCAAAGCTACATCAGGAACAATTGCCTTGGAAGAGGATGAATGGGGATGATGTCCTGTCCCATTAGCAAAATATCCAGACAATCACTTGGGTACTCAACTGGGTGGAAACAAACCATTAGACATAATCATTTGGATAATGGATAAAAGCACAATACTGCAGATGCTGGAAATCTGAAACAAAAACAAAAATAGTTGGAAAAACTCAGTAGGTCTGACAGCATCTGCGGAGAGGAATACAGTTAATGTTTTGAGTCCATATGACTCTTCATCAGAACACATCAGAACCTAGAGTGTGTTCTGATGAAGAGTCACACGGACTCAAAATGTTAACTGTATTCCTCTCCGCAGATGCTATCAGACCTGCTGAGTTTTTCCAGCTATTTTTGTTTTTGATTTGGATAATGGACCCTGATTGAGAAAAGAATTCCCAGCCATGATCTAATTAAATTATAACAGGAATACACTAGCCATGGGCACATTTGGGTCACTGGGCAGTGGGAGAGAGAGGTTTATGTGAGATCCAACCCATTGTGTGTTTAAACATCTGTTTTCTCTGCAGAACAAGACAAGCAACTGAGATGCTGAAGGAAAAAGTAGGTTCTCTTTCTCTCTCCATTCATCTTGTAAGTTTTGAACCATATGCTGATTTTGACCATCCAGGTGCCATAGACAGAGATTTTAAGAAGAACTCAACCCAATGCTACTGTCTGCAGAAAGATAGATAAATCATCTATCGACATCTTTAAACTACCTCGTGCCAAAAGCAGCAGAATCACCAAGTTCAGCCTGAGGACAGCCAGATGACCAGCCTTCAAGAGCCGTATACCCCTTTAATTTTACTGGACTCTGAATTACTTAATCTATCTTCCCATTCTGTAATCTATCTGTGTGTTAGTATGTGTTTGTGTGTGTGTGTGTGTGTGTGTTTGTGTGTGTGAATCTAGAGTGTGTGTGTGTGAAAGGGAGAGCTTTTTTAAGATTAGTTTACTTAAACCGGGTTAAGTACAATAAAAACTATCCTCTTTTCTTTTTAAAAACTCAAGGAAACCTGTCTGATTTTATCTTTTATGGTCACAGCATGTAAGCAGTTAAATACTTACAGAATTGGCAAATGTGTCCTTTTTAAGAAAAAATTATGATCAAACAAGGAGAGGGAAAGGAGGGCAGCCATTTGACCCCTCCTCACCTGATAGTAACAGCATGTTGAGAGTGAATGTGGTGACAAGTTAACTTGTGAACTTCAACTTACTGGTACATGAGATCAGGATGGATAGTGCCATGGCTGCCTTAGATTAGATATCAGCTGAGGGGAATGGTGACCATCAGTGGCAGCAAGTATAGCCCTTGAGGACAGTGCAACAGGTGGTGAGCAGACAGGGTAACAGCAGAGGGGTCGAGGTTGCTGAATGCATTACTTGTGTTATAGGATGTACATGGGCAGAGGCTCAGCTTCCTTGGCCTCTCAGAAAATCAGCACTTTTAGAGGCTGAGATTGTTGTATCATATGGTGGCAGACACCTGTAGCTTCTCAGAAGAAGGCCTGCTTCCTACCAGCGGCTGTCAAAGTGACCATCGCCTACAATTATTTTGCCTTTGGGTCAGGGCACTACCAGAGATAAATCCAGGATCTCCCAGTCCGCTGCACAGAATTGCAGCTCTAGTAACCGGTGAATTGTTTGTCTAGGCCACAGTTATGTCAACTTTGCCTGTGGTAATGCTGGTCAGAATGAGAGGATGCTCGGGTTTGTATCTCTGGCTGACTTCCCACAGAAGCAATATGTCATTGGCTGCACACACGAGGCAACCTGTGCATCTCTAGACCAACTAGGAGGATTTGTAAACTGCAAGAGATCCCAATATTCAGCTGGAGTGAAACTACAGGAAAAGTTTTATGCAGATTTCTGTCAAATTACCAGGGAGAGGCCATGATGCAGACCATGCTTCCCCTCCTCTTTGGACCTAAAGCAGACATAAGGAATGGCTGCTGGGAGGAAAAAGATAACATCTTCAAATTTGACTGATGTTACCCATGGAGACCAAGAGCACGGCCGCACAACTATCAGATGTGCTACTGAACAAGCAATTTGTCGTGCTCAAGTTGTGCTTCTGGTGCCTGCTCAGGTTTGGAGGTGCCCTTTTGTATTCACCAATGAAGGACTCCAGAACCGCTGTGGTTGTGCTGCACTCGTAACACCTCTAAGCAGCAGGAAGGATTGGAGCTACAGGAGGAACAAGGTGCTGAGCAGACCATATGAAGAGGAAGGAGGGTGAGGACAAGTAGGAAGTGGAAAATGAAGATGGTGACTCCCATGCAGCACCAGCTGCCAGATATTCCCTTACAGCTGCAACTGTTACCATTGGGCAGATATAGCAATCAGACCCAATGGCCACTCTCCCCCACCCAAACAACCCCACTGACACCAAGCAGTCCTCTCCGCAACTATCCATCCGTTGCACATCCCATCACTGGTTCCCATCAATTCATGTCTTTCTGTTCATCTTCAAGCTCTTCTTTGACACCAATCCTATCCCGGGGCCATTGATGAAAACAATAACATGTTAAAAATCAGTCTGACGCAGGCTAGCCCCAGTTGTTTCTGCTACCACTGTCTGTTCGTGTTCACTTGTGAATTGCGAGTCACTGGGAGGCAAAGGATAACCTGTTCAAACTTGGCTGGTGCCAGTGCGCATATTGATTCTGATTTGTAAAACTTGTGTGACTTTAGAAGCATTTCTGTGCTAGGTATGACTCCAGGGAGAGTTTTCCCCCTGATTTCCATTGACAAGGCTAGGGCGCCCTGATGCCACAAGCGGTCAAATTCTGCCTTGATGTCAAGGGCAGTCACTCTCATTCCACCTCTTGAGTTCAGCTCTGTTGTCCATGTTTGGACCAAGGCTGTAATAAGGTCAGGAGCTGAGTGGCTCTGGCGGAACCCAAACTGCATGTCGGTAAGCAGGTTATAGCTGGGTAAATGCTGCTTGATACCACTGTTAATGACCCCTTCCATCACTTTGCTGATGATCAAGTGTGGGCTGATGGGGCAGAAATTGGCTGGGTTGAATTTGTCCAGCTTTTTGTGTGCAGGACATACCTGGGCCCTTCTTTACATTGTTTTGAACAGATCTAGCAACTCAAATCTGGGGATCCATGTGGGCCATCAACAATAGCAGCATTGTATACAACCACAATCTGTAACTTTGTGGCCTGGCATATTCCCACTCTATGATTATCATCAAGGGTAGATGCCAGTGTTGTAGCTGTATTGGAACAGCTTGGCTAGAGGTCCAACAAATCCTTGAGCACAAAGCCTCAGTACTACTGCCAGAATGTTATCAGGGATCAGAGTCCATAGCCTTTGCAGTAGCCAATGCCTTATTAACATCACGTGGAATCATTAGAATTGGCTGAAGACTGACATCTGTGATGTTGGGGACCTCAGGAGGAAGCTGAGATTGGCACTTCTGACTGAAAATGCTACATGCTGACTGAAAAAGCTACAAATGCTTCAGCCTTGTCTTTTCCACTGATGTGCTGGGCTCCCCCATCATTGAGGATGGGGATATTTGTGGAGCCTGCTCCTCCAGTTAGTTGTTTAATTGCCCATCATTATTCACGGCGTGATGTGGCAGGACTGCAGAACTTAGATATGATCTGTTGGTTGTGGGATTACTTAGATCTGCCTATCACATACTGCTTCTGTTGTTTGTCATGTAAGTAGTCCAGTGTTGTAGTTTCACCAGGTTGACATCTCATTTTTAGGTATGCCTGATGCTGCTCCTGCCATGTCCTTTTGCCTGTTGATCCCCCGGCTTGATGGTAATGGTAAAGTGGGGGATATGCCAGGCCACAAGGTTACAGATTGTGGTTGTGTACAATGCTGCCGCTGCTGATGGCCCGCATGGATGCCCAGATTTGAGTTGCTAGATGTGTTTAAAATCTATCCCTTTAACATGGTGCCAGTGCCACACTACACAATGGAGGGTATCCTCAATGTGAAGACTGGCTCCACATGGACTGTGCGGTGATCACTCCAACTGATACTGTCATGGTCAGATGCATCTGCAACAGGTAGATTGGTGAGGACAAGGTCAAGTAAGTTTTTCCATCTCATTGGTTCCCTCACCGGACCGAAGGCCCTGACTAGCAACTATGTCCTCTAGAACTCAGCCAGCAGTGGAGCTACTGAGCCACTCATGGTGATGGACATTGATATGCCCCACCCAGAGTACATTCTGTGCCCTTGCTACCCTCTGTGCTTCCTCCAAGTGTTGTTCGACATGATTCAACATCAGTTGAGGGGGTGTGGTTTTTGGCAAGCAGCAGGAGGTTTCCTTGCCCCATGTTTGACCTGATGACTTGAGACTTCATGGGGTCAAGAGTTGATATTGAGCACTCCCAGGGCAACTCCCTCCCGACTGTATACAGCAGTCCATTGGTGGGTCTGTCCTGTTGGTGAGACAGGACAAACCCGGGGATGATAATGGTGGTGTCTGGGACATCGTTTGTAGGATACGTTTCCGTGAGTATGACCACATCAGGCTGTTGCTTGACTAGTCTGTGGGGCAGCTTTCCCAATTTTGGTATAAGCTCCCAAGACCCAGATGTTAGTAAGGAAGACTTTGCAGGGTTGGCAGAGCTGCTTGTGCCATTGTCATTTCCAGTGCCTAGGTCGATGCTGGGTGGCATGTCCATTTTTATTCCTATTAGACCTCATAGTAATTTGACTCAAAAAGCTAAAACTACAACAGAGTGGCTTGCTGGGCCATTTTAGAGGGCAGTTAAGAGTCAATCACATGGCTGTTGGTTAGTTGTATCAAGCCACTATAAAGTCTAATGTAGGCCAGACCAGGTAAGAACAGCAAATTTTCTTCCCTAAAGAACATTAGTAAACCAGATGGGGATTTATGGTAATCAACAATGGCCTTATGGTCACCATTAAACTAGCTTTTAGCTTCAGATTTATTGGTTAAATTTAAATTCCACTAGCTACTATGGTGGGTTTTGAACCAGTGCCCCCAGAGCATGAACCTGGGCTGCTGGATTACGAGTCTAGTGACATTATGGCCACACTACTATCTCCCCAACTACTGAATCTTGAAGACTTTTATTATATCATAGGTAATTCACCTTAACTTATACTTCAAGATAGCAGCCTTTAAATTATTGTAGGTTGCTAACTGAGCAGCATTTTAGCTTTTTGAGTTAAATGAGCCCCATTACCATTTGATGTTACTGATTTCAATGGATGTGCTAAGACATGCATCAATCCCCAATGTAGCTGTTAATGCAACAATTTTGCTTTTCAGACCAAGCAAAGACAGATTTACTGGTAAGGCTATGGGAACACTGCTACAAAAAGTGAAAGAGGATTTCTTCAGCACCCTCTTGGGCAGGATGAAGAAATGTCTATTTTATTATCTCTTAAAAAAGGTGAATTTGTTTCTGATTATTGGTATTTCAGTGAAGAATGAAAGAAAATTTATGTTTTGGTGTTATTTTCTGATGACTTACTTTCATGCATTAGCTCTAAGATCTTATAAAGTTGAGGGATGCTATTTTCATTATGGAACACTTCCCTGCTTTTGACTTTCATTATTGGCACCAATTCCCTTGTTTTGGGATCTAGCACAAAGATTTAAAGTTCTGTCCTTATGCACAACAATAAATTCCAATCGCAGAATTACTATTGGAGTGTCTAATGTGCAGATTATTTTTCACACCAACCATCCTTGTGGGCTTTTGGAGAGAGACTGACAATAATGAATTATGAGCTGTCTTGTGCTGTATAATTGTAGTCACTAGACGTTTGGTTGCAATTGCATCGGCTAACTTCAGCTGTGTACGGCTGACCTGAACCCAGGTCCCAATAATTTTGAGTACACTCAACCATTCAGACCCAAAGGCTATAGCATTTACCCTGAAGCTCCAAGTCCAGCAATCCACCTATGTGCAAAATTGTGCAGTCAATTTATTAGAATATTGCTGAGTGAGACAATGTTATGAGTCCTGCCAACAATGGGTAAGTCTTTATGCATGAAAAACTTAGCTCTCTCAACCATTCAGGCTGTAAGGAAAGCCATCAACTCATGTGCAGACTTTCACTGGTGTCATTCAGGCCTTGGTTGATAAATTTTTTTATTCATTTAAAGGAGGTGGGCATCGCTGGCTGGGCCAGCATTATTGCCCATCCATAATTGCTTTTGAGAAGGTGGTGGTGAACTACTTTCTTGAACCGCTGGAGTCCATTACTGTAGGTACACCCATAATGATGTTAAGGACGGAGTTCCAGGATTTTGACCCAACAACATTGAAGGAAAGGCAATATATTTCCAGGTCAGGATGGTGAGCGGCTTGGAGGGTAACTTGCAGGTGGTGGTGTTCCTGTGTGTCTGCTGCCCTTGCCCTTCTAGATGGCAGTGGTCGTGCATTTGGAAGGTTCTGTCTAAGGAGCCTTGGTGAACATCTGCAGTGCATCTTGTAGATGGTGTACACTGCTGCCACTGTTCGTCAGTGGTGGAGGGAGTGAATGTTTGTGGAAGGGGTGCTAATCTAGCGGGCTACTTTGTCCTTGATGGTGTCAAGCTCCTTGAGCGTTGTTGGAGCTGCACTCATCCAGGCAAGTGGAGAGTATTCCATCAAGCTCCATACTTGTGCTATGTAGATGGTAGATAGGCTTTAGGGAGTCAGTTGGTGAGTTACTCCCTGCAGGATTCCTAGTCTCTGACCTGCTCTTGCAGCCACAGTATTTTTGTGGCCAGTCCAGTTCAGTTTCTGATCAATGGTAACCCCAGGATGTTGATAGTGGGGGATTCAGCAATGGTAATTCCATTGAAAGCCAAGGGGCACTGGTTAGATTCTCTCTTGTCGGAGATGGTCATTGCCTGGCACTTGTGTGGCGCAAATGTTACTTGCCACTTGTCAGCCCAAACCTAGATATTGTCCAGGTCTTATTGCATTTGGACATGGACTGCTTCAGCATCTGAGGAGTTGCGAATGGTGCTGAACATTGTGTAATCATCAGCGAACCTCCCAGTTCTGATCTGATGATGGAAGGAAGGCCATTGATGAAGCAGCTGAAGATAGTTGAGCCTAGGACACTAGCTTGAGGAACTTCTGCAGTGATGTCCCGGAATTGAGATGATTGACCTCCACCAGCCATGACCAGCTTTCTTTGTGCTAGCTATGACTTCAACCAGTGGAGAGTTTTCCCGGGATTCTCATTGACCCCAGTTTTGCTAAGGCGCTTTGATGCCACACTCAGTCAAGTGCTGTTTTATTGTCACTCAGCACAGCAGTGCAAAAGAAAAGGCTGAAGCATTCGCAACAACCTTCAACCAGAAATACCAAGTGGATGCACCTTCACATCTTCTGGAGGCCCCAGCATAACAGAAACCAGTCTTCAGCCAATTCCACGTGATATCAAGAAGCGGCTGAAGGCACTGGATACTGCAAAGGCTATGAGCCCTGACAATAGACCGGCAATTGTACTGAAGACTTGTGCTCTAGAACTTGCCGCAACCCTAGCTAAGCTGTTCCAGTACAGATACAACACTGGCATCTACCCAATAATGTGGAAAATTGCCCAGGTATGTCCTGTACACAGAAAGCAGGACAAATTCCAACCCAGCCAATTACTGCCCCATCAGTCTACTCTCCATCATCAGTGAAGTAATGGAAGGGGTGATCAACAGTGCTATCAAGTGGTACTTGCTTAGCAATAACCTGCTCACTGATGCCCAGTTTGGGTTCCGCCATGTTCACTCAGCTCCTGACCTCATTACAGCCTTGGTTCAAACATGGACAAAAGAGCTGAACTCCTGAGGTGAGGTGAGAGTGACTGCCCTTGACATCAAGGCAACATTTGACTGAGTATGGCATCAAAGTGCAAAACTGGAGTCAATGGGAATCATGGGGAAAACTCTCCGCTGGCTGGAGTCATACCTAGCACAAAGGAAGATGGTTGTGGTTATTGGAGGTCAGTCATCTCAGCTCCAGGACGTTACTGCAGGAGTTTCTCAGGCTTGTGTCCTAGGCCCAACCATCTTCAGCTGCTTCATCAATGACCTTCCTTCCAACATAAGGTCAGAAGTGGGGATATTCACTGATGATTGCACAACATTCAGCACCATTCACAATTCCTCAGATACTGAAGCAGTCAATGTCCAAATGCAGTAAGACCTGGACAATATCCAGGCTTGGGCTGACAAGTGGCAAGTAAGATTCATGCCACACAAGTGCCAGGCAATGACCATCTTCAACAAAAGAGAATCCAACCATCGCCCCTTGATGTTCAATGGCACTACCACCACTGAATCCTGCACTATCAACATCCTGGGGACTTACCATTGACCAGAAACTGAACTGGACTAGCCATATAAATACTGTGGCTACAAGAGCAGGTCAGAGGCTAGGAATCATACAATGAGAAACTCACCTCCTGACTCCCCAAAGCCTGTCCACCATCTACATGCACAAGTCAGGAATATGATGGCATAAGACCATAAGACATAAGAGCAGAAATTAGGCCATTCGGCCCATCGAGTCTGCTCTGCCATTCAATCATGTCTTTCTCAACTCCATTCTCCTGCCTTATCCCCATATCCTTTGATCCCCTTACCAATCACGAACCTATCTATCTCAGTCTTAAATATACTCAAAGACCTGGCCTCCACAGCCTTCTGTGGCAATGAATTCCATAGATTTACCACTCTCTGGCTAAAGAAGTTTCTCCTCTTCTCTGTTGTAAAAGGTCTTCCCTTTACTCTGAGGCTGTGCCCTCGGGTCCTAGTCTCTCCTACTAATGGAAACATCTTCCCCACGTCCACTCTATCCAGGCCTTTCAGTATTCTGTAAGTTTCAATCAGATCCCCCCTCATCCTTCTAAACTCCATCGAGTATAGACCCAGAGTCCTCAAATGTTCCTCATATGTTAAGCCTTTCATTCCTGGGATTGTTCTCATGAACCTCCTCTGGACCCTCTCCAGGACCAGAACATCCTTCCTGAGATACGGGGCCCAAAATTGCTCACAATATTCTAAATGTGGTCTGACCAGAGCCTTATAAAGCCTCAGCAGCACATCCCTGCTTTTATATTCTAGTCCTCTTGAAATAAATGCCAACATTGCATTTGCCTTCCTAACTACCGACTCAACCTGCAAGTTAACCTTAAGAGAATCCTGGAGTAGGACTCCCAAGTCCCTTTGCACTCCAGATTTCTGAATTCTCTTCCCATTTAGAAAATAGTCTATGCCTCTATTCTTCGTACCAAAGTGCATGACCTCACACTTGCCCATGTTGTATTCCATCTGCCACTTCTTTGCCCATTCTCCCAACCTGTCCAAATCCTTCTGCAGCCTCCCCACCTCCTCAATACAACCTGTCCCTCCACCTATCTTTGTATCATCTGCAAGCTTAGCCAGAATGCCCTCAGTTCCTTCATCTTGATCAATAATGTATAAAAATTGAAAAGTTGTGGTCCCAGCACTGACCCCTGCGGAACTCCACTACTCCCCACTTGCCTGGATAAGTGCAGCTCCCACAACACTCAAGAAGCTTCACACCATCCAGGACATCCGCTTGATTAGCATCACATCCACAAACATTTACTCCCTCCACCACTGATGCGCAGTAGCAGCAGTGTGTACCATCTATAAGATGCACTGCTGGAATTCACCAAGGCTCCTTAGACAGCACCTTCCAAAACCACTACCACTACGACCTAGAAGAACAAGGACAGCAGATAAATGGGAACACCACCACCTGCAAGTTCCCCTCCAAGTCACGCACAATCCTGACTTGGAAATATATCACTGCTCCTTCACTGCTGCTGGGTCAAAATCCTGGAACTCCCTTCCTAACAGCACTGTGGGTGTACCTACACCACATGGACTGCAGCGGTTCAAGAAGGCAGCTCACCACCACCTTCTCAAGAACAACTAAGGATTAGCAATATGCTGATCCCATGCCTAGTGGGAGAGCAGGATATGGCTCTGAGGATTGTGCCTTCCCTCAGGACAGCAGCTTCACAGCTTTATCAGATGTCTACACAGATGAATAAAGTCAGTAGGTCAATATTATGGAAATTTCAAGCCCAGAGAAGGAATCTGTCACTAGTTTGTCTCAAGAATTAGCTGTCCTGATATGAGAACCATCTATAAACAAGAAGCTTACAGTGATATGGAACAGACAGCCACATCTCAGACGTGGTCCTCATGTAGTGCTTAGAACAAGTGTTAAAATAGGGCTGAGGAAATAGAAAATCGTAAAGTTAGTGCACAGTGGTGAATTGCTTTGACTTCTTGATTATAAAGTTCCAAAACCCTAGCTGTTGCCAGAAATATTGTCATGATATTTCTATTGAAGGCATAAAATTGTATTGGAAAAGATGTTTGTAGACTTGGGACCCTCAAGGGACTTCTGCTTTTAATGATGAATGGAGTGTTCTGAAGGGTTGTAAATTTAAATTATGTGTCATATCATGGTAATTTTAGATGACATACAGCAATAACATGATCAGACATTACTGAAAGTCTCTCAATGAGTTTGCCTTGGAGGCCTCTCCCAGCAGTTGCATATGATTGTGTTGTGCCATTCAAGTGTATGAGTTCCTGTGTCTGAGTGGGTTCAACTTTTGACTCTGTCAACTCTGCAGACTTACAATGTGGAGGGTGTTGTGAAGAGCAAAGCTGTGAAGGACAGAACAGGCCAGATAGTTCATGAGACAACTTTGAAAGCACAGTGGACAGAGCGCCCTACGTATATCTATATATCTGAATCTAACTGCCAGCACGACATTGCCCTGCTTAATTTTAACAAGTGTGAATCTCCTCCACTTCATTTTTGGCCTCTCCCAATACTGTGAGAAGCTGCAATAGTACTGGATATGTCTTGTCTTTATGAAGCTAGCCCAAGCCTTGCCCTTGATTCTATAAGAATGCAAAGGATGAATGGATCATAACTGCTCCTTGCATTGTTAGCAATGATTTGAGAAAGCTATTTGTAGTTGCACACTAATAGACATCTAGGTGCCAAAATTCCTTTCAGTCGATATAATGAGGTGGGTTGGCAGAAAGTGCAATTTATGATTCCAAGTACTTATTATCTCACGTGCAATAGTCTCTCATGTTGTAATTCAGTCTTGTTACAGGTAACGTTGTGGGAGATATTCAGATACCATATCTTTGCGGCTGGATGTGTGCAAGTGGGTTTGTCTCCTGAGGTATGGAGTTAAGGGGGAATGGCAGGGTTTTGGAGCGGATGGCATGGGGGGAAGATAATGGCATAGGCAGGGGTGGGATGGGGATGGCATGGGAAGAAGGAATGGAATTGGGAATGGGATGGGGGTGATTTACATATGAATATATGAATGGATGAATTAGGAGCAGGAGAAGGCCACTTGGCCCCTCTAGCCTACTCTGCCATTCAATAAGATCATGGCTGATCTGATTGTAACCTCAACACCACATTCCCACCTACTGCTGATAACCTTTTGCCCCTTTGCTCATCAAGCATCTACACCTGCCTTAAAAACATTAAAGGACTCTGCTTCTACTGTCTTTCGAGGAAGAGATTTCCAAAGACTCATGACCTGTGAGAAAAAAATTCTCCTTATCTCTGACTTAAATGGGTGACTCCTTATTTTTAAATAGTGACCATTATGACAGGGATGAAAGAAATGGGTTGGCTATGGCATGAGAGGGTTGGCATGGGAAAGATGGAATGGCATGTGATGGGGATTTAAAGATGTACTGCTGGAATAAAGATATTAATTGCGCATCAAGTGTTTTGTGAGTAACTGCTAGTATATCATAAATAAGGGACTCCCCATTTGAAAATCCACTCAAAAGATTAATAGCCTGTTTTGGGAAATTCCCAAAACATAAACAGTCAAAAGGAAAATTTTCAAATGAACTAAAGACTCTCCAAAATAAATTTTTTAAAAAATTGACAAAAGGTCAATTCAGCAAACAATCAGTCTTGGCAAATGTAATGAGAGATTTTGTTTTGAACTGTAATTGTAAACAATCGGACAGTTATTTTCTCTTCTTCCTTCTTTCTGCATCTCTGAACTTTATGATTTAAAAAATGAAGTTAATAGCTTTTGCTGAAAAATTTGGTTGAAAGTCTACTCAAATTCATCAGCATTGATATTCAAATAGTTTTCAAAAAAACGCATAGAATTACTGATGTGCAATTTCCCACTGAGAAAAATATATAATACTTTGGAATTTGAACATAAGAAGCATCATGGGCATGTCATCAACTGTGGGATCCTGTCTCTGACTCTCTTTCTCAAAGGCAGCAATATGTGTGAGACACTGAGGGAGCAGCTCTGTATGTGAGCTTTCAGACCCAAGCCAATAATTAGTGAGAAGGAAATGTCTTATCCACTGCAGTTTTAAATATCATTAGTAGCATATTTAAGTGTTGGCAGGATTATATACTTTGGTTCAAAAGTTCACAACTTTAAGTTTGTCCCAACATGATCAACAATTTTGACAATCTCAAAATGTGATTGAGGCAGTGGAAAATAAATATGTGGTAATTATGGAGAGGAGAGTGTGAGAGGAGGACCCTGGGACAGGCAGTCAGCAGCACCTAGTGTGAGAGGAGGACCCCAAGCCAGGCAGTCAGCAGCACCTGGAGGAGAGCAGAAGAACCACAAAAACAGTGTGAGAAGTGGCGAGAGTTCAAGAGCAGAGGTGACTGAGGGAGTTTGGTGAGGAGGGAGGAGGTGCTCCTTTCCTTTTCTATCTTTCCTCAGGAAGAAGAGTGGTGGCCTTGGTAAGTAGGACCTGGTGAGTAAGTTAGAAAAGTGTAATATTTTTAAACAACTAGGTTGTATCTGAGAAGGGAAACGAATATGGGAAATTTAGGGCCAATATAATAAGGTAATATAAATAATCCAAAGTAGAATGAAGTTAACACAAGGGAAGTAGAGTTAAGACATGGCAGAGCAGCTCAGTTGCATGGAATGCGTGTCCTGTAATATGTGAGAAGTCATGGATGCTGTCGGTATCCTAGGCAACCACATGTGCAGGAAGAGCTGCCCACTGCAGAAACTTGAGCTCCGGGTTTCAGAGCTCGAGCGGTGGCTGGAATTGCTGTGACGCATCCGCAAGGCTGAGAGCTAAGTGGATACCACATTCAGACAGGTGGTCACACCCCAGCTTAAGAACCTGGAGAAAGAGAGGGAATTGGTGACCACCAGGCAGTCCAAGAGATGTAGGCAGGTAGTGCAGGAGTTCCCTGGGGTCCCACTCACAAATCAGGTTTCTGTTTTGGAAACTGGTGAGGGCGCTGGTTCTTCAGGGGAGTGCAGTCAGAGCCAAGTTTGCAGCACCACGAGCAGCTCGGCTGTACAGGAGGGGAGGAAGAAGAAAGAAAGAGCAATATTGATAGGGGAATCATTGGTTAGGTGAGCAGCCGGGTGTTTCTGTGGCTGTAGACATGACCCCAGGCTGGTATGTTGCCTCCCTGGTGCCAAGTTCAAGGATGTCACAGAGCAGCTGTAGGGCATTCTGCTGTGGGAGGGTGAACAGCCAAAGGTCATGGTCCATATTGGTACCAATAACTTAGATAGGAACGGGAATGTCCTGCAATCAGAATTTAGGGAGCTAGGTAGAAAATTAGCAAGTAGGACCTCAAATGTAATAATTTCTGGATTACTCCCAGTACCGTGAGTACAGAAATAGGAGTATAAGATATATGAATGCGTGGCTGGAAAGATGGTGCAGGAGGGAGGGCTTTAGATTCCTGGGACACTGGGACTGGCTCTGAGGAAGATGGCATCTGTACAAACCAGATGGGTTGCACCTGAAAAGAGCTGGGACTGGGTTCCTTGCGAGGTGTTTTGCTAGTGCTGTTGGGAGGGCTTTAAACTAACTCGGCAGGGGTGTGGGAAGCAAGACAAAATAATAGAGAGGAATACCAGGGTGAACAAGATACTGGGAGGGACAGATAACACTAATATAGAGAATAGTAAGTTAGTAGGTGAAGTCGGGGTGAGGGAGGAAGTAACAAAATATAAATCAGGGTTACTGTGCATGTAAATGAATGCATGGAGTGTAGTAAATAAGATTGGGGAGTTACAGACTCAGATTGCCATGTGGAAATATGATGTTGTGGCGGTAACAGAGACCTGGCTCAAGAAAGGACGGAAATGGGTGTTAAATATTCCCAGGTACAAGGTTTTCAGAAGAGATAGGAAAGGAGGAGGGCTAATGGTATTAGTTAAGGAGAGCATTGCAGTGCTGGAGAAAGAGGTTGTCCCAGAGGGTTCAAGGACAGAATCAATTTGGCCAGAGCTAAGGAAAGAAAAGGGTGCAATTATATTGCTTGGTGTAGCCTATAGACTGTCAACTAATGAGAATGATGTAGAAGAACAAATCTGCAGGGAAATTGCAGTGATGCAAGCATTATAAAGTAGTTATAAAGAGTGACTTTAATTACCCAAATGTAGACTGGGACAGTTATAGTGTAAAGGATGGAGAGGGGCAAAAGTTCCTAAATTGTGTTCAGGAAAGTTTTCTACAGCAGTATGTGACCAATCCTACAAGAAACGATGCACTGTTGGATCGGGTTCATGAAAATGAGGTGGGATAAGTACATCAAGTGTCAGTGGGGGAACATTTAGGAGACAGTGATCATTGTATTGTACATTTTAGGATGATCATAGTAAAGGAAGATAGGCAATCCAGAGTAAGAATAATTAGCTGGATGAGAGCTGACTTTGATGAGGCAAGAACAGAGCTAGGCCAGGTGGACTGGAACAAAAGATTGGCAGGAAAATCTGTAGCTGAACAATGGGCTACCTTCAAAAAAGAATTAGTTTGGACACAGTCAATATACATTCCATCAAAAGGGAAAGGTAGGGAAAACAAATCCAGAGGTCCCTGGATGGAAAAAGGTGATAGAAATTCAGAATAAAAAGTGTGCTTCTGACAGGTGTCAGGTAGAAAATACAATAAAGAACCACAAGGAATACAGAATGTTCAAAGGGGAGGTGAAAAAGTATATTATAGAAGCAAAGAGGGATTATGGGTAAAGACTGGCAGCCAAAATAAAAAGGGGAATCCCAAAGTCTTCTATAGGCATATAAATAGTAAAAAAGCGGTAAAAGGAAGAGTAGGGCCAATTAGGGACCTAAAGGGGAATTTACACATGGACAAAGGGGCCATGGCTAAGGTATTAAATAAATGCTTTGCATCTGTCTTTACCTAGGAGGTAGATGCTACCCAGGCCAAGGTGACAGACGAGGAAACTCTGTCACTAGAAAGTTTAAAAGTGATAAGGAGGAAGTGTTGAATAGACTATCGGTTCTTGGCATAGTTGACAAAGCACTGACGAGATGCATCAAAGGATATTGAAGGAAGTGAACAGAAGTTGCAGGGGCATTGGCATAATTTTTCAGCCTTTCCTAGACTCAGAGGAAGTGCCAGAGGACTGGAGAATTGCAAACATTATGTCCTTGTTAAAAAAAGGTTGTGGGGATGAGTCCAGCAATTACAGACCAGCCAGTTTAACTTCAGTGGTGGGCAGGATTCTAGAAACAGTTATTTGGGGTAGAATTAGTCATCACAAGGCAAAATATGGGTTAATAAGGAAGAGCCAGCATGGATTTATAAGGGGAAAACGTGTTTAACTAACTTGCTGGAGTTGTTTGAAGAGGTAGTGGAAAAGGTCAATGAGGGTTATGCTGTTGATGTGGTGTGCATGGACTTCCAAAAGGCATTTCATACAGTGCCACACAACAGACTTGTGAGAAAAGTTATTGCTCATGGAATAAAAGGGACAGTAGCAACATGGAAACAAAATTGGCTGAAAAATAGGAAGCAGAGAGTAATGGTTAATGGATATTTTTCAGGCTGGAGGAAGTTTGTAGTGGAGTTCCCCAGGGGTTGGTATTGTGATCCTTGCTTTTCCTGATATATATTAATATCTAGATCTTGGTGTGCAGGATACAATTTCAAAGTTTGTGGATGATACAGAGCTTGGGAGTGTTCATAAGTAAACTATGAACAGGACAGTGTAAAACTTCAAAAGGACATAGACAAGTTGGTGGAGTGGGCAGATAGGTGGCAGATGAAGTTCAATGTGGAGAAGTGTGAGGTGATGCATTTTGGTAGGAAGAACATGGAAAGACAATATAAAATAAGGGGTGAAATTTTGAATGGGATGCAGAAGCAGAAAGAACTGGGTGTACCTGTGCATGGACCATTGAAGGTAGAATGACAGGTGGAGAGAGCAGTTAATAAAGCATCTGGTATCCTGGGCTTTATTAATAGGGGCATAGAGTACAAGAACAAGGAGGTTAAGCTGAATTTATATAAAACATTTGTTAGACCTCAGCTGGAGTGTTGTGTACAGTTCTGGGTGCCCCATTATAGGAAGGATGTGAACACATTGGAGAGAGTGCAGAAGAGGTTTATGATTCTGGGGATGAGGAACTTCAGTTACGAAGATAGATTGAAGAGGTTGTGACTGTTCTCCTTGGAGAGAAGAAGGCTAACAGGAGATTTGATAGAGACGTTTAGAATCACGAGGGGCCTGGACAGAATAGATAGGGAGAAGCTGTTCCCGCTTGTAAAAGGATTAAGAACGAGAAGGCATAGATTTAAAGTGCTTTGCAAAAGAAGCAAATGTGATGTGAGAAAAACTTTTTCACACAGCGAGTGATTCAGGTCTGGAATGCACTGCCTGGAAGTGTGGTGGAGGCAGGTTCAATCGAGGCCTCCAAGAGGGCATTAGATGATTATTTGAATGGAAGCAATGCGCAGGGGTACGGGGAAAAGGCAGGGCAATGGCACCATGTCATAATGCTCATTTGGAGAGCCGGTGCAGACACAATGGGCTGAATGGACTCCTTCTGTGCCATTAAAATTCTGTGATTCTGTGATAGTTCCTCTAAGTTCCCAACTGGGGAAAGCCTGAACCAATATCGTAACTTATGCCATATTATCATACTGTTTACCCTCACATTACTGTTTACCTATATTCATTTTGAGGGATGGCTAAGTTTTCTCAAAAGCTTCCCCTGGCTTAGTCATACCTGAGTCTCACTCCTTATTCATAAATAACCCCTGCATTTGTACCCACCAACTATTGCGGAATGTGAGCATTTAAATTAATAACCACCTCTCCATTTGAAACTGGCATGAAGGGGTATAGAGGAGCTGCCCCTAAACTGGTATCTATATACAGCCACAATTCCCTATTTATTCCCTGCCACAGAATCCAGCAGTCAGTTCGTTAATGATCAGCCAGTTACAATGATGGTATGGCAACCTAGTGATGCTTTACAGCCCCACTTTTGACTGTATACATAGCTGTAAAGACATCAAGCAAAAAGGTTAATCAGTAAGACCCCTGTCCCCCACACCCAGAACATATTGGACTGAGAATGGAAAAAATTAGCACAAGGCAATTGCAGGGTTTAGATATGCAACTTCCTTACTAATTTAAGATTGGGGATGCATTGCACCCTCAAAAATACAATTAGGGGAGCGACTAGTTCCAAGTTAACACTATGACATCTTTTGAATACCTTCAGACAAACAGACCATATATAGTCTGTATCAATAAAGCACTCATACAAATCATGCACAGTTTACACATGTGTGCTGTCTAACCATGTATCTGACTTGTGTTAAATGTGCTGGAAGATTACATTCTGAAAGTGTTACTGGACTACTACCAATCTCTATATTACAGCATGAATTAGCTACAATGTTAGAATTCATCTTTGTTTTAGTATTTGTAAAATTTAATAAACCACCCTTTTAAACCCATTTTCTTGGTGAACGAAATGGCATTTCCGCTTTCCACTGCCTCAATCACATTTGAGATTGCCAAAATAGTTGATCATGTTGGGACAACCTTTAAGCCGTGAACTTTTGAACCAAGTTATATAAGACTGCCAACACTTAAATATTCTATTAATGATATTTAAAACTGCAGTAGATAAGACATTTCCTTCTCCCTTTTCATTAGATTTGATGTGAAGGAATGTCTTCACTGATGAAAGGGGTAGTCTGAGAACATGATATTATTTGCCTTGCAACCCCATACCCTGAGTCAAAGACCCAAATTATAGAATTGACATTAACATAAGCAGAGCAGCTTGGCCTTTTTGACAGCACATGTTCAAAATGCAGTGCATTTCATGCAAGACAAAAATGAAGTGTAGTGGCAGTAGGGCAGGAAATAACTGGTTGATTCAAAAAAACTAATAGAATTGGACATTGTCTTTCTTAATTGACTTCAATAACAGCTTGGCATTTGGAACTTATTTGAACAGCTTGAATGCCTAATTGTTAAAGCTTTAATAAATTCCTTCTGTAGCCTAATTAAAAGTAAAATGCAAACTGTCATCAATAAAAGTTCCTTTGGTCTTTTAAGAAGTTTGTTCATAAATTTCTGTTTCAAGTGTTTTGTTATCACAGTTTCATCTTGTAGAAGTTGTGTCTTTTCCAGCCAATGCTGTAACAGAAATAACCTGTTATTTATGTGGCAGTGCGCATCTTGAACTGCCCCTCACAGAAAAATGATGCACCAAGAACCTAAAGAGCAGAATGTGTTACATAGGATGAATGGTTTTCCTCCTTGTTGTGATCTTATATTTAGGTCTTGGAAACAAAAAAGCTTCTGACATTATCAATCTTCCTTCTTCACAATGCCTTTGTACAAAATCCAATCCTAAGTTGAGAGCTGAGAGTAAAGCACTAGCACTACCACTTGTGGTAATGAATTTTATAAAATGTTGGTCATGCACCATCAGGGGCACTATGTAAATGTTAAATCGTTCCTAAGCCAGTTAGTGAAGTATGAAACTAGACACTAATGCTGTTCTGGATAATAGTTTATTTGCAGAAAGCAGCGTTACAAACGGCTGCTCCCTAACTACTACCCTGGTGTCTCAACGGTCTCTCTTTATAAGTGCTCTATGTAATTAATTGAACAATTCCCTTCTCCTGTCTATCTTAATGTAATTAACATACCGGCAACAGTGCAGTTCTGTATCTTGAACTCTGAGAAGTCGATACTTGTACTGAGGAGGATACAACAAAGTAAGTGGATTGGGCACCTGCCTGAAAAGGAGAGGTGACAGATATGTTACAGGTTTACAATGGGGAATCAAAGACCTTAGGGGGGTGCATTCAAGATTGAAAGTAATCAGAATAAATTACGCTCCAATAATATGTTTGACATTAACAAAAGGGGCCACTGCCTTAAGATGAGAGAAGATGAACAATTTAGATATTTCTACTAGGGATAAATAGTGGATGCAACAGAGGTAGACGTGTTTGTCAAGTGCGACATGGATCAGGTAGATATTTGGAGGGAAAGTCATTGCAGGGTACATGGGACAGAGTAGTATGTATGACTTTGCAAACTCTTAGACCCGATAGATAGACAGCACATCACTTCTGATTCTGTATATTTCTAGCTTCTGAGATAATCTCACTGTAACCAAGTAGTCCATACAATATTCCCAGAAATGTGGCTTCTGAAGAATCTGAAGTGAGGATTTCAGACAAAAGTCTCCAGAAAGATTTTAAACAATTCTGAATATATCTAAATGATAGGCACAAAAGACCAATTAGTCCACTTAACCTGCCACACACAGATGATCATTGGCTGCAACGTCATGATCATAAATCATCCACCAACCCGTGCCCCTCCCCACCACCACCCCCACCACCCTCTGCAAACATGTAATCTCCTGGCAGAGGCAAAAAGTAGGAAAAAATCCAGGGCTATGATGGGAAAAAGAAGCCTGGAAAATTCTCTCTGACCCTCTCTCGGCTAATCAAAACCAGTGCAGGAGATGAGGTGGAGCATGTGCACATTAACTATTTACTGAGAAAGTATAATTGTTAAGAATAATCATAGCTGAAGCAACCCTCCACTATGTTTTTACCACATGTCAGGCCAGGAAGAAGCCTTCTGAGGTAAAGGGGGTCAATGTAGAATCTGTAGAAGCTAAAGAGGTCAAGACCAGGCCAGTAGAGATCAAAGAAGCCAAAGCAAGGCCCATAGAATTTAAATGAAATGAAGGGGTTGAACCAGAGGTCTGGTTAGCAGACACTTTCCTCCAGGATTTGAATAGGGACAGAGAAAGTTCCCAAACTAGCAGACATATGGTGAGGGTGATGTCTCACCGGGTTGAAGTGCCACAGGAGAGTGCAGCAAAAGCTGGCCAGCTACCTGCAGGCAGTAGTGGCCCAGAGGACATGGGAAAGATTAGGGACAAATCCAGACCTGAGGTTAAAAAAAAATGGAAGCTAATACACCCTAAGATGAACAGCACATGTGAAATCCACAAGGGAAGTACAAGTGTAGCTAACATTAAACAATCACAGGATCAGGATCACAACCTAAATCGACCTAAACCCAGCAGTTCAATTTCTAAGCCCACTGAGGACACAGTGCAAGGGGAGAAGCCAAACACCTCACTGGGGTAAAAAAACAATATATAACACACCGTCACCCGAGAATGAAGGATCATCAATGGACCAGAACCTAAGTTATCAGACTCATGGTTCATGGGAGCAGCAATGAAAGGGATACAAGCCTCACAGGCAACACAGTAAAACAATCAGAACCATTGACAGACTGCAAGTTTTGTAACAGAACCCAGGCCTGTTAAATCTGACTCCTCGCCAGGAGCCAGCATGGTACTTGAACTCCCCCAACTGCTAAATGTACTAAAAACCATATGTTAGCTGGTGCTACAGTGCCCAAAACCTTGCATACAGATAGATGTGAGTGAACCCGCATGGGATAACATATAATGGGATTTTGTGACAGATAAACTGTAGAAGTACTAGATTACTGGGTGAGTGACAGAATGTGTGAGGAATATAGGTGTACATTTTCTCTTGCTTCACAGGGAAGCCATGCTAAAAAAATCATCAAAATTCATTTTTTTTTTCTGTGCAGTGGAGGCATGTCATGCCCAGTATATTATAAAGTTTCAGTCAATACTTTTTATAAACTGGACATGAACAAACTTTAAAATGGCTGCTGCAAATCATGTAACCTTTGGCATTTGAGCTACAGACAGTACCAAGTCTCAGTTGAACACCTAATTAAATATGCACATTCACAGCCACCTGGGGAATTCACACATCTCTTTATTTAATGATAGGCCAACACAAAAGGACAACGGAATTTGCAGAGGACTTGTCTCCATGCTTCATACTGAACAGAAGGGAAGATCAAAGATCAGTTGGTGGCAGATGGAAGTAGCCCCTAGCATCATGCCACTGTATCATGATGACTGCCTCAAACCCTCATTGGTGTTAACCCACAACACAGAATGTGGAGACAACAGAACACCATCCCATATTTGGAAAAGGACTTGAACTTGTGGAAATTCACCGTCTGAGTTCTTTTGTCTGCTTTTAAAAATCAATAGTTAGAACTACTGAAGCCATTGAAGCCATCAGTTCAGCCATTCTCTGAACCAGACTCGAAACAGACTGTGAGACGTCAGGCAGGCAAAGTACGTGACCTGTTCCAGTTAAAGTTCACCTGAGAACCAACCTCCTAGAAATTTGACTACAAGAAACCTCACAGCCTGCTGTGAACCCTTCACTATACAAGGTCCTCCCTTCAACTTTAAAGCATCAAAACCATCCAAAGAACTACAGGCCTGCCACACGGGAGACTAGAGATTGTAAACCAGAGACCAAGGTAACTGTAATCTGTAAAAGTACATAACCTTTATCTGTGTCTAAAATTTGTGGGTGCAAGTATATCTGGGAGGGCAAGTTCATGTGATGTTGCAGTTAATTTGTGGTATATGTGAGAATAAATAACCATATTTGTTTTAAAACTCACAAAAGCTTGCTGCTGAATTATTTAAATGCTATACACACTTAAAAGGGGGAAGAAAAGACACGCCTCTTTCCATATTAAACATAATGACCATAGGCAGTAAGAGAGCACATACATTCTGAATATGATACTACAATACTTCAATCCTTGTAATCCACAAGTCTTTAATGCTGAAGCATTTTTTATCAACAGCATGATTGTTCTCTTAATGTTGAGTTCATGTCAAACAGAAAAGACCTATTGGTGGTGTATGTTCAAGTTATACATGTGAAGAATAAATATTTAACAAGCAGGTCATTTCAGCCATTTTTGGTGTCAGAAATTACCGTCTCTTCACTGGAATAGGATATTGTAAATGTCAGTAACACTTGATATCTTTTGCGAAGTGCTTGAATTTATTTCTGTGGTGAAATACTAAATTATACAATATCTACATGTTATTTGAACGTCAAAACTTTATGTATAATCTGAATATAGTCAAACCTGTATCTTAATGACAAAACTAGAAGGAAGTTCAGAGTGTTACCAGAATTTGAGAGTTAAAGATGGATCAATGTTATGACTGGTACAACGTGAAGGTAGGAGTTTGACAAGTATGGGCCTGGATTTTTGCTCCCAGGTCAAGAGTGCAAAGTCAGGATATTTCCCAGCTCCACAAACCTGATCTGGGAGAAAGTACCTTGGATTTTCGGTCAGATTTTCATTCCTAGGTGTCAGGGCTCCCTGGGAGTCAGGCTGGGTGAATGCATGCAGAGGTAGGCTGGGCAGAAGGCCTGCCTTGGTGCAGCGGTATTGTATTGAAGGTTTTTTTAAAGAAAAAACAGAAAAACATAAGGCAGCCCTCCAGCCCTCAACCCATTCACTTCCCGTGCCTCATTCATGCCAGCCCAGGTCTCCTCATTGCCCTCCACCCACTCCCATGACCCCTCATGCCCTTCATGCCAACCCATGGCCCCCCGCACACAACAAATGACTCCTCATATTCCCAAGCCAACCCATGACCCCACCCGCTCCCATGGCTCTTCATGCCCTCCATGCCAACCTATGCCCCCACCCATCCATGGCCCTCTATAGCATCCATGCCAACTTAGTGCCAGCTCATGTCAACCTATGCCCCCAACCCAGCATCCTTTTCCCTTACACCTACCATGCCAACTCACCCAGTATCCAAGATCAGCAGACCTCAGGACCCATGCAGAGTTTAAACAAAATAAACTTCCAAGTGCCCATTGCAAACATAATTTAAAAAAATTACTCTCATTCATTAAAAACTCATTTACTACACTACATTTATATTCCTTCAACTACATTATCCCTTAAAGCAACAAATATTCCATTCAATTGCATAATTCCTTATAAAAACAAGCATTGGAATTCATAGTCCAACTGCAAAGAGTCCATAACCACTTAGAGCTGTCAATCAAACTGAGAAATGTCAGGCACCCTACTGTGATAGGTGTGAAATACACAGGTGTGAAATCAATAGTGCAGCACTAATCCAGTAATGATAACTAAGGCATATGTCAACAGAGTGAAATAGCAAGCAATCATTTTTCTTAATACTCCAGGCAGTTTTTTCAAAGAGTTAAAATGCAGTAGTTTTAAATACCTTGACAGCTTTATAGCTCTCTTTGACAGCTCATCTTGGCACTCTTAGCAGTTGTTTTTGACAATTCCTCTTGACACTTTTAACAGATGTTTTTGACAGTTCCATTGAGCATCACAATTCTGATGTGTTTATGCACTTTTTATGCACATTCATTCCTAATTTTAGTAATCCTAAAGGACACCTTACCTCTCCCAAAGATCACCTAACCTCACGCAAGGAGTACCTGGCCTCCCCCACAGATGTCCTGGGACCAAATCCAAAAGGGTACCTTTACTTCTCCAAAAGTATACCCTGGCTAGCCAAAATGACCCACAAAGTTCAGACCTGCTCCTACCAGGTCTAATTTGTGCATTTTGGGTTTCAGACAACTTTCACTCCAAAACCTCACGTGAGTGAAGGCAGCTGCTGATTTCTAGGAGCAGCTGCCTCCAGGAAATGCACATGCGCAAAACACGGCCCAACCCCATTCTGCCCCCACGAAAATGGTAGGTGCCTTTGGTACCAAGATGGTAGATGCTCCCCGTCATTGTGAAAATCCAGGCCATGACGTTTAGTGCTTGTCACATTGAGCTCATCAGCAAGCATTCAAGTGAAAACTGGACACTGCCTGATGTCTTGTGTCTAAGCTGATGTATTGTGACCAATGGAAAATATTTGCCAGAATATAAGTTTGTGTGTTTCATTGCTCTCTGAATCTGAACATAAGTAGGTTATTAAAAGATCAAAAGCAAAATTGCAAGCACTGGAAATCTAAAATAAAAACAAAATGTGGAGAACTGCAACAGCCTTCCTCAACTGCAAATGGTTCTAAGTTGGACTGAAACCTACCTTGGTTCTGAATAACAAAGCCATAGTCTACCTATTCCAGGGCTGATAAACCTGTGGTGTATTCCCAGTATTTTCTTTTTGTTTTTATTTAAGGCCATTTAGTGCTTATATTATTTAAAATAGTACATTCATGCCTTTGCTGGCTGGCGCTGATTATTCCAATTGCTCAGGATTTGACATGAAGCTGGGAAATAGAGGGAGAATACAATTGTTTTTTTTTCCCCTCTCTTTTAACAATGCCAATAACATGTTCATAATGCAGGAATAGCTTCTGTGGAGCAGCAAACTAGATTTGTGGCAGCAGGCCAGAATCACTTAGATCATTTTACCAGGGTCATGTAGGGAGCAGTTGGAGACCTGAGGCGCCCTCAGAGAGCAGCTCTTTCTGCTCCAGTGCATTACACAGTGTGACATTTCTCTCGCAGTTGTCCCTGTACATCATGGCTGGCGACATAAAAAAACACTCATTGTCTATAGATATAAAATCAGTTTAGCTACCGCCGGGGTCAAACTGCTGTCAATGAATTCAACTGTAATTCTGCTCTTATGAAAAGCGCTTAAGCTCCTTGGAGATGAGCAAGTGTGGGCTTTATGTAGGGTCAAATCGTGGTCAAGATGCTTTCTTGTAAGAAATCACTTTGGTGAAAATGTTCATCTACTTGGTCACGTGACTCCAAACAGATGGTAACTTTTTTTAAATTGAAGGAAAGGTTTTTGAAAGCAATTAACCCTTGCTATCACTGTAAATATGCAAGAGCTATTAACCCTGTGCCCTCGCCCCATTATGCAACTGCTGGTGCACTGCATGATCAGTTTTTTTTTAAAGAGCTGTCCCAGACAGTCAAACAGTAAGAAGTTATTGACTGGTGATAAATGCAGTGATTGGAGGAGAGGTTGGCATATTTAAGCTGCCTTCCCAATTTTAGAGACCCCTATTGCCATAAAAAAAATTGCTTACGCTGAGTAAATCCTTTCTTAGTAATGCTATTACTTTTTCACAGAGAAAAGCCGCTTGTTGTGGAATTATACACAAAGCACAGTAATAGTATTCAGCAAAAACTGCAGCTGTGACATGATCGAATGGTCTATACTTACTTTGTTCTGGATACTTCACTGCTGATTTCCTGCTGCTGTTGCAGTTAACCCTTTGAAAGTGCATTAGCTTCTCTGGACCATAATGAAAGATAAAGACAGGTTTTTCCAAGGCAACATTAATAAAACTATTTTTGATGGTCCTTCCACCTTTCCTTTTTAGATCACCCACAACTCCATTTTATCGTTCAACTTTGTAGGTTCAACAGACTATACCTTTACTTTGACAACAGTAGGTGTTTTGTGATTTTATTTGTGGTGGGAATAATTGACACTTGCAGAGGAAATCAGCTTGAAATGTCAGGGAAACTGATTCATCCACCTGATGTAGTGTTCCACCTGCATGTAGAGTTGCCCACCTGCTCAAAATTCGTATTATTGACGAGTTGGAGAATATTCACCATCTGAATCAAATTTGTTTTATGTGTAACTTGCAAACCAGAGCATTTGATGCATGACTGAAGAATCAGAGTTTGAATTATATACTTGCACCTGGCGCAGTTTTTTCTCAAGGATGTCTTGTGCCAATTTTAGCTAAGATGCTGGAACTGACCAAGAGATTCCTTCATATACAAAGATGAGTAAGTGAAAGAAGGAGGAATAGAAAAGTGTGTGGAAAGGCTGAGGTGAGGGAGGTAGAATGAAAGAAGACTCATGTGGAATATAATCAGCACAGATTAGTTGGGCCAGACGGTCTGGTTCCGAATTGTACATTCCATGTAATTCTATGTAATACTTCTTCACAGGTTGACCATGGACAATACACATAGGACAGTGGGTCTTCTAACCCTTGAATTTCATGTATGACTATATAATGTGCTAATACTACATTCCTATTGTGCTATTTTACGCAGTATGAACCCCCAGAGCAACTTAATGCCTGCCTAAAAATAGTGTACATTGGAATTTAGCTGAAAATATGTGCTAAACGGTTGTACATGAGATTTACTGGGTAACTATCAGGAGTAGGAACCCTGGATGATATATTATTTCCCCTTTCTACCCTCATGTGTTGAGAGAAATTGTAGCACTCTAATTGGAGCCTTAGCTGTGTTCAATTAACTGATAATGAATGGCAGTCAGCCCTGGGACATTCTAGTTTGTATGCATCATCAAGATGAGCCAGTAGGTGATGTTTACTGGCCTACTTACCTATAGAGTAAAAGAGGCCAGTTTCCATATTCTTTACAAGAAGGTAACCTGAATGGTGATAACTTAAAAAAAGATGGGATTTTCCTGCCAGCAAGATCTTCCAGTCCCACTGAAGTCTATGGAGATTTGAATGGCTTGCTGCATCCGTCATGGAGCAACCCACCATGATGGGGCCAGAAAATCCCAGCTTCCATTTCACGGGAAAGTCTGTTTAGATTGTGTTTCTCATCATAATGTAACCCCCCTGCTTAAGAAGGGAGTGAGGCAAAAGACGGGAAATTACAGGCCGATTAGCCTGACCTCAGTCGTTGGTAAGATTTTAGAGTCCATTATTAAGGATGAGATTTCAGAATACTTGGAAGTGCATAGTAAAATCGGGCAAGGTCAGCATGGTTTCATCAAGGGGAGGTCATGCCTGACAAATCTGTTAGAATTCTTTGAGGAGGTAATGAGTAGGTTAGATAAAGGAGAGCCAATGGATATTATCTACTTAGACTTCCAGAAGGCCTTTGACAAGGTGCTGCACAGGGGGCTGCTCAGTAAGATAACAGCCCATGGTGTTAGAGGCAAGGTACTAGCATGGATAGAAGATTGGCTGTTTGGCAGGAGGCAGAAAGTGGGGATAAGGGGGTCTTTCTTAGGATGGCGGCCAGTGAGTAGTAGAGTTCCACAGGGGTCAGTGTTGGGACCACAAGTTTTCACCTCATACATTAATGATCTAGATGAAGGAACTGAGGGCATCCTGGCTAAGTTTGCAGATGATACAAAGATAGGTGGAGGGACAGGTAGTATTGAGGAGGTGGGGAGGCTATAGAAGGATTTGGACAGGTTAAGAGAATGGGCAAAGAAGTGGCAGATGGAATATAATATGGGGAAGTGTGAGGTCAAGCACTTTGGTATGAAGAATAAAGGCATAGACTATTTTCTAAATGGGGAGATAACTCAGAAATCTGGAGTGCAAAGGGACTTGGGAGTCCTAGTCCAGGACTCTCTTAAGGTTAACTTGCAGGTTGAGTCGGGAGTTAGGAAGGCAAATGCAATGTTGGCATTTATTTCAAGAGGACTAGAATATAAAAGCAGGGATGTGTTGCTGAGGCTTTATAAGGCTCTGGTCAGACCACATTTAGAATATTGTGAGCAATTTTGGGCCCCGTATCTCAGGAAGGATGTTCTGGTCCTGGAGAGGGTCCAGAGGAGGTTCAGGAGAACGATCGCAGGAATGAAAGACTTAACATATGAGGAACGTTTGAGGACTCTGGGTCTATACTCGATGGAGTTTAGAAGGATGAGGGGGGGATCTGATTGAAACTTACAGAATACTGAAAGGCCTGGATAGAGTGGACGTGGGGAAGATGTTTCCATTAGTAGGAGAGACTAGGACCCGAGGGCACAGCCTCAGAGTAAAGGGAAGACCTTTTAGTACAGAGATGAGGAGAAACTTCTTTAGCCAGAGAGTGGTGGATCTATGGAATTCATTGCCACAGAAGGCTGTGGAGGCCAGGTCATTGAGTGTATTTAAGACCAAGATAGATAGGGTCTTAATTGGTAAGGGGATCAAAGGTTACGGGGAGAAGGCAGGAGAATGGGGTTGAGAAACCTATCAGCCATGATTGAATGGCGGAGCAGACTCGATGGGCCGAATGTCCTAATTTCTGCTCCTATGTCTTATGGTATACATGCCTATCTCCTATCACCTGTGAGAATGAATAGATCTGTAGCAACTGCATTTTTGTGCTGGCATTCATGGCAAACCTAGCTACACACTGCCATTGTCAACTTGTGAGTTCGCTGATCTATATTTGCTCCCAGTCCGACAAACCCTTGATTTTAAACTTCTCATATTTGTTTTCAAATCCACTCATGGCCTCACCACTCCCTATCTCTGTAAGCTCCTCCAGCCTTACAACCCTCCAAGATATCTGCCCTCCTCCAATTCTGACATCTTGCACAACCCCTGATTTTCATTGTTGCACCATCGGTGGCTGTACCTTCATCTGCCTAGCCCAAAGGTCTGAAACTCCCCTCCACCCCATCGCCGCACCACAAACCTCTCTGCCTTTCAACTCTCTCTCAGTCTTTAAAATGCTCTTTAAAACTGGGCTAAGAATATAAGAAATAGCAGCAAGAGTAGACCATACAGCCCCTCCAGCCTAATCTACAATTCAACACATTCATGGCTGACCTTCTGCCTCAGCTACACTTTCCCACCCATTCTCCTTGATTCCCCAAGAGACCAAAGATCAGTTTATCTCAGCCTTAAATATACTCAACGACAGAGCATCTACAACCCTCTGAGGTAGACTATTCCAAATATTCACAACCCTTTAAGTGAAGAAATTTCTCCTCATTTCAGTCCTAACTGATGGTCCCCTTATTCTGAGACCGTGCCTCCATGTTCTAGATTCCCCAGCCAGAGGAAACAGCCTCTCAGTTGCTACTATGTCAAGCCTCTTCAGAATCCTGTATGTTTCAATGAGACTTGATATTATATCCTATATTGTTAAAAAAAAAGAAACTATTTCAGCAATTTGTTACTCTAATGCCTGGTTAGAGGAGAAATAGCCTCTGAAGGGAGGAAGTTTTGAATTAAGCCTCATAGAATCTTATTTGATATGATTTTAGGTCATTGAGCTGGCACAGTTGTGTCCATGGAGAGACAGATGAAAGCACAGATAGCAGTATGCAATAAATCCTGCTTCTGGAAGGTAGATTGTTAAAGCTAACAGTGGGATGTGGTTGAAGTACTGAAGGCATAAATAATCCTTGCATGCCCAAAAAGAAATCAGTGGGAGGAAAATTGCAGGCCTGGCACCTGCAATCTTCCTTTAACCCACCTACAGAGGGTCAGGCCCCATCACTAGCATAGGGGGGAGATGAGGGGAGGGGGTCAGAAAACTTACCCCTCCAAACAGAATCTGAGCAACAATAACTTCTCAGTACAAGATTCCTGATAATTTGAGCGGGACAATACTCAATAATATGTTCCCTATGTTTGTGGTGTCAGATGCACGACTGGTGTAAGCTTGCTGCAGACAAGGTAAAGACAGGAGCAAGCAACATCCATTTAATAACGAGGATAATGCGAATGAGAATTTCTCTAAAGGTTAAACATTGAAGTTTATGATTTTTCCTTGTAAACTGCAATTGTGCCATAAACTTACTATAAGCAAATATAAAAAACGTACATGGACATTTTATTTTGCTCCAAAATAAATTATGCAAGTTACAAGAATAATACAGATACATTATACTTGCACATTGGTAGTTGAACACTATAAGGGAATGAATACAGTGCAGCAATTAACTGCATCACCTGCTGTGGTATTTTTCATACATTTCGGGCAGGATCTTGGTTCTGTCCCAGTCTGAGGCAGCAGCAATTGGTCCCAGTATCCCAGGGATAGGCAGATGAAAATTTGCACAGGGATTCTATCATTTAATCCACTGATCCCTGCTGAAAGTATATGAAATTTGGTCAAGGACAGGATTGGACTTGACTGTGATGGTTCCCAATGGCTCACTGACACTCATTGGACTGAGTTTTCACTTCAGGGTTGGGAAACAGGGGCTGAGACTGTTTGGTGTCCCAAGTATCCCTATTGAGGGAAGCAGTCACTGACCTGGAATTTTGTCCAGGACGACCCCTTCATTGGCATGGGAACAGGTTCTCTGCCCAATCAAGGGCAGCGGGCATGATCTTGAAGCTGGAGGACCAATCAGAGGCCTTCCGACTTGAGAGGAGCAGCAGGCTCCAGGACAAGGTAAGTAATTGTGAAGGCATTTCAACAAGGTGATGTCTCAGCTACTTTTAAAAACTTTAATTAAGAAATGCAAAAAACACTGGGGGTGGGGCTGGGGAGTGAGACACCCTATAATGATTGCATCCTCACCCTGACAGGCAGGCAGAACCTGTAAGCCTACCTAGTGTACTTGTACCCCGGCCTCCCGTCTGTCTCCAGCCTGACCCTCCCCGCGTTGCATCAGGAAACAGGAGGCTCCTAATAAACTTACCTTCAAAACGACTCTTAAATGAGCCTTAATTGCCAGACCGCTTCGTGAGTGCAGGCAACTTTCCTGAGAGCCGAACCCATGTCTGCCAAAATGGAAGCTGATGCCAACCAGTCTTGTAAATTTTGGGCCTGTCAGTCTCCAGACCATTCCTGACACCGGTGGGGCCAAAAGCTTCAGCTGTAGACTCATGCATGAAGACTATTCACTTAAGACAAGCAGTGGACAGGTCACAGTTGCCTGTCGATCCAAAAGCTTGTAGGGACCAGAAGGGGAAAGTACCCAGTAACTTTTGTTCAATATCATTATCAGTGGAAAGATGACTTTACCTTCCCTTTACTCCATTATAGTTCTTGATAAAAGTGAGCAAAAAATTTGCATATTCAAAAATCCCATTCTTCAGAAGGTTAAATGGAGTTAAGTAGCACTATTAGATTTCCTTGTTTTATCCTTTATTACTGTCTAGTATTTGGCTTTTACATACATCGACATGGAATGGTTATTTTTCTCTAATTTAGTAACCTTAGCTTCATATGGTTTCCCTTCATTTGGAAACTGAAATGGTTTGTCCTGGAGACTTTATTGCTGCTCCGATTAGTGATGTTTAAAGGTTAAGGAGGGGTGGCACTTTAACCAAAACAATATCAGCAGTTTTGGGTCATGTGGGGGTGTTTAAGTTTTAAAAATCAGACTTCCGACCCAAACCCGCCTCCAGGATATGCATTTCTGGCTTTAACTGAGGTGACAAGTGTGGGCAGAGAACTAACCTGTTCCAAGCACGGAGGTTGGAATTTTAGATATGATGAGGCTGTGGGCCTCATTCAGCTTCTTGAATATTACTGTTGTTGGCCAGTTTTAATCTGGCAGCTACATCCAGGCGAAGTTTTGCTTGATTCAGGAAGGGAATGCCTCCCCTACCTCCTGGGTCAAGCAAGCCTGCCTGCAGCAACCCCTGCCATTGACCATACCCCTCCCCCAACCCATGACCTTCCCCACAAGGCCTCTGATCCTCCACCCTCTCCTGAGGCCTGAGGCCTCTGATCTGCATCCACCTTCCCCTCCGCCCCCACCCACACCCCAAGGTCTCCAGTTACGCTCCAGTCCCTGGCACCTGACCCTTTGTCTAACTCAGTTTCCGCAGGCCTTTGATTTCTCCGTCTTGATTACAGCAGCGAACTTCGCCCCACCCCCATTCCCAGGGTACAATTGACTATTAACCTCCAACCCCGCCAAAACCCCCCAGTGCGGATTCACCTGGTCCTATAGCCTTCACCAACCTGAACTGGCAGGAACTGATTATATGCTGTGTGCATATAACTCCACAATGTGTCGGCAATTCCTGACTTCTGGGTTCCCACTGCCTTTCTGACCCATCTCTGTCCCTGCTTATGCCCCTCACCCCCCACCTTCCAACGCTCCCGACCAGTCAGGTAAGTAAAAACCCAGGCCTGAGTGACAGCAAAACACTTGTATAAAATTGGCACCAGATGGAGTGACCTAGTCAAATCATTTTGATAGGAAGCCAACATTCATGACAGATACAAATCTGCCTGTAAGATGTCTGTGTAGAGAAGCATGGCATCATGATATCATTTTTATTATCTGTGACTGCAGTTCAGATTACAGTATTTTTTTTGTAGTTTTCACCCTTTTAACTAATCCAGATTAACTTTATTTTCAATAAAGGCTGAATTCACTCTGACACGAAATGGTTGAAAGCAGCATTTTCCATCATCTTTTGGAACACAGCTGACATTAGCAGCTCAGCAACTGTTTAACAACCTGAGAAATGTTCGCAAACTGCTGCACTAGAAATGCAATCAAGGTCATCTTTAATTAAATAAAACTCTCACTGATGCAGAGAATCCTTTTTAGTTACAATGAGCATATCCCAGTGAATGTTATTTCGAATGGCTTGGAATTAGAGCTATTTGTTGTATTGCCTCCTCTGTGCTTGAGCAGATGTTTCATCGGCAGAGGTCTCTCAGAGACTGCAGATTGAGCATGTTTTCTACAGGTTTTGTCAGGGTCAATTTTATTTAAACATGAACCCTAAGGAATTCAGAACGATTCATTAATTTAGCAAAACATACAAATTTAGCCATTTGAACACTTCCTACAGCTTTGCTGCTCATTATAGAAAACACACAACAGTATGTTCACTAAGCTCTAATTGTTAATTTCTGTGGTATAATATTACTTATAGCTTCCTGTTCCATTACAAAAAAAAAGAGACTTTTTTGTGACATTTTAAAAAATAGCATGCGCTGGAAATCTAAACTGGAAAATACTGAAAACACAAAATGTTAGTCAGCATCTATTAAGAGAAAAGAGAAGTTACCCTGAAAGAGTCTCATACTCAGAACATAACCCCGTGTTTTTTCTTGAGGAATGGTGATTGTTCTGATCTGGATGGCCTCAGATCACCTCAAAGCACTGGACAATCCAATTTAGTCACAGCTGTAATGCAGCAAATGCGGCAACCAATTTGCACACAGCAAAGTCTCCGAAACAACAATGTGATAACAAGCAGAGTCTGTTTTTTTAGCAACATTAGGTGAGGGATAATTATTGGCCAGGACACCGGGGATAACTCCCTTAATTGCTCTTCTTTAAAGAAATGCCATGGAACCTTTTACATCCACTTGAGATTACGGCAGATGAGGCATCAGTGTAACATCTTTTCTGAAAGGTCCTCCAACACTGCTGCACTCCCTCAGTACTGCACTGGAGTGGCAGCTTAGATTTTGCACTTAAGTCTCTGGGATGGGACTTGAACACACAACCTTCTGACTCAGAGGCAAGACTGCTACCTATTACATCACAGCTGACTTTTTTTTTCTTTCCCTATGACATGCCTTTATTTGTAAAGTAATTTAACTGTATGTTATGTGTTTTTGTTTTTATGGTTAATTGTGTTTAAATTGTAACATTAGAGTTGTCACGAGTATAAATACAAATAATTGCAGATCTGTTATTGATGGTATGACCCAAAAATGTTAATTATCACATTTATGTTAGAAAGCTATGCATATTAATGTGAGATCATATCTGTTTTCCTTTACTTAATATAATTGGCAGAAGATGGTGAATAAGTCAGGAACAAACTCCACAATCTAAATCTAATTCCCAATAGCAGCAGTTGCGTGACATCTTTGAGGTGATTTGCTGATGACAAATCTGTTCCCATTACCTGTGTGCATGTGGGAAGTTACAATTTAAATACAATCTAATCAAAATGATTATGAAATCAAATGAATGCGCATATCGTAATGGTAAATTATCCTTGGAAACTCTAACAATAATATACTGTTATGACTAGGATAATGTCTACAAATGTATAATTTATGTTATTGGGACACCACCATTGCATTATAGCCTTGTAACTCCCTTCCAGCTATTTGTTATTCTATATAAAGCGTTCTCTGGTTAAACAGGAATATGAACCCATTGACCCACATGACTCTTGGGTTTTACATCTTAAGGGTGGTGTTGACAGCAGATTACTTACTTAAATGTCATGTAATTGCTGATAGTTTACTGTGTCTGAGGTTGAGGATCATCGCCTTGCTGTATTGCACAGTGTTTTATTGCCTTACAACATGTTATTTTGGAATGGCTTTTGTTTCATTAGAATGGCACTAATATATTTTTCTCTTCTCTTCTCATGTGCAATTGTAGTTTTTTTGTTCCTTTATATTTTCCTGGAAAAATGGGAAATGCAAAATGCTTAAGAGAATAGTTTAAAAGCAAAAAACTGCGGATGCTGGAAATCCAAAACAGAAACAAAAGTACCTGGAAAAACTCAGCAGGTCTGGCAGCATCTGCAGATAGGAGCACAGTTAATGTTTCAAGTCCGAATGACCCTTCAACAGAACTAAGTAAAAATAGAAGAGAGGTGAAATATAAACTGGTTTGAGGGGTGGGGGTGGGGGGGTGTGGTGGGTGGTGGGGGTGGTGGTGGGTACAAGAAGAGCTGCATAGAGGGCCAGTGATAGGTGGAGATAATCAAAAGGTGTCACAGCCAAAAGGACAAAGAGGTGTTGAAGGTGGTGATATTATCTAAAGGAATATGCTAATTAAGGGTAGAAAGCAGGACGAGCAAGGTACAGGTAACCATAGTGGGGGTGGGGTGGGGGGAAGGGATCGAAATTGGCTAAAAGGTAGAGATAAAACAATGGATGGAAATACATTTAAAAATAATGGAAGTAGGTGGGAAAAACAAAATCTATATAAATTATTGGAAAAAACAAAAAGTAGGGGGAAAATTGGAAAGGGGGTGGGGATGGAGGAGAGAGCTCATGATCTAAAATTGTTGAATTCAATATTCAGTCCGGAAGGCTGTAATGTGCCTAGTTGGAAGATAAGGTGCTGTTCCTCCAGTTTGCAATCAGCTTCACTGGAACAATGCAGCAAGCCAAGGACAGAGATGTGGGCCTGAGAGCAGGGTGGAGTGTTGAAATGGCAAGCGACAAGGAGGTCTGTGTAATGCTTGCGGACAGACCGAAGGTGTTCTGCAAAGCGGTCACCCAGTCTGAATTTAGTCTCTCCAATGTAGAGGAAACCGCATTGGGAGCAACGAATACAGTAGTCTAAGTTGAGGGAAGTGCAAGTGAAATGCTGCTTCACTTGAAAGGAGTGTTTGGGCCCTTGGACGGTGAGGAGAGGGGAAGTAAAGGAGCAGGTGTTGCACCTTCTGCAGTTGTATGGGAAGGTGCCGTGGGAGGGATGGGGGGTTAATGCCACCACCAAACACATCTTCCCTTCACACCTCCTGGCGACATTCTGCAGGGATTGTTCCCTCTGGGACACCCTGGTCCACTCCTCCATCACCCCCTATACCTCAACCCCCTCCCACGGCACCTTCCAATGCAACTGCAGAAGGTGCAACACCTGCCCTTTACTTCCCCTCTCCTCACCGTCCAAGGGCCCATACACTCCTTTCAAGTGAAGCAGCATTTCACTTGCACTTCCCTCAACTTAGTCTACTGCATTCATTGCTCCTAATGCAGTTTCCTCTACATTGGAGAGACCAAACGCAGACTGGGTGACTGCTTTGCAGAACACCTTTGGTCTATCAACAAGCATTACCCAGACCTCCCTGTCACTTGCCATTTCAACACTCCACCCTGCTCTCATGCCCACATGTCTGTCCTTGGCTTGCTGCATTGTTCCAGTGAAGCTTAACGCAAACTGGAGGAACAGCACCTTATCTTCCAACTAGGCACTTTACAGCCTTCCGGACTGAATATTGAGTTCAACAATTTTAGATCATGAACTCTCTCCTCCATCCCCACCCCTTTCTGATTTTCCGCTCCTTTTTGTTTTTTCCAATAATTTATATAGATTTTGCTTTTCCCACCTACTTCCATTATTTTTAAATGTATTTCCATCCATTATTTTATCTCTACCTTTTAGCCAATTTCGATCCCTTCCCCCCACCCCACCCCCACTAGGGCTATCTGTACCTTGCTTGTCCTGCTTTCTACCCTTAATTAGCACATTCCTTTAGATAATATCACCACCTTCAACACCTCTTTGTCCTTTTGGCTGTGACATCTTTTGGTTATCTCCACCTATCACTGGCCCTCTATCCAGCTCTTCTTGTCCCCCCCGCCCTTAAACCAGCTTATATTTCACCTCTCTTCTATTTTTACTTAGTTCTGTTGAAGGGTCATTTGGACTTGAAATGTTAACTGTGCTCCTATCCGCAGATGCTGCCAGACCTGCTGAGTTTTTCCAGGTATTTTGGTTTTTGTTTAAGAGAATTGTTTAAATGATTCATTTGAAATGTTAGAGGTGAATGCCTCATGGGATTAGCAACTTAACTTGGTTTACTTACGGTTAGTTGGAGAGGCTGAGATGGTTGAGCAATTATGAACAGGGGGACTTCACTTGCATTGTTGCTAACATGTTGAATGGAGGAATAAGGTGACTGAGTTGGATTTTCTGCTTTGGGTGCAAATTGTGCCTAAAATTGAGCCAGTTTTGAGAAGTTTTTGTTCCTCAATTTTCCACCAAAATTCATTTGTGTAATTGCTGAATGCAAAACCTACCATAAAACAGCATGATTGAACAGTGTTTTAGAATGTAAACTTTTTTGTTGTTGATTTTTTGCTTTAAAAATATTCGTTGATATACTTAAGAGTGGCAACTTGGTGCAGTTTTATTAATGCAGTTGAAAATTGTTTTATCACAAAAATAAACATTGTTAGTTAGAGTTCCAAGGTGTGAATAACCTGATCTTAAAAGACTTTTAAAAATAACCCCACAGAATCATTTGCTAGTTACATTGGGCTACATTAGTCAATTTTGTAGTAAATTGAAAAAAAAGAGTAAAATTCAAAGCTTTTCAGATATGCTTCTTCGTGTTTGCATATCCAAAAAGTGTTTCAAAGGACTGCAAACGAGCACAATTAGTGGAAATTGGAATGATGATTAATTTGATCTGGGGAGGGGACATGGTATCCGAGGGTGAGGCTAGCTTCCAGCATTATTTTTAAAAAAAATTATTGCAACAGATTGCAGAAATACCATTGCACTTGACAAAATTTGCGTCTGAAATTCCACTACCTTTTGCGCTGGTTTTGGGGAAATTGTGATGAAATAAATTGCATCATTGTAGGAACTCTAGATCTCTGTATTTTTATCTTGAGCAGAAAAGTTTTAACCTATAAATATTTCTTTTATTTTACTCTTTTATTTTACTCGTACATTCAGTTTTTCGTTCAGTAGGATGTAATTCATTAGAGTATCTCACCTCTTTGTTTGTGGACTAACAACTGAATAAGGTGAAACATAATTTATTGAAGGGAAGAAAATGCAGAGCAACTTCAGGCAGACTGAAACTTCTGGCTATTAAATAAAACCTGAATGATCACTCGATCATAAAATTATAATAAGGCTCCATAATACAAGCAGCATTGTTCCCATCATTATTACAAGATGTAATTTGTAAAAGAAAATGTTACAGAAACATCTGCAATAAGTATTCTGCCTTCACTAAAATATAACCACTAAAGTGTGACCATAGTTCTCACACAGCCTTGACTAATGAAAGGATGGAATATGCCAGCTGAATAAAGGCGGCTGCATTAATAAGGCCAGTTTCTGTACATTCATCATCTATTAAAGGTACACTAGTTAGTCAGTACCACCCTTTCAACAAGGCTTCTGGGACATCTTGTCATATATTTTCCACATGGCTTACCTTGTATGTAGACTTGCCTTATAGCACGATGTGACACTTTGTATGAAACAGCGCTAATTGCAAGATCCCAAGGGTAGCCTTTGAGATAAAAGGTCTAAAAACACTGTTTGCTATTTGGGAACTGCCAGTAAATTCAAGAATGAGCTCAAACACATAACAAAAATGTATAAGCAACAAAAACGAGTGGCTCATAATCTGCAAAGGAAATAAAGCGAGCTGCTCATTGTACAGGTAATCCACACCTATTTATGGTTGTAAGGTCTCAATGCCAATGTTTTCGTTAGAGATTTAAACAAATCTATTTACATAATAATGATACAGCACCCATTATGGGAACTGAAGGACATGTGCTTTATATAATTCTAAATAAAGTTACTTGAAGCCATAGTCTCTCTTGGTTCTGTTCTTTAAATTAAGTTTACCTTCCAAATATAATCAGGATTTGTTATCACCCTCAGGGAAAGAAATCACTCACAGAAACTATTCCTCTATAAATGTGTGCCCTTGTGTGACTATTTCAGGAAGATGATCTTACCTTGCTCCGGTGCATAAAAACTCATTGCAAAGCATATTCTTACTTGTATAAAGGAAAAAAATTTTTTAATGCAGTGCAGCACTATTCAACATTTTGCAGCAGTGATAAAAACAGAAAATGCTGGAAAAACTCAGCAGGTCTGGTGCAGCATCTGTGGCGAGAGAAACAGAGTTAACGTTTCGAGTCCATGTGACTCTTCATCGGATCAGTTTAATAGACTGTTTTCTTTGGTGGAGAATCCAAAACAAGGGGGCTTAATCTTAAAATCAGAGCCCAGCTATTCAGAAGTAAAATCAGGAAATGATTTTCACACAAGACTTGGTGGAAATCTGGAACTCGTTCTCCCAAAAGGTGATGGATGCTGAGGCAATTAAAGTTTTCAAGAATGAGGCGGGTATATTTTTATTGCATCAAATTGTCAAGGGAAATGGAGCAGACAGGAAAATGGAGTTAAGATGCAGGTTATCCATGATCTACTTGAACGTCAGGCTAGAGAAGCTGAATAGCCTATTCTTATTTCTATATGCTCCAATAAAGCTTTACTAAGTTTTTGACAAACATTTGGTTTCAAAAATTACCAACACCAGCTTCTTGGGTGAAAGATTTTTTTTTTGCACCTCAGTATTAAACAGACATTTTCTGTTAGCATTTGGAACTGATGCAGTGTTGGTGCAACAGCACTCACGTTACTTATATTACTGGTGGAGAACAGACTAAAATTATAGCGTCACTGGTGGTGCTGCTGCACTGATCCCAGAAAGTTTGTTGTGGATTCTCATCCTGGCCCCTTTTTGGGGCAGTTCCAGATCAGGCATACATCCCAGATTATTTCTCTAAACTTTAGGTTGAAAAAGACAGGCCCTAAAGATGCTAAATGGGTCAAAAAGAAAGCTCTATCTCTCCCTCAGGAGCCCACTGCAAGTATTACGTCCTCCAGATAGCCTTTTTGATAAGTCTCAGCCAGATTATAAGATGCCAGGTATTATCATGTTCTGGGTATAACTCCTCAGTAACGTATTCATCCATCAAGGTGAGTGCACAGTCGGATTTATGAGTTACCATTACAGAAGATTACATGAGCTAATATAAATTCTAAACTATATAGCTGTTTACTAAAGAGCTGAACATGCAATTCAGTCGGGTGAAAACAGTTAATCGCAACATTGAATGGATTCTTGGAAAAGAGTACAGTCTTATTTCTAGTAGAGAATCCAGTTTTCAAATTCAATTATTGTTACAGTAAAATATTTTAAGTAGGATATCCCTCAATTATTAAAGTAACATTTACCTTAATCTCCAAGTGATGATTACAGCATTAGTGAGACAACTCTGTCCCCATTAAAGAGAGAATTATTGTTGCCTTATCCTAACAGCTGTATATTTACCTTGTGAGACACTCAAGCAAGTTAAGTGAATATAAAAATCTGATGTATGTTCTCAATACCTATAGTGTGTCTTGGGCTGCATAACTAATTTCTTCCATACAGGGGTTATACCTTGGTTGTAATTAGGTTCAGCCTCTTAACATTCCGAATATAGTTTACATCATTGTTAATTTCTAAGTAGGACCAGCCCTCTGATTCTAAGAAAGCTGACGGCCTGAATCTTCGGCTCGGCGAGCAGGGCCAGCGCCCACTCGCCAAGGAGTAAAATGACATGGGGTGATGTCGGGCGTGTGTCCCAATGTCACCGCGCATCATTTAGATTTTCAGTTTGGGGGGTGTGCAGCCAAGTCGGCTGTGCGCCCGCCGAACTGTCAAAGGCCTATTAAGGCCATTTAAAAAGGCAATGAAGCAATTACCTGAGCTGCCCGTCCAACCTTAAGGTTGACGGGCAGACGAAGATCCCAGGTGGCCTTCACATTTTTCACGGAACCTCATCCACGGACGGGATGAGGTTTCAAGAAGGATTTAAAATTTTCAGGAAAAGCTTTATTATAATTAATGCACATGTCCCAGCTCATGTGACAGTTTCACATGAGGGGACATGTCATAAAATGTTTTAGAACACTTTATTAAACTTTATGGATAGAATTCTCCCCCCGTCGGGGTGGGGGTAGGGGGGTGGGGGTTGTGCGGGGGGCGGGTGCGGACCTGATCAGCGCCCCCGATCGGGTTTGCGCCGCCATTTTATGTGGGCAGGCCAATTATGGTCCACCCAGCGTGACGCGCACCCGGAAGCGCTGTGCGCTCCCTGTGTGGGTGGGGGAGGGTTCCCTGAATCGGGAGTGTGCTTTTCCCAACGCACGTGCCCAAAAGAGCGCAGGAATCTCCATGAGGCACAAAGGTGCCTTAGGAAGATTAGTTTTAAAGTCATAAAGTTTAATAAAGTGTTCTAAAAAATTTTTATGACATGTCCCCTCATGTGAAACTGTCACATGAGCTGGGACACATACATTAATAGTAATTAAACTTTTCCCGAAAATTTTAAACCCTTCATGAAACCTCATCCCACCTGTGGATGAGGTTCCATGAAAAATGTGAAGGACACCTGGGCTCTTCGCCTGCCCGCCGACCTTAAGGTTGGATGGGCATCTCAGGTAGTTGTTTAATTGCCTTTTTAAATGGCCTTAATAGGCTTTTGACAGTTCAGTGGGCATGCAGCTGACTCGGGTGTGTGCCCGCCAAACTGAAAATCTAAATGACGCGCAGTGAGATCAGGATGCACGCCCGACATCACCCCGCATCAGTTTACACCTTGGCGAGTGGGCCCCAGGTGCCTCAGGGGGATTCACAGAATCACAGAGTGCTGAACCTAATTACAACAAAGGTATAACCCCTGTATGGAAGAACTTAGTTATGCAGCCCAAGACACACTATAGGTATTGAGAACATACATCAGATTTTTCTATTCACTTAACTTGCTTGAGTGTCTCTCAAGGTAAATATACAGCTGTTAGGATAAGGCAACAATAATTCTCTCTTTAATGGGGACAGAGTTGTCTCACTAATGCTGTAATACGTTTCAGCCCATCGAGTCTGCACCGACATGTGAGAAACATCTGACCTACCTACCTAATCCCATTTACCAGCACTTGGCCCATAGCCTTGAATGTGAGGCAACCCACCTCCACCACCCTCCCAGGCCGTGCATTCCAGACCTTCACCACCCTCAGGGTAAAGACGTTTTTCCTCACATCCCCCCTAAACCTCCTGTCCATCACATTGAATTTATGTCCTCTCGTGACTGACCCTTCAACTAAGGGGAACAGCTGCTCCCTATCCACCCTGTCCATGCCCCTCATAATCTTGTACACCTCGATCAGGTCACCCTTCATTCTTCTCTACTCCAATGAAAACAACCCAAGTTTATCCAACCTCTCTTCATAACTTAAATGTTTCATCCCAGGCAACATCCTGGTGAATCTCCTCTGCACCCCCTCCAGTGCAATCACATCCTTCCTATAATGTGGCGACCAGAACTGCACACAGTACTCCAACATGACCTTCCTACTTTTGTAATCTATGCCTCGATTGATAAAGGCAACTGTCCCATATGCCTTTTTCACTACCCCACTAACATGCCCCTCAGCCTTCAGAGATCTATGGACACACACACCAAGGTTCCTTTGTTCCTCAGAACTTCCTATTGTCATGTCATTCATTGAATACTTCCTTGTCAAATTACTCCTTCCAAAGTGTATCACCTCACACTTTTCAGGGTTAAATTCCATCTGCCACTTATCTGCCCATTTGACCATCTCATCTATATCTTCCTATAGCCCAAGGCACTCAACCTCACTGTTAACCACCCGGCCAACCTTTGTGTCATCCGCAAACTTACTAATCCTACCCCCCACATAGTCATCAATGTCATTTATATAAACGACAAATAATAGGGGACCGAGCACAGATCCCTGTGGTACGCCACTGGACACTGGCTTCCAGTCACTAAAGCATCCTTCTGTCATCACCCTCTGTCTCCTACAACTAAGCCAATTTTAAATCCACCATATCAAATTACGCTGTATCCCATGTGCCTTCTTTGTAAGTCTCCCATATGGGACCTTGTCAAAGGCTTTGCTGAAATCCATATAAACTACATCAACTGCACTACCCTCATCTACACACCTGGTCACCTCCTCAAAAAATTCAATCAAATTTGTTAGACATGACCTCGCTCTGACAAAACTATGCTGACTATCCCTTATCAAACCTTGCCTCTCCAAGTGGAGATAGATTCTCTTCAGAATTTTCTCCAATAGATTCCCTACCACTGACGTTAGACCCACTGGCCTGTAGTTCCCTGGCTTATCTCTACAACCCTTCTTAAGTAGCGGAACCACATTAGCTGTTCTCCAGTCCTCTGTCACCTCCCCCGTGGCCAGAGAGGAATTAAAAATTTGGGTCAGAGCCCCTGCGATCTCCTCCCTTGCGTCCCTCAGCAGTCTGGGACACAAATCATCCAGACCTGGAGATTTGTCCACTTTTAAGCTTGCCAACACCTCCAATATCTTGTCACTTCCTATATTAATTTGCTTAAGAATCTCACAGTCTCTCTCCCCGAGTTCAATACCTTCATCCTCATTCTCTTAGGTGAAGATGGATATGAAGTATTCATTCAACACTCTAGCGATGTCCTCTGGCTCCACCCATTGATTGCCCCCTTGGTCCCTTATGGGCCCTACTCTTTCCCTGGTTATCCTCTTCCCATTGATACACTTATAGAATATCTTGGGATTTTCCCTACTTTCACCAGCCAGAGCTTTCTCATATCCCCTCTTTGCTCTCCTTATTGCTTTCTTAAGCTCCACCTGCACTTTCTGTAGTCCACGAATGTCTCTGCTGATTTGCTTCTCTTGTACCTGCTAAAAGCCTCTCTTTCCCTTCTCATCGTAACCTGAATATCTCTGGTCATCCATGGTTCTCTGGACTTGTCACTCTTTCCTATTACCCTGGAGGGAACAGGTTGAGCCTGTACCCTCCCCATTTCCTTTTTGAATGCCCCCCAGCCCCAACTGCTCCTCTGTAGATTTCCCCACAAGTAGCTTTTCCCAGTCTACCTTGGCCAGATCCTGCCTTATTTTACTAAAATCCACTCTCCCCCAATCCAAAACATTTTTTGCAACTTGTCTATTTCTTTGTCCATAACAAACTTAAACGGTACCATGTTGTGGTCGCTATCACTAAAATGCTCCCCCACCTGTCCGGCTTCATTCCCCAGAATTAGGTCCAGCACTGCACCGTCCCTTGTTGGACCCTCTACATATTGACCTAAAAAGTTCTCCTGTACACATTTCAAGAAATCCACTCCATCTAAGCCCTTAACACTATGTCTATCCCAATTAATGTTGGGAAAGTTGAAATTGCCTAATATAATTACCCTATTGTTATTGTATATATTTGTGTATACGCGAAAGAGCGCACTCCCAACTCAGGGAATCTCCCCCCCGTCGCCCGCACATGGGGCACACAATGCTTCTGGGTGCGTGTCACACTGGGTGGACCTTAATAGGCCCCCTTATGTAAAGTGGCGGTGTGGACCCAATCGGGGCGCCTGCTCACACCCACCCCTGCACAACCCCTCTGATAGGGGGAATATTCTGCTCTATATAATTGTTAAATTCCACGTAAGGTCTATTGATTTTAGGGAAGCCAAGTTGCATGGACTTGCTGTGGTCAATTTTTTCATCAGTCATATGTCTGTGTTTGAAAATTATAATGTAGCTCTTTCATTGGCTGGGTTGTAAAAATTCCAGTTGACTATGGTCTAGGTTTATCAGTATAATCCCTTCTTGTCAAATGTTACACTGTGCTGACTTTCCTGACAGTTCGCAACAAAAATGTGTTAGTCTGTAACTTTGGTTCAGTGTCCCTCTTATCAGGGATTTTCTTATTGCTATATGGAGAGACAAGTCCCTAATGCAGGAAACTGTGCTCAAGCATTGTGAACTTTTTTTATTCATTCATGGGATGTGGGCATCGCTGGCTAGGCCAGCATTTATTGCCCATCCCTAATTGCCCTTGAGAAGGTGGTGGTGAGCTGCCTTCTTGAACCACTGTTGTCCATGTGGTGTAGGTACACCCACAGACCTTCTGGGGAGGGAGTTCCAGGATTTTGGCCCAGCGACAGTGAAGGAACAGTGATATATTTCCAAGTCATGATGGTGTGTTGCTTGGAGGGGAATGTCCTGGTGGTGGTGTTCCTATGTGTCTGCTGCCCTTGTCCTTCTTGATGGTTGCGGTCATGGGTTTAGAAGGTGCTGTCTAAGAAGTCTTGGTGACTTCCTGCAATGCAGCTTGTAGGTGGTACACACTACTGCCACTGTGCATCGGTGGTGGAGAGAGTGGATGTTTGTGGATGGGATGCCAATTAAGCAGGTTGCTTTGTTCTGGATGGTGTCAAACTTTTTAAGTGTTGTTGGAGCTATACTCATCCGGGTGAGTGGAGAATATTCCGACACACTCCTGACTTGTGCCTTGTAGATTTGGGGAGTGAGGAGGTGAGTTACTCATCGCAGGATTCCTAGCCTCTGACCTGCTTTTATAGCCAGTTCAGTTTCTGATCAATGGTAACCCCGGGATGTTGATGGTGGCAGCGATGGTAATGCCATTGAATGTCAGGGGCGATGGTTAGACTCTCTCTTGTAGCATATGGTCATTGCCTGGCACTTGTGTGGTGTAAATGTTACTTGCAATTTGTCAGGCAGGGCAGGATATTGTCCAGATCTTACTGCATTTGGACATGGACTGCTTCAGTACCTAATGGTGCTGAACATTGTGCAATCATCAGCGAAAATCCCCACTTCTGACCTTATGATGGAAGGAAAGGTCATTGATGAATCAGTTGATGATGGTTGGGCCTAGGACACTACCCTCAGGAACTCCTGCAGTGATGTGCTGGACTATATCCTTTATTTAACCTTTTTAAAAAAACAAAGAGCCCTTCGAATTTTTAAAATTCATCTATAAGAAAATAACTCTTAACATAATAGCCCCTCATTATGGCCAGATTTCTTTACACAGGTTCCTTCACAAGCTAACAACCTATTTGTAATGTTATTAAAAACTGAATGGTGGTATGGAGTAGGTCATCTGATCTACTCCACTGGCCTGCTTGAAAACTGACTGTACTTAGCCCAGGAGAAAGAGATGGTAATCATTCGGTAGGTACAGGCTTCTAGAAGAACTAAATTTGTCAATGAGAAATGCAGAATTGTACCAAATTGTCTGAGGTGAAGGCGCCTCAGGGGGTTGTTAGTTTGCGGAATTCTCTTCCCCAGAAAGCAGTGGAGGCTGGGTCAGGTAACACATTCAAGGCTGATTGACAAGGGAGTCAAGGGTTATTGGTGGGGGGGGCATGTTATGGGGGGGAGGGTTGCAGGCAGGAAAATAGAGTTGAGGCCACATTAATTGAGCCACGATTTTGTTGAATGGCTTGGGGGCACAAATGAACTACTCCACTCCTAATTCTTGTGTCCATTGTTGGGAAGAGTGGAAAGAGGGAGCTCTGTATAGTATCTAACCACATGGTACCTGAACCATAAATGTTTGATGATGACATTGTATGCCCCAAAATGAAATTTGTATGTCTCAGTACCAACACACCTCGGCTTGAGGGGAATCAAGTTCACAAAATGAACATTGTGTTTTTGTAAAAGCAAAATTACTGTGGATGCTGGAAATCTGAAACAAAAACAGAAAATGCTGGAATAACTTGGCACCTAACAGCAACTGTGGAGAGAAAATAAAACAGAGTTAACGTTTTGAGTCTGTAAGTCTCTTCTTCAGAGCTAAAGAGAAGTAAAAATGTGATGAAATTTATACTGTTCAAGGTGGGGGGGGGGGTGGGTGGGGCCGATGAAGCTGGATAGAAGACCAGCGATGGGTGGAGGCAAAGGAGACATTGACAAAGATGTCGTGAACAAAAGGGCAAAGGGGGTGTTAATGGTGGTGGTAAGGACTAAAGGATGTGCTGTTGGCGGCATTAAGGTCAGAAAGCAGAATGCGATAAAAGCAGGATATGAGTAAGCACTATGGGAAGAACAAAATGAACAAGTGACAGATGGCCCTTGCAGGGGTGGGGGGAGGTGACATCGCATGAAAGAATTTAAAAAAAATTTCATTCAGTCAGCCATGTAGGCTAGTGCCACCATGAATCTTTTCATGTCCTGTGGTTTTTACTAGAACAGTTTGCAAACCCTTCCACTCCACAGCTCGGTTGCTGGGCATATCAAAATTCATGGTCATTTCATCCATGTTGCTGATATAACATAATGAGTTCTCATGTTTTTGCTACTGTCTGATGATAAGTCGCTGGAAGCTGGTAATTTTGGCATTTAGATCTTTTGGTAGTCTCAGGGTGATCTTGGCTTTCTGCTGCAACTACACTCTGTAAAACGGCTACACCAAGCAGCTGTTGCTCTGACACCTTTGTTGAACTCGGGGGTTGGTTTGGCCCGCTTCGGGTACATGTGCACATTGCATTCCTGGTGACGATGTAACAATCCTGATGATTTTCGAGAACCCATTCTGATACGTGCTCCTCAAGATTAGGCCAATGGCTGGTCCCTATTCTTCCGGCACATTTGGTCTTGGGCATCTCCTTCAGGGTGGATTCCTCCTTCAGTTTTTGCACCTGTTTTTTTTTTTACTAACACCAAATTCCCTCGCTGCAGCGTGGTTATTTGACGAGTTAGCAAACGTTACAGCTTCTAGCTTGAAACCTGCTTTATGCTTCAATCTTTTCGCCAGACAACCCGTTTTTGTTTGTCGTTTGCCACACGTGGTCTGCTATGTGAGGGAATCTCAAACTCCTGTGAATATTCTTGGCAATGCGGCCCATTGCTTGCTTAGACCCATGCACTGACTTGTAAGGTGAGTAAAACTTGCATTCCTGAGGGGAAAAATTGAGGCCAACTCCTAATACAACTGTTGCATTTTTTTAGCAGAAAAGAGGGGTCGACTTATATGCCGAGTCTAGACCTATACTTGAATTTTGGCACCAATTAAATGGGGTTGTCATATACACCGAGTCGAGTTATATACTGCAATCCACTGTAGATTGATAATAAAAAGCAGGGCTATGCAGGGAGAAGTGTCTTTAGTAGTTTATAAAGAAAATGATTAACATTCTTGCATTTCATCTTATTCCGCAGATTGGGTTGTTGGACTTCATTTGGTTCTTGGCATTGGGTCTATGTTGACTTCTCAACAAAACTTTCTTCAGGTCCTGAAGAATATGGCACTTGATTTCCTTAGGAATGGGGTAGTGATGACAGGCATCAATATGACTTCTACCAGACCTTGGAACCAGTCCATGAGTTATTCAGCTGTGTGCTGAGGAGCATGTCTTTTTAAATAACATAGGGATATGCTTTTCAGTCATTTTTGTCTCCTAATCTTCCAAACTACCAAAGTATTACCACTTTTTAACATTGCAACTGGACTAGTGTAATTTTCAAAATAATGAAGAAAGGTATAGATAGGTGAGGGTGAAGTAAACAAATCATTTCAAATGGACAGTGATCATTGAACTAACGGATACCATACAAAATTCACAAGCACCAACCAAGAAACTAGGAAAACAAAATGCACTATTCCCATTGAGTAATAGATATGTGGAATGAATTTCTTGGGAAAATATTTAATTTGAGAGTCAATTGACACATAATTAGAAGGAGGTGGGCCCATACCTGATGAGGAAGAATTGAGGAACATTGAGATATTACTTACTTAGGATTACAGAGGATATAGGGCACAGAAAATGGCCATTTGGATAACCAGTCCATGCTGGTGTCTATGCGCCCCTTCAGCCTCCTCCCAATATCTTTCATCTACACCTATCAACATAACCATCTATTCCCTTCTCCCTCAAATGCTTGTCTAGCTTTCCCTTAACTGCATCTATACCACTCACTTCAACAACTCCTAATGATAGTGAGTTCCACATTCTTACCACTCTTTGGGTAAATAACTTTCCTATTTTTATTTAATTTTCTTCTAAGAAAATTAACAGAGAGGATGGAGGGAGGAGCTACTTTTTCATGAAGGGATCAGCAGGTGGTGCGTGAAAGAAGGCTGTGGGAAGAATTTTCCCCCTGTTGGTCGGGGGTGGGGGGGGAAGTACAGGAGCGGGTGGGTGCAGGCAGGCCTCCGATTGGCCCCCCCAATCAGGGGCATGCCACCATTTTATGTCTAACATGAAACACTATGCGGGGGGGGGAGGCAGATTCCATCAGCCTTGAGTGGGCTGTTTCACGCAAGCACGCGAAAGAGTGAACTTATCACCCTGAGGCTAAATGCTGCCTCAGGGAGATCGGCGCCAAATTCAAAAATGGTCAATGGACAAAAATAAAATTCCCCTGACATGTCCCCTCATGTGACACTGTCACATGAGTTGGGACATGTCCATCACTTTTATTCAAACTTTTACTAAATTTTTAAAAATCCTCATGAAACCTCAACCCGCCCGTGGGTGAGGTTTGGTGCTTTTTCTGAAGCCCACCATGGTTCCCGGCCTGCCCACCAACCTTAAAGCTGGACGGGCAGGTCCACTAATTACTTGAATTACTTTTTAAGTGGCCTCAATTGGCGGTTGACAGGTCAGCGGGTGCACAGCTGATGTGGCTGCGCCCACGCCGACCTGAAAATTGAGCTGACGCGGGGTGAGGTCGGGAGTTCCGCCTGACACCATCCCGCGTTGTTTTATGCGTCGGCGAGCGGGCCCTGCCCCCGCTCACTGGCCTCAATATCCTGGCCTGTGATAGAATAATCAGATGTGGAGGGAATGAACTTGATGGGCCGAATGCTCAATTTTCTTAAATTTGTAAAGTTATTCCTGTGGCATTATTATGTAAAAGCTCTAGGTTAAGTTTCTGTTTTCCAGTGGGTGACAGGATTCCTGCCAGTGGCAAACCAAGCAACTCTGCTCGATCTTTTTTAATTGCAGGTTGAGTATTATTTTTCAATGCCTACCCCATCAAATTTGAGCAAGGAAATGATGACTTTTCTCAGCTGCTGCCAGTGAAGTTAGAGAAAGCAGGGCCGGGAGGCAATGGCCTTAACGACAGGATGGAAAGCTGGAGGCAACCCTGCCTTGGCTGTTTCAGGGATACTTGACTGAATTTTATGTCCATCAGGCAGCTAATGAGCTGCCGTTGGAGATCCCATCCCTTTATAAGCCCCCAAGAGTTGCTGGTCACTCGGAGGGCTGTCATCTCTTCAGTCTCAACAGCGCCCCCCGGAGCAGTGGGCGCTGCCAGGACTACATGCAGTCAAGAGAAGTAGCGTGGATGCCGCCCTTGGAACCAGGTAAGTTTGGTCGGTGTCCCCAGGGCTAGTCAGGTAGGCCCCAGCGAGGTGAATGATTGGTGAGGACAGAGGGAGGGGGTGTGTTGCCCCAGGGTTGGCTATTGCTGCCTGGGGCCCCTCTGTGGGCCATGGGGTTCCCAATTAAGAGAGCACCGCCAGAGCCCTCTGTGGGCTGCCAGGGTTCACCAATCAGCTGGATGGTCTGCCCACTGCCAGTAAAATTGCAGCAGCGGAAGAGGCATTTACATGGCACAAATGGCCTCTGGGCAGGAAGGCCCTCCTCCCACTTCTCTGCCATTTGCAAAATGCCATGGCAGCAGGAAGGCAACGGACATGCCAATACCCGCCCTCCCTCTCTGTTTCCGCACCCCCCGGGGCCCCGCCCCACCACATCTCCTATCTCGCTGCTGCAGACCCTGCAAAACCCTGGCTCAACTCTGGGAGCCAGGATTAAATTTTAAAACACGTGATTCCACCAATTCTCATCGGAAAGAGACCTTCAGGAGTGACTGGTGGGAGGGATGCCTGGGACAAAATCTACTGGCCTGAGGTTGAGATCAAACCAATCTGCGAGGCAGCCTAAAGAAATGAAAGTTCAGACCTTTGGGGACGAGTGTGTGTGCGTAAGAATATTATCCTCATGAGGAGAACCTTTCTCCAATCTGCAATCTTTTTATTTTTACCTGTTGTAATAATCCTATTAAAATGAGTTGGAGGTCACAAGGACAAAAAAAGACAAGTCTGACACAAATTAATACTTCAGTACCACTCAGAGGCACGTTCAAAGAAGTAGATTTTATGGAGAGTCTTAAAGGGGGAAAGAAAGGTAGTGAGGTTTAGGGAGGAAATTCAGAGTTTAGGGCCTAGCAGCTGAGGGCACAGCCACCAATGATGGAGTGAATAAAATCGGGGATGTTTAAGAGGCCAGAATTAGAAGGGTGCAGTTATCTCAGAGGATTGTGAGGTTGGAGGAGATTACAGAGATGGGAAGTGGTGAGGCCATGGGCGGATTTACAGACAAGGGTGAATGTTTTAAAATCAAGTGTTGCTTAACTGAGAGTGAATGTAAGTCAGCGAGCACAGGGGTGATGGGAGAATGGGATTTAGTGAGAGTCAGGACACAGGCAGCAGAGTTTTGGAAGACCTCAAGTGTACAGAAGGTAGAATGTGGGAGAGCACTTGAATAGTCAAGGCTATACATTACAAAGGTATGGATGGTCATCTCAGCAGCAGATGAGCTGAGTCACAGGTGGAGCCAGGTGATGTTATAGAGTTGGAAATAGACCGTTGTAGTGATAGCAGGATATGTAGCTGGAAGCTCATTTCGGGGTCATACACGACACCGAGGATGTGAACTGTCTGATTCATCCTCAGATAGTTACCAGGGAGAGGAATGGAGTTTGTAGCTAGGGAATAGAGTTTGTGGCAGGGACCAAAGACAATGGCTTAATCTCCATGGCCTGAATCTTCTGGTTGGCGTGCGGGGGCGGGTCCTGTTCGTCGATGTGTAAAATGACGCACGGTGACAGTGGGCGTGCATCCTGATGTCACCGCCCGTCATTCTGATCTTCAGTTCCACCGACGCGCACCGGAGTCGGCTGTGCACCTGCTGAGTTGTCAAAGGCCTGTTAAGGTCATTAATTAACTAATTAAAGTGATTGTCAGGGCTGCCCTTCCAACCTTCAGGTTGTCGGCCAGGCAAAGAGCCCAGGTGGCCTTCACATTTCTCATGAAACCTCACCACAGGTGGGATGAGGTTTCATGAAGTGTTTATTCATTAAGTAAAATGTGTTCTGAAAATTCATAAACATGTCGCAGCTCATGTGACAATGTCACATGAGGGGACATGTCTGAGTAATTTTATTTTTTGCGATATTTTATTATTAAACTAACCTCCCTGACGTAGCTCCGTGCCTCAGGGAGATTTCTGCACTCTTTCAGGCTCCCTCCTCCCCACCCCACCCCCCTTACCAAGCACAGGTAGTGCTAAGTGTTTCCGGGTGCACCTCATGCTGGGCGGGCCTTAATCGGCCTGCCCACGCAAAATGGCAGCGCGCAGCCAATCGCGGGTGGCGATTGGCTACGCATCCACTCCCAAACTGCCCACACGATGGGGAGAAAATTCTCTCCCATATTATTGAATTGTAGGAAATTTCTTCTCATCCAGTTCTGGTTGTCAGAATGGTCAGGATATGATTTGTGACATCTGAAGTTGTCTGATAATTTAGCAACAGTGGAGTATTGGGAAAGGTGGTGGTGAGGTAGAGCTCAGATTCATCAGCGTACATGTAAAAGGGGGCCAAGGATAGATCCCTGGGGGACAGCAGAAGCAATGGTGTGGAAGTGTGAAGAGAAGCTACAGTGAGACAGATAAAGCTAGAAGCAGGCAAGTGCAGTCTCACCCAGCTGGACAGCAGTGAAGAGGCGTTGGAGGAGGATGGTATGGTCAACTGTATCAAAGCTGGCAGACAGGTAAAGAAGGACAAAGGGGATATTTTTGTCACCGTCACCCAGGATACTATTTGTGACTTTAATAAGAGCCATATCAGTACTATAGCAGGAGTGGAATCCTGATTAGAGAGATTAAAATAGAGAGGTCTGGGAAAAATGGACACAGATTTGTGAGGTGACAACAACTTCAAGAACTTTGGAGAGGAATGGAATATAGTCAAAATAACTTGAGAGAGCTAGCAATCCTACCTGGCAAGAGCTTTCTGATGGCATTAGGTGAAATGAATGAGAAAGCATTCCAATTCTTAGGGCTGATGACCACAACTCCTCAACGCTAGCCCCCCACGCCCAACCCCTTATATAATGAGATGTTAGTAGTTTATAGTTTCGCCGACACAGACTGCTTTAAACTAGTCAATTCCTTCTTCAAACCTGCAGGGAAAACTTGAAACTTACTGATGGCCATTTCCAAGTTGGCAAGACTGAGCCTGGAATGTTTGCTTCTGCCCAAAGTTTGATATCAGCCAACAGGGGGAACTTGAATCCTCAAACTATGTCGATTGGAAGCATTGAACCAAGATATCTAATTAGTTCAGTGTTAGTAACAAGGCCTGTCAGATTTGATTTAATTTTCACATCATCCTATGGAAAAAACTGTAAAATGTAAAATGCAGTTTAATTAATTTCTCTCTCCCAGTTTATCCCATGGAAACAATAAATTCTTCAAAGCCATTTGATCAACTTAGAGACACATGACAGTCACCCAGCAGCTGCCACCTGATTAGATACACAACGAGACAGAGGAGTATTAGACTAACATTCTACATTCACAGTAAAACCAATCCTATAAAACCCGTAAGACAATTAAGTTAAATACTGTCCATAATATTGGGTTTGTATGTGTGCACCACTCAGAAATGGCTAAGAAAGAATGATGTAATACTCAGAATGCTGTGAAGAGTGGTGGCTGGTTTACTCTACAGAAATGAACAGTTCAGGTAACACTATTTTCAATGCTGTAAATTTGTTTGTTTTCACAATAAATAAAATAATATCTATCAAATACAAATTATTTATCAGAAGCAATGCTCACCATTAGAAAATCATTCTAGCTCTCCCCACCTGCCAGACTGAGGAAGAAGTTATTAGCTGGGACCAGCTAGTCTCTGTCAACAAACACTCTGCCCATTGAAATTAGGGAATATAGGAACAGGGGAGGGCCATTCAGCCCCTCGAGCTGCTCTGCCATGTCTGATCTGTAATTCAACCCCATTTATTCACTTTTGCTCCATTCCTGGGTTCCCAGATGTCCACTTTCCTTTGTGCAAAAGTGCTTCTTGATTTCAATCCTGAATGGCTGAGCTCTAATTATAAGATGATGTCCTCTTGTTGTGGATTTCCATTGCAAATTTTCTCTGTATTGAGCCTATTGAATCCCTATGAAGTACCTCAATCAGATTCCCTCTCAATCTTCCATACTCGATGGAATACAAGACAAATTTATACAACATGTTCTTGTAATTTAACCTTTAAGCCACTTAAAACATATAGAACTGTCAGGGCAGAATTTTACCTTGGGTGGGCAGGATCGGTGGGAGCGGGTAGGGGTGATTGGGAAGCCGACTGTCACCCACGATCTGGGCTGGACCGCAATTACATGCTGGTGGGCCAATTAAGGCCCACCCAACATGAAACATGTGTTTCAGCGCTGCCTGTGCGGTGGGGAGGAGGAAGACAAGAGCGCAAGTTCAGCACATGCGCTGGAAAAGCTCCCTGAGACACAGAGCTGCCTCAGGGAGATGAAGATATAAAAAAATTAAAAATAAAGATTTTTAAAATGTTATAAAACATGCCCCCTCATGGGACTCTGTCACATGAGCAGGGACATGTCATTAATGAAATGCTAAAATTTTTATTTAACTTTTATTTGCTGTTGGAAACCCCTTCCCGGCTGTGGATGAGGTTTCCTAAAAAGTGCAAAGGCCGCTTGGCCTTTTTGCCTGCCCGTCAACCGTAAGGTTGCACGGGCAGTGAAAAATTTCTTTCAATGAAAACTTTTATGGCCATAATAGGCCTTTTAATTGTCGGCGGGCGCTCTGCCGACTCCTGCGTGCACCCTGCTGACCTAAATATCGCGTGAGTGGTGGATGACATCGGGACGCTCTCCCGATACATCGTACATCATGTTATGCTCGTTCGAGTTGGGAGCACGCCTGCCCGACAAGCGTTATGTTCTGGCCACGAGACTGAGGCCTGATATTCTACTTGTGATATAAACACCATGTCCAATTTATGGCAGATTCTGAACATTCCAGAGCTGTCTCGGTGTTGCAGTATACATTTGTTCTTAATCATTTACAAGTATCAAATCAAAATGCACCAAAGGCAGGCAGTTGCATAATATAAATCGCTTTCATCTATCCTAGGATATTGGCAAAAAGCTGATGAATAGCTTCACAAAATTTGAGTCAAAACATCTGATAGCTCAAAAATAACGATGAGCTATGTGGAGATGAGGAGTTGCACTGAAAGTGCAGTGGTTCATGAACAGGCAGTAAATTAAGCCTCAGCTTTTCCCCATATCTGATCATGTTTATTGTAGAGGAATGTCCTAAAGTACATATAAATGCAGTTTGCAGCAATGGCAAATTTAGAGCTTACTGAAGGGGTTTGGAAGCCTTGGATGTATGAGGGTTTAGGAATGATATGGGAGCCAATAGTTTTAATTTTTGACATTACAGTTTGTGGGTTTTCTGCTTTTTTGGACTTACATTAATTCTGTCCTTCGGCCAAAAACAATTTTTCCCAGAAGGATCACAATTATGAAAATATGTGGACTTCAATAGAACCTCATAGAGTACAGTAAAAATAAATGGATTTACACCTTCATTAAGATGACAGACAGAGGATAGTCCATTAAACAACCCATTAACATTTGTCCACTCATTTTGTCAATAATAATTAATCATCACCTACTGCAATCACTAAAGAGGAAAATGCATTAAATGCACCTGGCTGATTGCTTCCAGTCTGGGGAGGGTTACTGTACATGTTTTGATTATTAATGTCGCTTGTTGCATTTCTCCATGATTCGGCTCCTTTACCTGTTATCCTGAAGGATCTGCATTGACCATAGATCAAACTTAACCTGGCATTGTGATTCACATACAAACAAATCAGCAATCCACATCACACATCACAGTAGGGCTCAATGTAAGAAAACAACCTAAAATATGAGATTCTCAGAATAATTGGCAACATTTACAACTTGCTCTTTATTTCCAAGCCTTCACAATTTGAATCTTGCAATGGCAGGAGTGCCCAGTTCCTTTATTCTTTCATGGGATGTATGCATCTCTGGCAAGGCCAGCATTTGTTGCCCATCCCTAATTGCCCTTGAACTGAATGGCTTGCTGGGCGACTTCAGGGGGCAGTTAAGAATCAACCACATTGCTGTGGGTCTGGAGTCAAATGTAGGCCAGACCACGTCAGGTTGGCAGATTTCCTCCCCTAAAGGGCAGAGGATTTTTTAAATCACAAACCCATGATAGTTTCATGGTCACTACTACTGAGACTAGCTTTATATTTCAGATTTATGAACTGAATTCAAATTCCACCAGCTGCCCTTGTCCCCAGAGTATTAGCTTGTGCTTCTGGATTATTAGTCCAGTGACATTACCACTGTGCCACCATCTCCCCCAGTTAAAGCAGAATCTTCTTATCTCAAAAAAGTTGCCACAGCTAGACCTGAAGGAACTAAATCTTCATTTCTGATGATAACCAGGAAGATCCTTTGAGGAGAATTAAAAGCTTAATTTATTTAAATACAATATTTGAAGGGAGGCAGGAACAACTACACCTTTACCTGTGATTCTCAGGAAACCTCAGCTCATCTTAAAACTCTTCTGCCTCAACTTTGTGTGAAATGAACACCACATGCGAGAACCTGACTGTTCTCTAATGGCTGATTAAAATGGCTGAGATTAGCATACCACATTTGCTGTGTAGGAAAGCAGCAATATTACAGCATTTCCCCCTTAAGTAGCACTCATGAGTTGATTTGCTTTGGCAATTAGCTGAATGCACAGCCTGTGTGAGAAAGTGCACCACCCACTGACTGGCTCTGCAGTCTTTACAGGCAGAGCACTCAGCGGGTGAGAAGTGATTTCAGTTCCTTGCATAATTGCTGCCTCCCCTAACCACACGGTGGCTGCCAGGGCAGCCCATTACACTGACAACAATTTCAAAGCTTAGGTTTTCAGGATAAGCTTAGATCCCCAGGTCAATAGTTACCTCCTGATTTAATATTACCTATTTACTAGTGATCAGGTCAAACATTGCTAGGTCTTAAGATGGAGTAGGGGAATAGAGGCCCTTTTTCTCCTATTTTTAATCATCTATCATGAGCTTATTTCAACATTGAAAACACTGCAGTACTCATTATAACCATAATAAACATAATGGATTACCGAAGCTTCTGCCAGGACAAGCTGTAAGAAACTCTCCAGACTCATAAATACTCAACAGTCCACAGTTACAACAAAATTAAAAACTACTATTCATTAATCCATTGTTGAACTACAGTCAGTAGCCACCTGGCAATTACTTGCCTGTAACTGTTACAAACTCTTAGTTCCAGCATTTTCCTTTTAATTTATAGATGTAGGATTACATCAGTGAATTCCTGTGAATACTGTCCATGATCGGTGAAGAAACTGCACTTTAATGGAGTTGCAACTTAATTTGTCATTGCCTTAGTGATCTGCCATAATAGCATCAAATCTCTCTTGAGGTTAATACTGACAGTATCCATTGGTGGTCATTTATGGAACAATACATTCCAGATTTAGATAACATCCTGTTCAAGATTTTTATTTTGGTGTAATAGCCACAAGATATTGTTTACTGAGTAGAACATTCATCTATTGCTTTAACACATCTAGGAAATATCTTTCAGGTACCTCACATACAAGTGGAGTTATTGTAGTTACATAGGTAATTACAGCAACTAATCAACACACAGCAGGATTTCACTGATGGCAATGATGAGTGAAGGTGGTTTTGAAGTGTTGGTTGGAATCCCTCCTTCCCATTGAATAGTACCATGGGATCTTTAATGTCAAACTGGAACCACAGGTGGAACCTTAGCTTAATATCTCATCCATGTTAAGCAATGTTTAAGCTACAATACCGTTAAGTAATGCTTCTAATGGCCTCCCTGACTATGAAATGTTATCCTAGGTTATGTGCTCGTGTCCTGGAATGTACCTTGAATCCTTCACGAGTTAAGACAAGCTGACACCAACTAAAGAAATACCCATAGCCACCCTTGTGAAAATCATAATAAAATATCATTCATTTTTCTGTCAATTGTAGGATATTGTGGTTTATTATAAGTTGTTCTAATTGCAATGTTGAACACTTAAGGGTTTTGTGAATGGATTCCTGCATGTGTTTTCTGGCTATAATCATATAAAATCTTTCTGAACATATGTGTGATGTTAATGATAACATATGCAAATAATCTTATTTCACATCCTAAAATGTACTTGAGGTAGTTAAAGGATAGTTGTGCTGGCTTCTTTTGGTAATAAAATATTTGCACTGATGCAACCCTTACAATTTACTAATTTATCCTGGGCTTTGTTGCGTTGAAGTCTCTGGAATGTGCTTTGATTCAAGTGTGATTTTCCTCTCTAATTTAACTTCGAGGAGTATAAGGTGAGCTGTACTTGCATTTCCCTCTCATCAAAATAATCATACCAGATTGCATTGGACTTTACTGTAAAGAAGCCAATTTAAAAGCTAGCAAGCAATACTGACCAATTGTTTAAGCTTTGGGGATGAGAGCATAAGGGCTTTTGGGATTTGAATACTGCACTAATTCTCTGAGCATATTTAATTATTCCTTTCATTCTCTCCCATAAAGGTCTTGAGGTGAATTAAAACAAATATGCATTTTATGGATAATATTTTAGTTTTTATTTCTAGGTAGGGACATATTTTTATTGATTTTGTATTCCTAACATCTTTCTTATCCACGGGGTTGGATATTTAAGTATTAAATATTATTACTATGCAGTTTGTGTTTTGACTACAAATGCAATCAGTGACTGAAATCTAAGAGAATGAGTGTGTTACAGTTCTGATATCCCCATTCAAGAGAATTCTGCAAGCTCCCTGTGGGGTTAATGTCAATGGTGTTGCTGAAATGGTAATAGCCAGAGAGGTTTTGAAACAGAAAACACATTGGCCAGAATATTGCAGTTGGCATTCGGGGGCAGGCCCGAAAAGCTGACGCACAAAGTGACACATGATGGTGTTGGGCATGCGTCCCGATGTCATCGCTTGTCATTTAGATAGTTTGTTCAGCAGCCGCGTGCCGGAGGCGGCTGCGCGCCTGCTGAACTGTCAAAGGCCTATTAAGGCCATTAGGAAAGTAATTTAGCTCATTAACAGCGCTGCCCGTCCAACCTTAAAGTTGGTGGAGCAGGCGAAGAGCCCAGGCGGCCTTCGCGTTTTTCAGGAAACCTCATCCAAGGGCAGGATGAGGTTTCCTGAAAGTTTTATTAAATAAATACAAATTTTTCCCGAAATATAAAAACATGTCCTATCTCATATGACAGAGTCACATTAGGGGACATATTTAGATAAATTTTTAAATGCTTTATTTCATTATTTTAACATTAACTTAATTTCCTTGAGGCACTGCTACCAGCCATGCATCATGCTGGGCGGGTCTTAATTGGCCCACCCACGTTAAATGGTGGCACGCAGCTGATCGCGGGCAGCAATCGGCTCTGTGCCCGCCCCCACCCAGCCCACCCAACATAGTTAAGTGCCTGGCCTATGTTGTATTTATTCTTCTATGTGGGCATCGCTGGCAAGGCCAGTATTTGTTGCCCATCCTTAATTGCCCTTAAGGAGTTGGTGAGCTGTCTTCTTGAACTGCTGCAGTCCATGTTGTGTTAGTACACACTCGGTGCTGTTAGGGAGGGAGTTCAGAAATTTTAAGCTAGCGTCAGTAAAGGAATGGTGATATAGTTCCAAGTCAGGATAGCGTGTGGCTTGGAGGGGAGCTTGCAGGTGGTTGTGTTCCTATCCATCTGCTGCCCTTTCCTGCTTGGTGCTAGAGGTGGCAGGTTTGGAAGGTGCTGTTGAAGGAGCTTTGATGAGTTGTTGCAGGGTATCTAGTAGATGACACACGCCAAAGCCACTGTGTGTTAGTGGCAGAGAGAATGGATGTTAAAGATGGTGGATTGGGTGCCAATCAAGCCGGATATTTTGCCCTCAATAGTGTCAATCTTCTTGAGTGCTCTTGAAGCTGCACTCATCCAGGCAACTGGAGATTATTCCATCACACTCCTGCCTTATGAACATATGAAATGGGAGCAGAAGTAGGTCATTCAACCCCTCGCGCCCAGTCTGCCATTCAATAAGATCATAACTGATTTGTTTGTGTTTCGAGTTCTACATTCCTATCTACCCCCAATAACCTTTAATTCCCTTGCCTAACAAGAATCTATCTACCTCTGCCTTAAAAATATTTGGTGACCCCACTTCCACTGCCTTCTGAGGCAGAGAGTTCCAAAGTCACACAACCTTCTGAGAGAAAAAAAATCTTTACTCCTGTGAGGGCGACCTGTAATTTTAAAATAGTGCCCCCTAGTTCTGGACTCACCCACAAGAGTAAGTGTCCTTTCCACGTCCACCTTGTCAAGACCATTCAGGATCTTATATACTTCAGTCAAGTCACCGCTCAATCTTCTAAACTCCAATGAAAACATGCCCAGTCTGTCCATCTATCCTCATAAGACAACCCACTCATTCCAGGTATCAATCTAGCAAACCTCTTCTGAACCTCCAATGCATTACGTCCTTAAATATGGGACTGAATTGTCCCCCTATTGGGGGGGGCGGTGGTTGTGTGGGAGTGGGCGGGAGTGAGCACAAACCCAATTGGCGCCCCCGATCAGGCCTGCTCCACCATTTTACATGGGTGGAACAATTAAGGCCTGGCCAACATGACGCTCACCTGGAAGCGCTAAGCGCTCCCTGTGCGGGTGGGGGGGGGGATTCCCTGAGTCGGGGCCTGCGCTCTGTCGTGCACGTGTGAAAGAGCGCAGGAATCTCTCTGAGGCACAGAGCTGCCTCAGGGAGATCAGTTTAAGGTTTTAAAATTTAAATAAAGGAAAAAGAAAACTTTTAAAACATGTCCCCTCATATGACAGTGTCACATATTTTTTATTAATTTTTATTGAATTTTAAAACACTTCATGAAACCTCATCCCGCCCGTGGCTGAGGTTTCGTGAAAAATGTGAAGGCCGCCTGGGCTCTTCGCCTGCCCGCCAACCTTAAGCTTGGACAGGCAGCTCACTTTACAGTTTTAATTAGTTTTTAACAGGCCTTAATAGGCCTTTGACAGTTCGGTGGGCACGCAGCTGACTCGGCTACGTGCCCGCTGAACTGAAAATCTAAATGACGCGCGGTGACATCGGGACGTCCACCTGACATCACCGCACATCATTTTAGGTGTCGGTGAGTGGGCCCCGCCCCCACTCGCCGACCGGAAAATTCTTCCCATGGAGTCCAAAACTGCACACAGTATTCAAGATGTGGTCTCATCAATGCTATGTATAACTGAAGCATAACATCCTTGCTTTTCTGTTCAATTCCTCTTGTAATAAAGGATAGCATTCCATTAGCCTCCTTGATTGCATGCTGTACCTGCATACGAACTTTGTATGACTCATGCATGAGAACACTTAGATCCCTCTGCACCTCAGAATTCTGCAGTCGTTCTCCATTTAAGTAATACTCTGCTTTTTTATGCTTCCTGCCAAAATGAACACTTCACATTTTCTCACATTATCCTCCATCTGCCAGATCTTTGCCCACCCACTCAACCTATCTATATCCTTCTGCAACCTCCTAATGCCCTCTTCACAACATACTTTCCTACTTATCTTTGTGTTGTCTGCAAACATAGCTACTATGCTTTCACTCCCCTCATCTAAGTCATTGATGTAAATTGTAAAATGTTGAGGCCCCAGCAGAGAGCCCTCCAGAACTCCACTAGTCACATAGATCCATTTATGTATACTCTCTGATTTCTACCGGAAAGCCAATTTTCCAACATGGCTAATATGTTACCTCCTACACCTTTTATTTAGTGCAATAACCTTTGATGTGGCACCTTATCAAATGCCTTCTGGAAATCCAAGTACTGCATGTCTACAGACTCCCCTTTATCCACAGCACGTGTTACTCCTTCGAAGACCTCCAATAAATTGATTAAACATGATTTCCCTTTTACAAAAGCATGCTGAATCTTCCCCATTATCTTGAGTTTTTCCTAAGTGCCCAGCCATAATCTGTTTAATGATCAACTCTAATATCTTCTCCATGACAGATGTTAAGCTAACTGGCCTATAGTTTCCTGTTTTCTGCCTCCCTCCCTTCTTGAATAATGGGGTTACATTTTCTGCTTTCCAGTCTGATGGATCCCTTCCAGCATCTAGGGAATTTTTTGGAAAATTAACACCAATGCATCTACTACCTCATTACTCACGCCTTTTAAGATCTGAGGACGATGTCTATCAGGACCCAGAGACTTGTCAGCCCGCAGCTCCATCAGTTTGCTCAGTACTGCTTCCCTAGTGATTGTAATTTCACCAAGTTCCTCTCTCCCCTCCACTTCCTGATTTACAGCTATTACTGGAATGTTTTTTTGTCCTCTATAGAGAAGACAGAAGCAAAATACTTGTTCATTTCATCCATCATTTCCTTATTTTCTACCATTAACTCCGCACTCTCACTCTCTAGGGGACAAACACTCACTTTACTGATTCTTTTCCTGTTTAAATACCTATAGAAACTCTTGCTATCTGTTTTTACCTTTCAAGCTAGCTTCCTCTCATACTCTAATTTATTTCCCCTGGTTAACCTTTTACTCATTCCCTGCCATCCTTTATTTTCTGACCAATCATCTGACCTTGCCTTCACCTTTGCACAGTAATATACTTTTTCCTTAAGTTTGATGCTTTCCCTAACTTCTTTAGTTAACCACGGTTGGTAGGTCCTCCCTTTAGAATTTTTCTTTAGTAGGAATATACTTATTCCGAGTATTCCAAAATGTCATTTTAAATGTCTGCCACTGCTTCTCTATTGATCTATCCCCTGGCATAGTACCCAGTTCACTTCAGCTAGCTCAGCTTTCATGCCCATATAGTTGCCCTTAATTAAATTTAAAATACCAGCCTTAGGCCCACTTTTCTTTCTTCGATACTGGACGTAAAATTCAATCATATTGTGGTCGCTCCTACTTAGGTGTGCCTTTACTCTGAGGTCATTAGTTAATCCTGTCACATTCCACAATACCAAATCTAATATAACCAGCTCCCTGGTTGGGTTCCAGGACATGTTGCTCTAAGAAACTATTTTGAAAGCATTCTATGAACTCCTCATCCAGGCTACTACTGCTGATTTTTCCAGTTTATATGTAGATTAAAGTCATCTATGATTATTGCCATCCCTTTATCACAAGCACCCTGCTTTGTCCTACATTGTGGTTACTGTTAGGGGGCCTGTAGACTACTCCCACTAGTGACTAGTTTCCCCTACTATTCCACATCTCCACCTAAACTGATTCTACATCCTGATCTCCTGAATCAAGGTCTTCTATAGCTATTGCACAATGCCATCCTTGATTAACAGTGCTACCCCTCCAACTTAACCTAGCTTCTTATTCTTCTTGAATGACATATATCCCTCAATATTCAGGACCCAATCCTTTTCAACCTTCATCCCGTCATCCTTGCACTGTGTAGATGGTGAACAGGTTTTGGGGAGTCGGAATATGAGTTACTCGTCAGAGAATTCCCAACATCTCATCTGCTCAATGAAGATGGTTAGGCCTAGCACATTACTCTTAGGAACTGCTGCAGTGATGTCCTGGGACTGGGATGACTGACCTCCAATAACCACAGCCATCTTCCTTTGTGCTAGATATGACTCCAAACGGTGAAGTGTTTTCCCCCTGATTCCCACTGACTCCACTTTTGCTGGGGCTCCTTGATGCCACACTCAGTTAAATGCTGCCTTGATGTCAAGGGCTGTCACTCTCACCTCACCTGTTAAGTTTAGCTCTTTTGTCCATGGTTGGACCTAGGCTGTAATGAGGTCAGGAGCTGAGTATCCCTGGCGGAACCCAAACTGAGCTTCAATGAGCACGTTATTGCTGAGTAAGTGTCACTTGTTAGCACTGTTGGCGACACCTTCCATCACTTTACTGATGATTGAGAGTAGACTGATGGGGTGGTAATTGGCTGGGTTTGAGCTTTTAGTGAACAGGGCATATCTGGAAAATTTTCCACATTGCTGGGTAGATGCCAGTGTTGTAGCTGTATTGGAGCAGCTTGGAACTGGAACTGATATGAACTTCCACTTTTATGCTATTAAGTCCACTATCAAACCCTTCAAAAAATGTACGCCTTG